>NW_008240046.1:2390145-2421240 GCF_000691975.1 Corvus brachyrhynchos
ATCCTTTTTTAATTTTCTAATGTCTTCAGAACATTAAAGAAAATAACCCACCTGCACACTGTTCAGGCAGCAGTGTCAGGCACTGAGATAGGCAGCATTTGGTTCATGGCTTTAAGACTCAGATTTCACCCTCCCTAGAGGGTGAGTTAAGGGACTATCATGTGTAGCATGAAGCTGGTTATTTCATTCTTAATGCATCCTTGACTAAAATCAGCACTTCTCCCGAAAGGAAGACGAACTAAGCCAATATGCTTAAAATTTTACTCTCAATACCCATCACAAGGCCTTAGAAGATAAGAAAAGGTGAGCTTTAGAACCCAAGCCAATTTCAATTTGACAAACACCACCTGTCTCAGAAAACTGAGGTCCCTTAGGGTTCAGGGAAGTCAGAAAAAAGGTAAAAAAAAAATCTAATTATCTGCTCACCCTCCTCCCTCAGACACTAGGCTGGCAATTTGAGGCTTAGGCTTTGGTAGTTCCAATTCTCAGAGGATTTCCATGGACTACCCCTTTAGAACAACATAGAAAGAACATTTAATTAAGTTGGAAGGCAAACCAGTTAGAACCATCAGGAAAGAGCACTCCCCAGTAGATCTGTATAAAGAATTCACAATTCCATTTTCTCTTACCAGTGACAGGAAAACAGATCTTTTTATTACAAGCTCTGGATTTGCTGGACAGGACATGGCACACTAAGCCACAGTAAGAGCAAAAGTGTTTACATTTGGATGCATTAGTGAAATCTGAAGAAATAAAGTACAGAGTTCACACAGAACAAAAGAACACACAAGGTTGAAGACCACCTGAAATGCACATTAGTCCTTGCAAACTTCTTTCAATTGTTTGCCATTAAAATATCTAAGTAAAAATTGAATATTAACTACAGAGTATTGCTGTTTAAGTCCACTGTATGTAACATATTCATTTCACTCTTAAGTTAAATCTCAGTGCTCACATTTGCAATAAAAATCCACTTAGGCAAATAGAAACTCTGTCTTACCAGCTAGAATTCTAAGAACACATGCCAAACTTGAAAAATCAGGAAATTTCACTGAACTTGGCACAACACAAAATGTACAAAGTCAAAATTTTAATTGCTAAAATTGTGAGCACACCTACTTTACTCCAGCTCGCACAAAATCATTTCTTTTTGAAGGAGCAGCTTCACCCTTAGCTAATTCGCTCTTCAGCAAACAAGGTAGTGTATTGGAGCCAGCACAATTATACCCATCAACACTTACTCGAGATTTATATGTACATTTATATAAAGACTAATACAGCCCTTAAATTTTCATGACTAGCTGCTTGTGATGAGGGCCTATTTTCTCTCTAGCTATACCACAATTCATGGGCTGCCATCTGGTCCTGTAAAAGCAGCCTTTACAGAGACAGAAATAAAACAAACTTTCGTAGTTCATTCCTATTGCAAGAATAAAAGTAAAATCTGCTTATTCTACTCCTGAAGCTATTTTTAAAACTACTTATCCCAACATGCACATTACTTATCATTTGTCTGATACCCAACAGGCTTTAGGCTGAAATGAGATTTTACTCTGTATTAGGTGATTGCATCTTGTGCAGAATGCTTGCTGGCTACCAAAAATTGTTTGCTATTCTGCTTTGAATACCCGGCTCAGTAACTGACATCAGGAGCATCAGTTTGACATGAATATGTAGATATGTGAAAATCTGTGGTCAAAACAGAACAGACTATGATGAAAGGTCAAGTCTGACAGCTGGAAAGAAGCCTTAAGGCTCCTCTTCAAATCAAGTTTGAGTTTTATTCAAAGGTCAATGTCACTGTGACCTATTTCACTTTTCTTCACTAGAAGGACCCAAGAATGCTTTGAAATACAATTGGTCTAGGCATTTGGAGAAAACTTAGAAGTTAGTAAAAATTTATCACTGCATGACCAGCACAATGCCCGCTCAGTGGTTCAGTTCTTGTGATTTAAGGGGTTTCTCCACATCATACATTTTTGCATCAAAATTTAGAAGCAGTTTCAGTTTTAGAATGTTGCAAAAACCACTCTATCAAAGTGGTCAGCCTAATGAATACTGCCTCAAATATAATATACATCTTTTTCACACAGCATTACTTCAAGTAACTTGATTTTTTTTTTGTTTCAGAAAAGCCAGTGATTTTTGTGCTCCTAGTGAATACCAGTCAATGGTCATTAGAGCACTCCCATGGGAGAGATCAAAATGATACCTACTCGTGATTTTTTCTCCCAGGAGACTTCCTCAAGCATCCTCTAAAGATGACATACCCTGTTTGTTCAAGTCTAATGTGACTACTGCATCAACTGGCATCACAGGTAAGATCCATAATTACCATCTAAAGTTACTAAATAAGACATTTCTTAAAATGAGATCTGAAGGTATAGGAGATAGTTTTACTCTGTCAGTTTAGGAAAACCTACACAAATTGACTATACGAAGCTCATTCTTATTTCATGTTTCAGATTATTGCAGCTTTCAATTTAGACCTTGGGGTCCTGTCTGATTATAGCTGAATCCTCAAACTTTTTATTGGAGTTACTAACGGCATTAAAATTTCACTAGAGTCATTGATTTCCTTGAAAGATTTTGCATTAAAGATGAGAAAAGGTGTAAAAATACAGCAAGCATGCATGAAGTGACCAAATCCTTCCCCAAACAAAAGTTTAGTCTAACATTTTCCCCTTGCATGGACCCTGTTTGATAAGGGATCTAGACCAGGCAGTGTTTCTAATGACTTGCATATCTTGGAAGCACACCAAGTCACAGGTGTAGCTATAACAAGCTACAAGTTAAAGAATTCTCACTTCACCTGTTGCAAAAATGAACAAATCTTAATAAGGTAGTAACATATATTTTCCTATCCTCCCCCCCCCAAAAAAAAAAGCCCCAGAAACAAAAAACACTTCTATGGCAGGTATCTCAAGATAGAACTAACATTGTCTACTTTGTTTTGAAGTTTAAAAATCATACAAGCAACATTTTAATGAAAAAAAAAAAAAATTGGGATTGGAGGACCTCATTACATACGACTACTTTTTGCATTAATTACCTCCCAATAAGTATACAGTTTCCCTGAAAATTCACAGATAAAGTTCCTTATTATCAATATCACTACACATCACAATTCGATACCTTAATATAAGAAAATAAATGTAATAATAACTATATTTCCTAATGTATTGACTGTGGTTCATGCCTTATTTTAAAAACAACATTAGTACTGCTTATACCATAAGAAGCATTTCAATGCTTTGCAGCTCCTGGGCAAGAGATGCACAAAGGGTGAGATAAATATTCGTTTTATGGGTAATTAGCCAAATACAATTTAACGTGAGGCAGCTTTAGCATAATCTAACCCTTACAGATAGGGTGACATCTAAGCAATGGCATCTCTTCCCCTCCCAATGGGAGATTGGTTTTTTCAGCTCAAGTACATCCAGAACTTTTGGAGACAGCACTGCTTTGCATCAGCACCTGGCTAATTTCAATGCACATCACAGCATTAAACATCCCTTTACAATGTGCAAGAGCACATGTCCCACACCTGAAAAAGAGACAACTATTCATCCACTCCAACACCTGTAGGCCACACAGAGCTGTTCTGCAACTACAAAAGAGGCATGGGAGAGGACTAAACATTCATAGGAAACATAAGCAACTACGAGTCAGTTTACTGGAGCTGGAAGTTCTGCTTGCAACTCCCAAAATTCATAACTGCTACTACGCATGTTAGTGTTTCCATTATACTTGCACAGACAATTTTCAGGTGTTGTTAAGTCACCAGCTTCCCTTCCAAGGCATGGTTTAGAGTTTTCACTGCACAGATTTTGTGCAACTCTTTCGTCCAAGCTCACAGTTACCTCATGGGGAAGCACCTTCCACAAAAACAGAGGCCAGTCTTCAAGAAGGTGCTGCAAAACTTAAACCACTAGCTCTGCTCACTCACCCAGAGCCCAGACATAAGCTTCACTCACCTGTATGGCTAACGAAGCAGAACAAGAACTCAGACTGGGAAGGGGTGTATCATGGCTGCCTCAGGGGAAAGCTAGACTTCAACACAATGTACAACATGCTGAATTGAGAGAACAGTCAGAGAGAAGGACACAGTATTTTTATTTCTACAATCAGGTTGGGATAACCAGCCCATCAGCACAACTCAGTCGTTACCAACCAACTTAAAAACCAAGCAAGCCTCCCTCTCCCCTCACCTTCTCCTGACAAAGGATCTTTCTCTCCTGCCACATGCAAAGGCAGTGCAAACATCCTGCAGAGCCAAATTCAGTTACACACAAACCCCTCTTGCAGGAAAGATAGGAACATCCAAGTTCACCTCACTATGCTAGCAGCAAGCCAGTCTGTGTGAGGTGTGCATATAGAGAAGGAGAAGATATTTTCAAACGTTAAAGAAAAGTATTTTGCACATTAGCAAAAAGCATCTCCACAGGAAAGCCTGCTCAAATTTGACTACACTATCAGTGCTCTAGCTGCTGTAAGTAAAGAAACCCTGCCCACATATTTGCATAGACTCTTTTCTGAAGCAGAGCAATAACCTCTAAGCACAATCACCTAACAAAGGTGTCAGTTATGGAGTTGAACAATTCCTTATCAATAGCAATCACTTTATGAAGCTTGCAACACATAAAGGCACTTCCTCAGCCCTTGCATATTTCCTTTTTAAGACAGCCTGTGTATGCCTATAGAAGCAGGGCTTTATGGAGTGAGCTCATCCCAAGTGGAAAAAAATCATAAAAACTTGACACAGAAAGCTTTCTATAAGTTTCCATTCTCCTCCTTCCTCTTTTATTTCCATGGAAAACTCCTCATCGCAAGCCAGTGGATCACACCTCCTTTATCACCAATAAGCTATGGCTTCTTTTCTGACATAGCTGTACACTTAATTACATTTCTCTCCAACTCCTCCTAATGGAGTCATGAATTAGCCAGAAACATTCACAGGGTATCTCTCCTATGTTCAGAACTAAAAATCCAAATATACTACAACAACACAAACATGCCCACACCTTCAAAATTCCTCTATTCTTTTCTTTTTCTAATGCTCCTTCCAAGATCTTTCCTCAAAAAGAAACCCAGGCCCACTTCCTAGGAACTTTTGCCTGTCTCTTTTTCTTCCTTAGCTCCTGGAAAAGCAAACTTCTACTTACCCTTTTCTCCTTCAATTTCCAGGGAACAAGCAGACAGAAACTTATAGCATACTTATAGAATTTCTCATTCAAAACAAACAAAAAAAACCCCAACCAAACAAACAAAAAAAAACCCACCAGTATCAGCAAACCAATCCTCCCATTACCTTTCCTACTGCAAGAGAGGCAAAGAGCACAAAGCAAACCCCAGGAAAACACGTAAATAGTGGTCTAGGTTTCCTTATGTCATCCCAAGACATAGGTGCAGGTGTCACCAGGCCTGCCCACTTCCCCATTAGAGCTGGATGGGGAACACCTGCTCTGTGGGGCAGCAGGGAGGGCTGATTCTATTTGCTGTTATATGCCATGAGTTATAGACACTTTAATTGGCTTTCATGGCTTAGAAAGAGCTGGAATGTCAATAACTTATCTCCTTCTAATGAAACCCTGCCCAAACTCCATTTTCACTTAGAGAAAGCTAATGGCATTGCTTTCTAAAAAATGCTTGTTTTGAGTAACTATCGTTTATGAAGTAGCAGCTCGGAGGGGGGTATTTTTAGCTTTTCTCCAATTATCTATGAAAACTGTAGTTCTGTGCAAACTGGAACATATTTTCTTAAATCAAATACTAACTCGCATTCTTTTTGTAGAAAAAAAGTCTTCATTATATCTTCTGGACCCAATAAAAACAGGACAGTTATTCTGTGACATTTTGATGTGCCAGGAATTGCTGAATAATCTTCTTTTACTGATTTAAGCCTTTTGCAGATTCTGAAAAGCCAAAGACTGTCTTATAGTTTATGAACCTTGAGATACCAGAAAGGAACTGACTGAATAAGTCTTAACTACCAAAACATGATGTGCTAGCACCAAGGAGAGTTAATCCCAACCAAAACTAATCTTCTAAAACAGATGACCTGAGCCAGCTTTAACTTTAGCTGGGCATGTATATTATGGCTTCAGCTGAATTATTACTTTGTAGTTTCTCTCTTTACCCAAGGTACTAAAAGGGTCACTTTTTATTTTGTGCCCCTCTCAAAACTAAAAAAAAAAAATAAAAGCTGAAACAGCAATAGAATAGCATGCTGATGTTAAAAAAAAAATAATTAATTAAAAAAGCATAATGCTTGAACAGTGTCTCCTCCTGTTTCTGCCCCAGCTATACTTTGCCACAAGGGACCAGTGTGGCTGCTGCTGCAGGTGCAAATCCTTCACCTCTTGCCACCAGTCCCAAGCATCACCCCATCCACAGCCCAGCAGTGCAAACCAGCTCCCTGTGTCAGGCAACAACCATTCCCCCACTCCTAGCAGTGAGAACAAAACACAGCTCACGAGGGATCCTAAACCCCAAATCTGTCCTATACAACTGACAAATCTGGACCACCCAACAGGTGGGAATGAACACATTCATTATCTAAGTGCTGGATCTCTCTGCATTAGATAACGTATGTTTGGGACTGTTGGGAAATGTTGTTTCTTCACTTTCTTGCAAGAAGCCTAGCTACTGTGTGTGCATCAAAGTTCTCTTACTGCCAGCAGCTGAAGAAGTGTGGGTGCCAGTGTGTGAATACCAAATAATAACAGAATCCCCAGGAGACATCTGATTCAATTTCCTCTGCAGTACAAGACAAACATGAAAATTCATTGTCTTGATTAGCTTTAGTGCAGGGAAACAGCTTTCACAGCTGATTGTAAATCTTTTGGATTATCTCATTTAGCTTTTAACCTTCCTCTCCTTCTCGTCCCGACACAGATTATTCCAGCCCAGACATTCATTTATTTGAATAGCCTAAGACATGCATATGTTGTCTCCAGTCAGAATGTGAAGCCTCTGAAGTGCACAAATAATACTAAGACCATTATAAATATCCTTCAGAGTTTCTTAGTGCAAACTAAGATCTTATTCCTAGAAATAAGAAAACTACAAGGAGCATAATCATCACAGATAAAATAAACTACTTTCCTCAAAACTGCTAGTATTAAAACTGGGGAATGGGGGAGCACTTTAAAAACTGGCAACTACTGTGTTTTAAATCTTTTCCAAGGACCTCCAGAATGACATGAAAGCCAGTAATTTGTGATAGCACAGTGTCAGTGGAGGTCACAGAAACAGGGGAAGAGTGTTGTGATCTAATGAGACGCTGGCAGCATACCCACATAGCTGCATTATTCTTATAGTCACTGCATCTGGATTATCTGTGCCAACTCTTCTGCTCTTCCATGGCTTCATCTGTGATGTTTCTGTTTCAGCTACCAAAGGAATTCTGCAAATGTCAAGAACAGTTATGACCAAGAGAGAAATCACTCTCCAACATGTTTTTCCAGAATTTTATTAATGCAAATGATGATGGAAATTACTTATCTGCTTTCAAAAGGCATATGGGAGATTAAATCACAAACAGAGCATCATATCTCAATCTGGTTTCTATCAGTAGTCATCCTCATAGGTCAGAAAATCTAAAATCAAAGCTGTTGCATGTTGCACAACACAAAATATAAGGAATCAAAATCTCACGATATATAGTCCCATCCCAGATACTCTTTGGCCTTAATAATGTTTTAGAAACTTTATTTAGCTATAAATTTCATAGAATCTTCACAAAATAATCAAAACATTGTCTTCTCAAAGGTGCAAAATGTCCAGAAAAATTGGGATGTGCTTTTTCTCACCATCTCTTTTTAATATAAGTAGGAAGCAATGAAGACCAGCAGGGATATTCAGGAATATTTTGTTTATGTTTCTTTCATTCACATACATGCCCGCAAGACCTTAGAAGAAATATGAAAATTAATGCTTGCCTTCAGATAGAATTTAAAGACACAAATATTCAGGACATCTCACTTTCGTTCTTCAATTTCAGACCTACTCTAAACTAGTTACCTCAGTTTCCTCCACAGTCTGCAGGGAGAGATGGGCATGTTTAACCAGCTATTCAATTCATATCTCCTAAAGCCTCTCAGGATGCAATATAGAGTCAGTAGAGATTTTCTCTCATCGTGAATGAAGAGAGCCCAAATGATTGTTTAAACTGGATATCTGACTTTTAGAAAACTAACCCACAAAAATCCTACCTAAAATTCATGTTAGCTTTTCCATACAAGCTGCACAGAAAGAACTATAACTAGCAAACAAACATTAACTGACACACATTTTGTCTTTTCCTAGTTATTATCAAATCAATAATACAGAATACCAATCACATTGAGAGAGTCTGAGGATCCATCTCCAGATACTCACCAACCATTGTCCATGCCGGGTACACATCTCGTCAACCTGTAGCAGACAAGTCTGGAGGGACTTGAGTGAAGGCTGCCACCTCTTGGTGAACTAAATAGCACAAATTTTGACTTATCAGCTGGAAAATGACACACCATAGTTATTGAGTTAAAATTCATTCATCCAAAAGTCATTAATAGATCCTTTATGTCATACCAGTGTATGTTTTAAGGTACGTTGGTGTGACATAAAAAATAAAAGAAAAAACCTAAATTATACCGAGTCTTCTACAGAAGCCAAAATCACAAAATAAAAAAAAATAGTGAGTTTTAAGAGTTTCAATTCAGAAATACACCTAGACTGTCAAAGAGTAACACCAGTTGGGGTGGCGTCTTATATTCTAAACAAATTATATATCATGAATAGTATTTAAATGCCCCTTTAAATACATAGCACATCAAATAAATACTGAACCATGTGAAGACCCTTTTTTCCCCTCCAACTGAAATGTAAGATTGATTTATAAAAAGTTGCCAATTTCTTTTTATTTTCTTCTGGTGCAATGTCACAATTTGAGTACTCCAAGCTTTTTCTCTTCTGTGGCAATTGTTCTGTAATATTGTTAAAATCCCCAAAGCAGCAAGAGCAGCAGTGCAAGAATTGCTGCTGTTGCTGTTGTTTTTATCACAGACCTGTATACTGAATTAAATCCAATGATTACTCTGCAAGATCTCAATAAATATCAGCATGCGTTAGAAATAACATTTGTTTTGTATTTTACAAATATTACCTTGATCCAACTTGTCCTCAAGTCTTACACAGGACAGCAATCTGACAGTGATATAATCCACATATTTTTCTTCATGTAAAATCGTACAAGGTAAATACAGAGCGTTCAAACACCATTTAAGTTTACTTCTGTTGAATTTCTGCTTGATGAAGAAAGAACATATTTACTCCTCTGGCCAATACTAAGAAGAGAAAAGTAAATGAGAAGACCAAATTAAAATGATCCTTCTATTTTAGTATGAAGCAAGTGCACGGTGCATTTATTAGTATGTGAATACAGTTACCAGAATGATGCTACTTTTACTGACATGCTGTGTTTTATTTTAACAAGTCTGAGATATATGTTCTCCTGACTATACAAAACCCATTGCAAGAAAAATCAGAGAGGCCATTTTGCCCATCTGCCATACTTAGCCTGGGGTTTAGGTGTTAGGATGGGGGCATGAAGGGAAGAGATGAGGCACAGACTTTGAACCAGCATCCACTGAACTTAATGAGACCCTCTCAAAAGAAGGTCCCCTTCTTCCTCTTCAGAAGAGTCATGGTTAAGCAGAGACTAAGTTCCTAGTTAATCTATAATTCCATTTCAGGTAAATCTAAAAGGCTCAGTCCCTGCAGAGGCCAGTGCAGCTGGGGTTTGGGGTCAAGACATAAATGCTGGGTGGATAAATTCTCAGAGAAGTGCTTGTTCTACGCAGTACCATATTCACTACTCTGCTGGCATCAGCACTGCTAAAAGTTCCTGAAACATTTTAAAAATTACCCATTATAACTGTTAAAGCCAACTGTAGGAATTGAAAACTCTTGCCAGGTATCTGCAATGCTGACAGATCTTTTTATAAGCCTATAGAATGTGTTTCTAAAAGTTTTATCACATTAATTGCTTTGCAAAGGCTCACTTTGACATCACCCATTGGCTCCAAGTTTATAGCTCTGTCACATTAGGCAGTATATCCTACTTCAGTGGCACCAGATATTTATGGAATAAAGAAAAATATTTTAGTATCAAAGAAGTATTTAAACTTTTAACAGGATGGATTACCAGCTCTCTCTCAGAAGAGGTGTACAGACACATATAAATATTGTGGCTAAACTGACACTGAAGAATTACTCCCACAACAGGCAAATCCCAGAGAACAGGATATTAATTAATTTGTTCATAGTGCAAACAATTTTACTTTCTACTACAGACCTAATTTAAGGAGCACATTAAGTTCTGGAGCCAATTTTTTACAGAAGATCTGTACAGTATGATTTATCTTACAGTAGCTAGTTTGCCAATGCCTTTTTTTTCCTGTCTTCCGCAGAGCTTTCTGACTTCTAAACAAAACCCTCAGCCAAAATTTTTTTTAGAGTAGAAAAATCATGAAAGAAACTTGAGTGTCAGCATGAAGGATTTGATTTTATAACAGCAAATACATTCCTAAGAGAATGAAACATTCTTGTAGCCTCTTAAATTCTGCTTTCTGGACTTCTAAGTATCAATTACTTCTAAAGACTGAATATCTCCCTAGCAGGAATTTTTATATAATGTATGGATGACTTGTTCTGGCCTGCTACACACAGAACATACTCCAGTGTATGTTCAAGAAACACATTTTCCTTAGCATTGGGATTATATGCCCTTCCCCACTGCTGGTCTCTGTGCATTACCTGTATCCCAATCCCAATTCATATGTACCTACCAGAGCATGCAGTGTTACCACATACTAGATTTGGAGTCTTCCAAGCACACAATGAAAAATATGACACGGAGTATAAAAACTAACTTGAGATCAAGCCAGGTTGTTTTTCACCTGGCATTTGGCCTCCTTCATATTTGTGACTTGCTCTCTGGGTACGAAATAAACCTTTTCTGTTCTGTTCTGTAACCTCTTAATAAGGCTGACATTCTTCTTGTAAAAAGCTTGAATACTTTTTCCTCCCACAGGAGAGCTACAACTACTCTGTTCTAAACAGATTGACATATTAGGGGAAATTTGAAAATGTGGTAGCCAGGGCATGCATGTAGTTTTTTTGCTCCAGTGCACGGACCTGTTTCATCTGGAACCAGATGATTTGAGTTTGGGAGGAATGGGTTGCTTCTGAGGGGTCAGCAGGTTCCTGGGTGGAAATGGGGGTGTTTGGTGATTTGACAGATGGAACTGCCTTTATCTTCAGAGCAAAATGAGTTTTCAGTGTAGAGATATGAGAAGCAAATGTATCATTCATATCTGAACAGGTGTTAAAAATCTTATCCCTCCAGCAATGCAGTAAAGGAGCTGTACTATTATGTCAGACTGTGCTCCCACAGAAGAGTCAAATCCATGGACAGTAAGTCTGAAACGTTGCTATCTCTATTTTAAAATAATCTAGCATGGAATCAGAGCAGGAGCTCCAGACGTTGTCACCAACAGTTTGTGGTGTCTAGGTGGGTGAGTGGAAGATAATCCATATGGTGGTGATAATACAATATGGAACTTAAGCTTAAATCCTACCTGTAAGAAAACCTACAGGTATCTACTGTAAGAATATTTTTTAAATCTGATTTTAGGTTCTTTAAGGAAACATGTTTAAATTATTGCCCACACCATTTATAATTAAATCAATAGAGAATCATCCTTGTTCATAAGCTCTATTCTATCTCGACAATCTGAATCCTTTTTGTTGGACATTTCAAGATTACTTTTCTCATGAAATTTGCATTTAATTCTGACTAGACAAAGGCATGTAAATGAGCCCAAAGTCATAGTACAGTGGCTTTCCCTATATAAAATATGTAAGTTGAATAAGCAATAACAGAGCCTCCTCACATATCAAGATAATTACATGACATACCAACACTTCTCTGTTCATCTTAGCCACTGCTCAGCAATTTTTAATATCAGCTTATCTTGTGCTTTGACTAGCTATGAGCTGCCTGGACTAACAATAGCAAAGAGGATATTAATTTAGCACTGGAGATGCATGCTGTAGTTTGACCCAAATACATCCTATTGTTGAGGACTGCTTGGGGAAATTTTATGGCTTCTGTTACTTAGGAATTAAATTCAGTGGAAATGTTCTGATGAATACTTGTCAGAAAATGTCAATGTGTGGAACACAAACCTTTATTAAAAATGTCTTGGACTTGACAATCTTTTGCCAAATGCTTGAGTATTCTAGGCCTGGGTGTTCTAGGTTGTGGAGCCTATAATGGAATCAAAATCCCTCAATGGTGTGCCTGTCGCCAGGACCTTCCCAAAGACAGAAGCACAGCTCTTTCAAGGTCCACATTTTCAGGGTGGATCTTTTGATAAATAACCCAATACTCTGGCTCTGCAGCAGATCTGGCAATCTAAAACCCCTACCTCTATCCAAGACAAACCCTGGAATTTTAGACCACCACTCAGTGAATTCAGCACCTGGCCAACAAGAATTAGACAAGGCCATTACCAGCCAACATGAATTAGACAAGGGTTAGATGTTCATAGAGTATCTCCAAAGTGTAGCAAGCATTTTTAATTTTGAAAAAAATAATAATGTTTTAAAACAATTTACTTGGTAACTTTTGAAAATAAAATGGTTCCAGTCCAGTTCTTATCTGAAAAAAAATTTCCATCATCATATTGTTACAGAGGGTAAGGACCCAGCCTTCATCAGTGACCTTGCTTACTAACACTGTATTAATGCCTGTACAGGTACCTGAGCAGTGGATCTTGAAAAGCCTACACTTAGGCCCACTTAGTCTAATTCTAGAGCTGAGAGCTTGAAAGACAGATATTTTCCACTAAACAGAGAAAAAGACTCTCCTTTGCTTCTGAGAAATGTAGAGGGAGTTCTTGCTAGCAGATAGAATAGGAGCATCTTTAAACTTTACAGCATGGATGTGGAATGGAAGCATTGATGGTTCCCTTATGATTTCATTGACCTTTCTGTAAGTAAGAGAACTCTTTAGATGGAGATACTCTTCAGTGAATAAAACCTGATTAAACTCTTTGCAAGCCAACTGAAAAAATGGAAGTAGAAGGCACCTGCAGCACCTTTTCTACCTCAAAAAAGCACAAGATAATAGAATGAGTTAAGTATACTGATGCGCTGAAAATATCACTTCAATCAGATTCATGTGAGGAAGTCAAATTGAAATTACTATGATGATCCATCTGAGCAATGACCTGTTTAAAATGTGCATTTAAAATACTAGTTTGGGATTTGAAATCTGGTAGTACCTACCTCTAACACAGACTTTCTCATCAGCTTAAGCAAGCTGGTTGATATATCAGTATTTCCTGTGCAAAATGAGGAGAGACTTACAGAAGTCAGAGGAGCTCAGGAAAATATCTATTGAGAACTGCAGAGTGCCCAGGAAACTTAATAAATCAGCTTCTGAGTTTTTTTGTAAATACAGTGGGGTTTTAATGAAAACTATCCTCAAAAAGTATAATATGTAAGCAATCTTACAGATATTTCCTGCAGTTTTCATCTGTTCTATATTTAGAAATAATGTAACAAATTCAAAGATATTAAAATGGTAGGAAAAAACCTCAGGATTAGAAAAGAAACATAACAGCAGTAGCAACCAAAACAGATCACTTATGATTTTTACTTTTCCCCCAGTCTCCCTGAAAACTTACCATGTGTTATTTGATGAATAAAAATGAAGCCTCTCTTCTGTAATTTAGCTCTGTTAGGAATAGCATTAGAACTGCTGTAATAGTTTAAATACACAAATTATATGCATAAAAATATGTCGCTCAAAAGAAATAGTTATATTCCACCTCCTCTAGAAGATCACAGTAAACACGTGAGATTTGCTTCAGAAAACTCAATTCAACAGAAGTCTTCAATTCACTCTCCATCAATACTAGATGTGCCCCCTCTTTAATACCTGGATGTTCCCAGGTTAGGTCCTTGGGCTCCCCTCTGTCTTTCATCCTTCAAAGTGCTTTTTTTCCTCACATCCTTCTATAACCCCTCTCTAAGACCCTTCCCTTGGGAACTGCTCTGGTATCTTCCTGCAACTGCCTTTTGCTGCAACACTTTTAAGCAGGGAAAGGAAAATTATCTCAACCTTACCAGATGGGAAATAGTGGTGGGATCAGGACATGGCCTCTCTGCAGTTTCCTACACTGACTGTCACTGTGAGAAGGTGGCTGCTACATCCTGAGTTTCTGAAGGCAAAATACCTCCAGGAAATACTATTATAGATCTTTCACATTTAAATAAGCAACAGAATATATCATTGACTTTCATTCATGACATAGCATAAGGGTTGTCTGTAATAAGCTAAATGTTTCTGAGTCTGGACTGTGGAGCTCTTCCTACTCCTGTGCATTCAACCATCTTTCTCCTGCCTCAGCCTCTTCCCTCCTCCATAACATTCTCTGGCTTGACTTTGCTTGCTACTTTACTTCTACTTTTTCTCTCTTTTTGCATCTTGCCTTCTCATTGGACATACAAGGAATTGGTACTATCTTATGTTCTCAAAGTCCTTTAACTCCAGTTTCTCTCTTCAGCCTTTGTTCATACTATTAACTCCTCTGCAAAAAAACTCCTCTGCAAAAAGAATCAAACATACATTTGTGATTCCCCTTCATTTAAAACTCCTTTAAAAGGGCAGTAACCTCTACTAGCCTCCTTTATGTTTTTTACTTCAAGCAGACATACAACTTTAGCTGTGAAGAGCCATTAATGTTATACAAAATCACAGACTTTCCATTTGACAAGCACTTAGTGAACATGTGTAAATACCCAAATTCCAGTACAGAAAAAAGCTGTGCAATGAAAATAGCCTCTTCTCCAGAATACTGAGTGCAAGCTTATGCTTGGCAGATCTCCTTGTATTTTTATAGATTTTTTTTTTTTAAACTTTCAGGAGATCCTGGACAAAAAATGTTAAAAATTAATTCCAGATCACAGAATCACAGAATCACAGAATCACAGAACAGGTAAGGTTGGAGGGGGTCACTGGAAGTCATCTGGTCCAACCTCCATGCTCAAACAGGGTCATCCTAGAGTATGTTACTCAGGATTGTGTGAAGATGGGTTTTGAATGTCTCCAGAGAAGGAGACTCCACAACAACATTGCACAACCTCTCTGGGCAACCTGTGCCAGTGCTCAGTCACCTGAACTTTAAAGAAAATCTTCCTTATATTCAGGTGGAACTTCCCGTGCATCAGTTTCTGCCCATTGCCTCTTGTCCTATTGCTTGGCACCTCTGAGCCAGGCTCCATCCTCTTGACACCCTCTCTTCAGATCCTTATACACATTCATGAGGTCCCATCTCAGTCATCTCGTCTCAAGGCTGAGCACACCCAGCTGCCTCAGCCTTTCCTCACAAGAGAGATGCCCCAGTTCCTTAATCATCTTCATAGCCCTTCACTATCTCCTGGACTCACTTCAGGAGATCCATATCCCTCTTGTACTGAGGAGCCCAGAACTGGATACAGCACTCTACATGAGGGCTCACCAGGGCTGAGTAGAGGCATCAAGACCTCATGAAGAGGGAGGATAGTAGCAGACAAACTCTTCAAGAAAACCTGCCACAGTCCAGGACCTCAAATTTACTTTGCTGAATGGTTCTCTTCATACCTGCTACCACAGCTTTTTCCCAGAACACCACAGGTGACAGAAAACTCAGCTGTCACACCAAAGGGAAAGGCAGCACACCTCCCTTTCATGGCACAGGGCATCACTGCTGCTGCTGCAATCACCTCACAGGCCTGGAGAGCTTTGTCCAAGATGTGATGCTATCTAGAGCTGGATGTAACTGCTGCTTCCACCCTCTCATTTTACATCACAAGTTAAACAAGCACATTTAACAGTTCCTCTAGAAAACTTTTTCTATAGAAGATAGGATAGCCTGTGATACGACCCTTATTAAATTATGACTAGAAATTAAAGGAAACTATGCAAAGTGTCAGATGAGACAGTAATCCGCAGTTTGTTCAAAAAATGCTGGAAAGGATCCTCATTCTTCCTGTAAGAACATGCAATAATATTCTCCATGACACAGAGTCCATATAAGCCCATGACACAGAGTTCCAGAAGGCACAATTCAGAAAACAAACAAAAGCTTGTTCTTTTTATTTTCTTTAATTATTAGTTTGTATTTATTTTATTTTTTGTTTGTTTTGGAAAACTTTGGGTTTGGTGAAACTACTGAAGCTAGCTTTCTGCTCAACATTTGCCACCTTGTTTTGCTCAGTCCTAAAAATTACCAGCCTCCTGTGCAAGTACACAGGGTCCCCTGTGACCACCAGGATGTCTCGGAGGGGAGCCACTCTGTGAAGGCAAGTGTCCAGTGTTATAACATTCATTCTGCTGTAGGGTATTTGTTTCTGGAATGCTGCCCAGTTACTTCTGACAAGCTGGTTATGTTGCAAGCCCAGTAACGTGTTGTGACACAATTAAAAATGAGGGGATTTTGCACCAATTTCTATTAATTTAAAAAGACTAATCCTGGTTGTTTCTTTTGTTCCCAAGAGAAGTGCATAATGAAGTCTAAAGACTGTGCTGCTCAAATGCTAGATTTTCCCTTTCATTTGGGCAAATAGACAGGCAATGAAGAATTTCTTATCCAGAAGAACTAATGGCTGCCTCTGTCACCTTTTCACTTCAATTATTTAGACTTCCTCCACACTTATGCTGGCTTCCTGCTGGCAGCACTGTCTATTAATCATTAACTGTCATTGTGCTTTAAAAGAAGGAAAGTGAAAAGACTGCTGAAGAACAAATATAGACCTTTCTTTTTTTCTCGTGAAAAATAAATGACAGCTGTGTGCTACCTGGATTTACAGTGTCTTCAAATATGGTTTTGGTTTTTTGGTTTGGTTTTTTTTTCCCACAGGGAATAATTAACATTCTAGACAAATGAGCAAATTGGCTGATCCAAGTAAATACATATTCCAGGACTCCCTTTTTCCTGTCATATCAAGGCCCAGTAGCCTCTGATAAAGCTTACAAGTCATCCTCTGCCACCAGCTCCAGACAAATATCAGGAGAATAGGAGTATGTTCTCTATGTAGCACTGAAGACTTAGCCTATTAAATCAATGGAAAGCTGTCTCTTCCCATGGACAGACAACCTGACCTCCTTCACTATTTCCCAGGAACCCTCCCAACAGTGTGCACTCTTTGGCCTCCTGTAACAGGACTCAAAAATCATAATTCTTAAACACTGTTAAGATCACCAGAGGACTTTGTCCACTGTAGCAAAGCGTGCAAAGAAGCAACTGCTCATCTGTACCACCAAAGCCCATCCTCCCCGGGGTGTATGTATCCAGTATGCCTCCTGGATTTGGGGAAGTTAAGCCACCTGACAGGAACTTGAGATAAAATAAAGGTGGTACTGTAGACCAATTATCTCAGGTCTAAAAAGATGTAAACAAGGCTGGAGGAGGCTATAAGCCACAGACTCTTTTGCTGAGTCTGGGTTTCCACACTCTTCCCCATGAACTGAGAAGGAGCAGGAGAGTTTTTGGGGGTGTGAAGGCAAAACCTCTGGTCTGCATAAGACAGAGGGTGTGAACATCCACCAACAGAGACTACAAGCTGAGTTTTGGGCCAGATAAGAAGCAGACCCTGCAGATGGTTCTTTTTATGACGCCAGTTGTGTACTCTTACATAAACTAGCTTGGTTGTGAAACTCCCCACCACCCCAAGGGAAGATCACATTCAAATGAGAGGCATCTGTCAAGTCTCAGAATGGTCATAACCCATCAAAGACCCCTGAAGTGCCCCTCAGATGAATTTCTGAGGCCTTCCACCAGAGGACTGCACACAATCCACAAATGTTGCAACAGATCCAGTGTTGGAAAAGAAAATGTAAAACTCCTCCCACGGAAGGGGCTTGGGCGTACCCACCTGCACCTGAACATATCCTAACTCATTGAACTCTGTTTTGTGGGATCCTCACCACTGAGAAGACCAGAAGAGGACCAGTAGGACACTACTGGATCTGCAGATGTGGCGATTATCTTTCTACTTAATCTGTCTTTCTCTCACTCTCTCTCCCCGACTCTCTCTTTTCCCTAATTCTTTCTACCTCTCTCTTCTTCATATTAACTGTTAAATAAAATCCTTACTATTGACATTGGCATATGGTCTTGTTTGCACCTTAATTCAGGCAATAATCTAATAATCTAATAATCGCAGTAATTGGATTATAACACCTCCTGTGCTATCCTTCCCCAGTAGACCACAGACAGGATCCTCCCCTGCATGTCCTCCCAAGTGTCCTTCTCACTGAGGAGTCCACAAGAATGTTCCAGGTCCAGACACTCTTTTCCTGAATGCTTGGATTTCCCACAACTTGTTTTCCTGCAGTTCTTCCTCTTCCTCTGTTGTGGGCTGCTCTGGAAGCCACAGGCAGAGCTGAATGCCTGCCTGTACCAAGCCAGACACTGCAGACAGAACAAGAGCATTCCCCAAGCCTTGAGCTTTAAGAACACATAAAGCACATGCCATGGAAAATACTCCAACATCCACTTCAATATATACTCTCAATTTCAGTTCTTAGAGACTGAAAAGCCACTATAAGCAGAAAATCACATCAAACTGCTGCTATTCACTGCACACTGTTTTGTACTGTTTTGAAATACACTATTGCCACATATCTGACCCCGTCACTCCAATAAATAATTCATTGTATCTCTCACTCCAATGCTTTCCTGCAGGGTCCAAGAAAACAGAATTTCAGAGAAAATAACGTCTGTTGAAGAAATGGCCATTTGAGTGTACATAATGAAAATCCTCCTTGAGTTGCAGCACATCCTGACAGAGATGGAAGTCAGCCCCAGTTGGAGAGGCAGATGTGAGGACTGAAGGGAGCTGAATCTATATGGCCAAAAAAAAATATTGTCATTGATCATCTTAGTGTGTCCCAAAAACACAGCAAGACTCTGAAATGTGACAGCTATAAGGTGCCATCTATTTCTATACTGTTTCAAAATGTCCCAAAAGCCCTTAGGAGTACAAAAGTAAACAGCTTTATACATTTCCCTGTGATACATAATTGTCTGTGAGTAATAAATTTATGAGATTAAAGTTTGTGAGAATTAACCATTGTCAGACATTTTCAGTGCTGCTTTCTCTGAACAATCATGATATTGCTGCACTCTAAAGGCACAGACAGTTATTTGCTCAACAGATTATCCAGCAGTGTGCTTTTATCTTCTGAACAGCTCAGCTGCCCATCTCCCTTGGAGAACAGCAAGCAACCTCTATAACACCTTTAATATGAAGAATGAAACTTTAATTCATTCCTAAATACAGGTCACACCCATGTCAAGAAACCTCTGTGCTGCTGACGTCCCAAAATACTGCCAAACTGCAGCCACATTACTTGCCAAGCAGTGCTGCAGTGGTGGACAGACCCAGCAATGCAAATAGCCCCAGCACCTGCTATGAGCTGCTAATGTTTCACACCTCAAGTTTCTGTCTTCAAAGAAAAACATTCAATCTCAAAAATTCAGTTTTTGTTTTATACCTGAAAACAAAAATTGAAAAAGGAACACAATACAAACACACCATTCCAGGATGCAGTGTTGTGAAAAATTCAAAAGATACTGCTGCTCAAGGGAACCATGAAGTGGAAACCACCAAGGAGGTGCCATGGTAACTTGTAACACCTATCTGCTCTCAGTGATTCAATGCCACAAGTTGAATTTAACACAGAATGTGGGTTGAAATGCTATTTTCCAGGTGAGGAGTTAAATGATGTCTTATGCAGTTGTGTTACGACAGTACCAAAAGTAGTCCTCTCAAGACTAATAAACTCAAGTCCATTGTCCTGGCCAAATCCTGATTTGGTAAATTAGATTATTTCAATTTTTTAAATGAAGTTCTTTCATTTGAAGGATCACAACTACTGAAATTTGTAGTGGACAGCCAGTGCAACCTGGAAGGTCTTGTGCTTATGTTTTTCTCATGATTTCTAATACTTCCATCATTCCTGCAAGGTGAGGAGATACTACAGCTTGTCTCAGCTCCCTCACAGCTTACTAATGAGGAAATGATGCATATAAACTTACTGTTAAACCCATTCAGTCATCAGCTGCAGCTTTGACTCCCTAGCTTCTGCATATCCTTGCAAAGAATTATTTTCTGAGGAAGGAGGCTCTCAGAAACCATAAGGCTGAATGACCTAAATTAGCAATTATGGAACTAAGGATTCAGCAACAGCCAAAGATGCATCATGATCACCTGGAATTATATCCTTAAATTTCTCAGATGAGGTAATCCTAATTAACTTGTTTAGTCATTGCAAATGTTGACAGGTCTGGGAGTTAAATCCTGACACCTTGACCATGCCTCATTCAGTAGACAATTCTGTCAGTAAGTTGAAGAGAATACATAACATATATTTGGGGCAAAGAAAACCTAAAGGAAATCCATTTTACTTGGCTGCTTATTATAAAACACCATTACACATTTTTCAGCATGCAGTAGCAAACTGAAGCCTGCATAGTGCAGTATGCACTACAAAGACACATAAATACTGTAGGCATGAGAATTTGTGGGGCAAATGCACTCAATGCCCTGTGTGGCCTGGAGAGAATCGTCTTCCTGACTCAGATTTAGTAATTTGTTTAACTGTATGTGCTTCACCCCGGTTCTAGCTGTGCTCTGTCTCCTACTGAAATCACCAGGTGTGAGTACTCACGTCCTCAAAGGAAGACAATTCTCCTCATCTTTCACATATTTTTATGCTTTCTTGAACAAATGAATTGGGATTCCTTTTTTTTTTTTTAACAGAAAAGGAGTAAAACCAGCCACCTCAACTGAGACTCAAGAATCTGGGGTTGTGTTCCCCAGATATGCCTGAACTGTCCCTTCACATCTTCAGGCCTCACTTCTGTCAATAGAAGACGGCTACAAAAAAAAGTCAATAAAGCAAGTTCACACACTCCTACTGGGAGAACAAGCTCTAATTCTGAAGAAGAGGGAATTTATTATTTTTAGATTTTTTTGTGGGTAGTTGGACACCTTAAAGCAAAGCTTTTACATAGTTGTTTTTATAAAGGATTTAAAGCTGTCCAACTGGTTTCAGTTGGCATCCAGACAAACAAGAGAAAACCACGTCTCTTGGAAGAGCATCTGCCAACTCTCTTACACAGGAAGACTAAAAAAGGAGTGATCGCACCCATCAGACAGCTCAACTGATAGGAAATATCAAATGGCATGCTCGGCACACTTACCTGCTCACAGAGAATTTGGCAAAGATTGAGTCAGAGGTTGGTGCCTGGAGTGAAGCAGACAGTGAGTGTCAGGGCACTTGTCTCTGCCTGGTGCCTGCTGCTGCTCCCATCCAGCCCAAACAGGCAGATTTTCTTCTGAAAAAAAGCAGTGCAGAAAAGGGGCTGGTACATGATCTCACCCTGACAGCAACCTTCAATGACTATAGAACTGGGAGCCCTGAAACATTTTTGCTGTTCCTCATAGGACATGTTTTGTCTTATGAGGAACAGCTGAGGGAGCTGGGTTTGTTCAGCCTGGAGGAGGCTCAGGGTGGACCTCATTGCTCTCTACAAGTACTTGAAAGGGGGTTGTAGGGAGGTGGGGGCTGGTCTCTTCTGCCGTTCCTACAGTGAGAGGACTAAAGGAAATTACCTTAAACTG
Source organism: Corvus brachyrhynchos (assembly GCF_000691975.1). Classification (NCBI taxonomy): domain Eukaryota; kingdom Metazoa; phylum Chordata; class Aves; order Passeriformes; family Corvidae; genus Corvus; species Corvus brachyrhynchos. Next base: position 2,411,875 of record NW_008240046.1, read on the forward strand.
AGATGAGAGATTCAGATTAGATACTAGAAAAAATTTTTCACTGTTAGGGTAGTCAGGTATTGGAATAGGTTGCCCATGGATGTGGCAGAGTCACATCCCTGGAGGTGTTCAAGACGCATCTGGATCTGACACGGGGTGATGTGGTTTAGGGGTTACAGGGGCAGTGCTGGGTGGATGGTTGGACTTGATGATCTTAAAGGTCGCTTCCAACCTTGATGATTCTATTATTCTATTTTTGCATCTGCTGGTTTATACGCACCTACATTGACGAAAGGGCAGTAATGATGTCATTCCCTACAATAAGCAATGCATTTAACTCATGAGAGGGAGTTACTGAATTATTTAAATAGCTCAGCAAATATGATTAACTGCCAAGAACAGACTAAACTATTCTTGCTTCTGTAAAAAAAAAAAATCATTTTACTGAAGCAATGAACCAAATTACAGATTTTATTTGTGGATAAAGATTATTTTGAATTAAAATTCACCCTTGGATGATGATAGTTGTCTTCATGGCTCTTCAGCAAATGTTTTTACATTAAGGCTGCCTAAGGGCCTTCAGAACACTTCAGAGCACAGCACTGTACAACTGTGACATGGCAATGATTGCAAAACATGTCTTTGAAGGCATTTGGTAATAAGGTACTCTGTGCTCCATCAGCTTACAGAAATCACTATTAGCAACAGTAGACTAGACACAGAAATCCACTGCCACCACTTCTGTGCCAGAATAATCAGATCCATGCAAGCACACTCCCTTTTGTTCTCAGTGCTTGTCTCCAAGATTGAGTACATTGTTCTGGACTCGGAAAGGTGGAAGCTTCCTTTTCCTCCAGCACAGCTGCAGTATCAACACGGGATCCAGATGAAAAATGATGGCATATACTAAACAAGATTTTAAAAAGTGACAGCTGCTTTTCCAGAACCCCTGAAGGTTAAACAAAGCTTAGCAAGTTTTTTTCTTTTTTTTCTTTATTTCATTCTTAGCATTAAAAAGACAAATTATTGTTGTTACTATAATCCTACTCTCCCAGGTCTTCATATGTCCAAAATAAACTTCCATGTCAATAAATCACATAAAATCACATTAACAATGGAGTGTAAATGGCATCATTTTCTATTAGCACAAACACATCAGAACGCAGTGATTTTATTTTCCATGTAATGTGCACAAATAAGTAAATATATACACACAGACACAAATGTAAAATCAGATTGTTAAATTTTATTCAGCAGCAACCTTGCAACATGAATATTTTGACTTATGCATCTAAAATTCACTTGCCACTTGTGCAGTAAGTATAGTTCACTGAGGAGAAGAAAACACTCATGAAACCCTGCACAGCAGATGGGCCTCTCTTAACTCAGCTGCAGACATGTACATACTCCCTAGGCTCAGCCTCTCCCTAATTTCTGTTTCAGATGATTCCAAGATTCCTTCCCACAACAATCTATGCAAAAGCAGTGACACAGAAACTTGGACAGACTCGCAGAGAAACATCTCAGCCTTCTGTCCCTCCTCTTCCTTTACTTTCTGGTTTGTATTTGGATTGCATTTCCTCAGAGGGAATATGAGCATCTTCTTTGCCACCATAAACAACTTCTAGACCCAGAAGCCTTTAGGTCCATCTCAAATGTTCTCATCATATGGGACTTTACCACGCTTGTCACCACTACCAGTATATATTCCAGAACACTAAAGCTCCTTTTCACTGTCCTAGGAGAAGTGTCTGTCAGAGAGCAGCAGGGGCCTCCCCACTGCCCTTGGGGAAAGGGAGGAATATGTAAAATGGGCAACTGGGGAAAAGAGAAGCTCAAAACAGCTAAGGGAAGTCGTGAACCCTAGAAAGCACAGGGAAAGATGAGCTAAAAGTGAGTGGCTGGCCAAAAAATGAGGACAAGGCAGGGGAGGGAGAGGGAGTAACAACAGACAGACACTCCAATTGCATGAAAAGAGTGAAATTGGAGATTAGGACCTGTAGCTGGAAGAGGGGAAAAGCAGGTGTTGGGCAATGGAAAGAGACAGACACATTGGACAGGAATCTGGGAAACATATGAAAGAACTGGTTAAGACAAGCAGAATGGGATAAAGAAATGGAGAATAGAGTAGGATGAAGTCTGGGGAAGCAGACTAAGGTATGTGAGAAGACTCAGAGGGTGGGATGAGTAAGTTAAAAGCACTTGAGAGCATATTTTTCCTATTTTATTGTAACTACCTTTAAGGATGATGCAGGACCATAAAATAAAGCAGATTGCAAATTTATTTTTAGCTGAGGTTAGGAATGAGGCAAGGAATTACAGGAAAGAACCACTTTCACAGCTAAGAAAGTGAACATTGCAGAGGGGGAGGGAATGACATTTTGTCCTGGCTTCCGCCCCAGATTTCCTATGATGCTAATTAAGTAATTTAAATTTTCAGGGGTGGTCATTAATTCTAGGTTCTTCATTTTCTGACAACCTGACTTGGAAGTCCTAAAGTTGATATACAAAAACACTGAACACTCTCAGTTACAACCAAAGCTGATAAAAATCATGTCTTGTACTCAGTATCTAATACCAGCTACTCTGAAAAAATGCAGTCCTTGCTATCTCAGAGAGGGCATCCAAAATTAATTGATACTTTAGGTGTTAGTTTTCCTGTGCTTTAGTGGAACAAGTTTGCTTCAATAATGAAACATGAAACTTCTTCTGGCTTGGCTGTTACTCAGCTTTTGGAAGTGCTTATATACTAACTTAGGAAATTATATGGGAGACTTCAAAAGTAAAAAACCTGCTTCTAACAGGGTATTGATGGTGACCTGCAAGCCTGCCTCCAAACACACCCTGACAAAGAGCTGAAAACTGTTCATTAAATGAACACCCCTCTTTTCTGCACTGAGTTATGAGAAGGGATTGTAAAACAGAATACTGGGTCAGTTAATTATAGGTTGCCATAATGCTTATGTGCAACAGGGTAAAATTTAAAGGCATATGGGCAAATTTGAATGACTAACATGGAAATCTTATTGCTGCATATTCCATGTGATTTTATTTATCCATACGTCCTTGTGTGTCTTTTGAGCATGTACATGTGTGTATGCACCTGTGCTTGGGGAGTGTACACCTACATACATGTGCAAGAGAACTCTAACTCTGCATGAAATAAAAGGGCTTCTTTTAATCTTCCAGTAGAAACTGACACACACACACACACAAAAAAAAAGAAATTTAATCATGTTATTTTAGGTCTGAAGAACCTTTTAATCAAGAATCACATGAGATAAAATTATAGATGCGGTGTAGCCACTTACAACATTACAGAAAAGGCTATGTTTGCCTTGCTCAGTTTCAAAGAAAACAGAAAATTTCTAAAGGACATTAAAAAAATAAAAAACAAAAAACAGCCACACCAAAAAACCTAAACAAACAAACAAACAACAAAAAAAAACCAGGGTGTAGACCTCTTCAATTTCCAGTCGATTGTCATTCCAGGGGTCAAGGCAGATTCCCAGTGATGCAGGATTTAGAATAAAATAACTGGAACTTGGAGGTGGAAATGAAGTACAGCTGTGCTTACAATGGTACAAACCCAATCAGGTATTAACCTCTCTCTTTTCCTTGAAATACAAAATAATCTGTATATTGCATAGGTGCATAATCACATTGCTTGACAGCTCCTAAAAGACAGGATTGTTCTTATCCATCCATATTTGGAAATCACATTCTAGGCTGGAGTCCTCTCCTTAGCATTTGTGAAAGTGATTTGAAAACCTAACACATATCCCATTACTGTATATTCAATAGTAAAATATCAAAAGGGAAAATGAAAAAAAAATCATTATGAAATTGTGCAAAGAATATGGAGAAGTTAGCAGAATTTTATTACAGGCTCAGCCACAAGAAAAATGTATTCCTGGATTAAAAATACAGAAACTCAAACTTGTCCTTGTTTTATGAGACCCAAGTTTAGCACCCCCTTTTGAACGTAGTAATGTAAGTGTTACAAAGAGTAAGAACATTCCAGTGGGCCAATGTGGGATAATCTCCCTCCCATAAATCTCCTTTTGATGACACAGGGATTGACTGAAGTTACAAAGTCTAAAGAAACGTAGTAGTTTTCCAAATTCTTATTACTTCTGAGGAGACAAAATTGTCTCCTTTTTGTAATCCATATGCATTTCCTTTCTTTCTATTACAGACCTTGATGTGTGGTGAAGGCTGACCTACCAATGCTTTCAGTGCATGCCTTTGGACAACATGACAAACCAACTGTGAACCTAGAGCAAACCAACGCAGCGTCACCTCAGTCCCTGCAGTCAGCTCACAAAACTCTGCTGCTCCAAGCAGCTCCTCTAAAAAGCAGTAGGGCAAAATGACTGTCATTCCAGAAAGGTACTCTGTTACAGCTTGTTAACCATATTGTCAGTGATACTGAAGTCTCCACCAAGTCTATCTATTAGCAAAGCCTAATACAGCAACCTATTCAGAGCACAGAAGAGATCCTTCCCAAAAGTCTAGAAGTGTCAGAGCACATGCAGTGGAGCAAAGGCAGGAAACATTTTTAGCACTCAAAACTGGGTGGAAAATGGAAGCCTACATCAAGCAGTGTGTTGGAACCCTGGGTTCAGAGAATTTCAGTCTTTCAGTGCTGACAGGCAGTGATCCTCAAAAGCGCACTGCATCTGACCTGGGGCTTTGGGAAAGGCTTCCCAAATTATGTGATAGCACTGAGATTGTTGCTGTGTAATTAAAAAAGAAGTTTGTTATATCACTGGGTGGAATATGTAGAGATGTAGAAAATTTAGGTTTCTGGGATATACATGTAACAGGATAGAAGATTTTGGGTGTAGGTTAGTTCTTTCTTCTTCCTTCTTCTTCACAAGCCTGGGTGATCTGGTACTGGTACAAAAAACCTGCAGTGTGGAACATGAATGATTAGTTATTGGATTATAAGTAAAAATAAATTAGTTGACATTCCATAATTGGGTAGTTTGGGCTTTAAGAAGGTAGAACTCTGGGGCCATTTTCACCATGTTAACTTAGAGGCACATCCTGTGCAGCTGCACTATAGATAAGAAATAATAAACATCTGAGTCTGAAGAAAAACTCCACGTCTCCTGCATTTCAATCTGAACTCTGAGTAAAAGAACCAAAAGACAGAGGCAAAGAAAGAAAAGAATAGGAAATTTAATAACAGTGTTAACTGAGCCCTGAGATGGCTGTAAAAGATCCTTATAGCAATCCAGTACCCATGTAAGATTTACTAAGATATGTCTTACTTCTTGCAATGAGTTTCTTGACATAAATATAAACTCAGTAAGTCTCAGCAGCCTGTCATCCCTAATTTGCAAGGCTAATAATAACAGGGGTTTTTTTAGTGAAGCATGAATTTGTGAGCTCTCTAGTCTCAGCACATCTGTCCCTGCTCTCCTGCCAATCCAAGCATTTTGGCAAAAGTAATACAGCACTGTCAAGAAAAAGGAGCAGAGGAGGAGCATATAAAGTTTCTCCACTCAGTTTAAGCAGCAGCAAGTTGAAGTAGAGACAAGCACAAATAGATGGGATGTTCAAACCATGGCCATGGCTCCTGTAGTAAGGAGCTTGCTCAGTCTCAGCACATCAGCACCTTGAGGAGAATGGTGCCTGGGGAATGCACTGAGTCCTCATTAAACCGGCAAAAACAGGCACAGAGTCACGGGGTCTCGTTCTTGCTTAGAATGTGATTTTATTGCCTCCTTTTGTCTGTCGCTCTAGGCAACTGCCTTCGTCGCCTGCTTGTAAAACTGGGCCAGCTTGCTGGGGAGCAGCAAAGTAACACTCAGCTTTGAGTTAGTATTTCATCAGATGATGTAACTCTACACAGGAGTCTTTTAACTTCTACACGAACAGCAAGATTCTGGTCAATTTGCTGACCCTTAAGCCTTGATTTTTGACCTGATCTTAAAACTTTGCCTTCCCAACTCCTGCAAATAGTTACTGGTTTGGAATGAAGACAATAGCAAGGCTGAACACACAGCCCCTAGCAGAACCAGGCTCTAAACATCTGAGGAGGACTGATGGGTATTTCAGCTATATACCGCAGTGCCTGTTTTTTAGTGCAGGGCAAAACGCTTCACTTGAAAGATATAAATAAAACCCCTCAACTGTTGTGACCCTGTCACTTATTTGGTATATGTTTTACAAAAGTGCCAGCTACAGGTATGCCTTCAACAGAAGTACTGAGCCTGTCTCCTCTGATAGCAGTGAGACTGATATCGAACTACTACCAAGTGTTTTTGCACACCCCACTATATATTGAAATATTAAAACACATATGAACAAGAACTTAAATTTAGCCTGCAGACAGAATAAGTGTTTCTCATAGTTAACTGCCTATAGCACATCACCCAGGTTACTTCCCAAGCTCTTTAACATATTAGAACTGATCTGTAATGCTCATTTTTAAACAACTTGACTCAGGATGACATGTCTCAGAAAGTCTGTTTTAATTTGCAAACCCTTATCATGCTGGGTTTAAGCCAAACAACTTGGTGCATTTTTTACGGATCACGATGGATTTGAATCAGGACTACTGAACTGTTCTTCCTACCTTCAGTACCACTTCCTGTGGAACTAGTCAAGAAATAAAGCAGTACTCTGTTTGAATTACAGCAGGATCAGGCCATCAGGAATAACTTGACTTTACTCATGTGTTTTACCAAGGAATGCATTCTGTTCCTTCATTTAAACTTGGAGCAAATAAAGACAGAATGATAACCAAGTAACATTAGGTTGAAAGGGGGAAAAATACATAAGAAGTGAGTATGTGCAAAGATTCCCTGTTACTATGCAGACTCCTTGATTTTCAGGATCAAGCCATGTTTATATGAAGTCACTTGCAGAATTACAGATCTGGTTTTACTCCTGTCTGACAAAAGGATACTTCCTGCATTAGCTTTATTGACAGACACCATAGATCAGCTGCCAAGTACAATAAAGTCAGGGTGAAAGTTTGGGGATCATGCCTTCAGGCAATGCTCTGCCATCTACCACCCAGGCAGCTTCCACATAACTAGTGTGGGACTCAAATACAGACACTGATTCTAACATATCACTTCTAAATGAACAATTTTAAAAGCATGTTATTCAATGTGAAACAGGGTAATTTTGATGTATGCTTAGAATGAACACAGAAGAATCCTAGTCATGATTTTTATTTTTGTTTACATAACATTTTTTCATATTGTTTTAATTTGTTAAATTAACAAAATATTTTTAATTTAAGAAAAGCTACCAACTAATCTCCCAGCTGAGTTCACCCAGAGTGCTTTTATACTGATAAAGTCTCAGGTAAAGCAATAAATTAGTTTCTCTGTAGTCATTTCTTTATCCTCTCCATTTCAGCCTCATTCCCAGCATTTTATATTCACGGGTGCTAAAGCCTAGGACATTGAGCCCCAAACACAAACAGATTGAAGCCGGACAGCAGAAGAGATTACCACTCTGAGGCATCTGTCCATTTCAGCTTTCACAGAGGTGGCAGCTACCGTGACAGGAAGCTGAGTCATGCATAAAGGCAATCCAGTGTACAGATCAAAATAGTAATATAGATCAGCACAGGTTCTGAGCTGCACAGAGGCAGCCTGCAAGCTGCACGGACTACCTGCTTCATATGCAACGCAGCTATGCCTGCCACCAGCACAGTATCAGCCAGGCAACAAACAGACAGGGTGAACAGCTGGAAGTGATACGCCTGGTCCCATTTCATTCAGCCTGGGTTCATGAAACAATATATTCAGTTAAAAGCTGATGATGTTGTCAACACTGTCAAAGAAAAAATTCCAAAATTATGCGAACTCAAGTTTTCAACTTAGTAAAGATGACTGCCAAAAAGAGTCTTAAAAGACCACTGCATTATGTCTGGCATGGGGAAGGGGGAGATCAATGATCAATCTTCCAAAGAAGCTGTCTGAGAAAATGATAACACTAAGGCAGCAGCAATATGAAATGATAGTCTCTGCATCCTTACCAGGAGCTGCTTCCACAAGCAAATTCCTACTTACGAACTGCCTAGTAGTTTATGCAAGAGAAGCAAAGGAGATAGCCCAGCTGAGAGTTAGTCTCAGCAAAGTACGTAACACGTAACTCAGCCTACACTATAAATCATTTCCTTCATGCACTCATTAACTGTCTGCAGCCTCAAGGAGCTGCTTTTCATCTCTGTATTACAGAAATTACCTGTTCATGACACCAGCCAGAAAAAGGCACGCCTAAGCATATTGGCTACACAAAGGCAAAGGGAAGTGCAGATAAGACCAACAGTTTTGTAGGCAATGACATGTATGAAGCCTCATTTCCTAGGGAATTGCATCTCATGACTGTCAGATTTTTTAACCGAATTATACCAAAGCTTCAGGCTAGTCTTAAACAGAGCATCAGAGAATCCAAAGAGAAGATAAATATGCGTGTCTACCATGACAGGCTTCAAGTGAGATCAGCTCCTTATTGGACACTGCTGAATCCTATAGGAATATACATTTGGATTAAAAGTGGGACTTTTCCAGTTCCTGGACACTCAGTTCCCAACAGACCCACAACCCTTCTGCCCAATGCTGATATTCCAATATTAATGGTTGAAATATATGATGCATGTTTTTCCTTTTTGCACATAAGTACATTCTCCCCCACCCAGCTATGTTCACAGAACTTAGAGGAATGTTCTTTCTTTGAGAATTAATATCTCAAGCTTTAACCCTCTGTTTCATTTGTTTGAAATCAGCTCAAAATTTATGGGGCGCAGAACTAACAAAGCAACAGCAAGCAAACAGCAGCAAATTTACTCCCTTATACTCACATGCAAATACAGGATGCAATTCTGCATATGCCATATTTCTTTAAGGAATCAGGAGGGTGTTTTTTTTTTTTAACAAATCTGCTCATCAGTACTCAAGGAACCCATCTGGCTGTCACCTTTGTTTCTAAAACGGAGCCGAGCAGTTTGCTTTCTCCTACTTCAGTAGCATTGCCTCCGCGAAAGTCAGCTCAGACTCCCCTACTGCTGCCACAGCGGGCAACTCGTCCGGCTGGGACCACGGCAGCGCAGGGGGTAACGCAAACGAGTACAGTTCTTAAATACTGTGTTGAAAAACACAGCAAGATTGTTTCGTATATATTGGACATACTGTATTATATACGTGGAAATACACAAATCAGCTTTGTATCAGTTACAGCACATAAAATATATAAATACCACCCGCGTTAAAGACTTTTGTCTCCAGCCTTTCAAGCAGGGACAAACACCTGCAGATCCCTCTGCCGAAGTCGCCATCCTCCTACCAAGAAGGGATTCCCACGGCCAACAGACCCATCAAGCTGTCTGCGGCCGTGTGCCCACCCCTCCCCTGCTCC
>NW_008240046.1:2421275-2421688 GCF_000691975.1 Corvus brachyrhynchos
TGAATATTTCATCGGCGCTGCCCAACGGGATGCCCCGCCGCTGACTGCTGCAAAGGGACCGCATCCCGCCGGCGGCGCGTCTTGCTGCTTCCTGTGTCTTTCATTCTTCAAAACCGCAGCTTTTCATTTATTCCGATAAATAAATAACTGATTAAAAACAAAGGAAAGAAAAAAGAAGCAAGAGCATCTCTCTTTTGTATCTGAGCAGGTGGGACTCCTGTGCAGGAGATTACGGAACACAAGAAGGACTCTGAACTCTTCCGAGCCCAAAGGATGAGCTGGCAGCAGTTTTCCTATAAAAATACGATCCCGGGGCTGTGACACACTCGAAGGAGCGAAGGCGCCGTCAGCCTCACCGGACGCGTCCCCGCTTTGGACACCGCAGACCCTCGCTGGCGGAGGAGGAACAGGAG
>NW_008240046.1:2422567-2468368 GCF_000691975.1 Corvus brachyrhynchos
GTTGGGGGCGCGCGGGCCGGGGGGGTGTGGGCCGGGCTTTACCGGGTGTGGGTGTACGACCTCCGAGAGGGGCCTGGAGGCACTGGTGTACTCCGCTCCTTAAGTTTTATGTCCGTAAATGACTCGCCTGAAAGGCACCGGGGCGCGGGGCATCCTCTCATTTCTGCGCTGTCGGAGCTGCAGGGCCCACGGGGGCTGGGGACACGAGAACGGGCTGCCTTCCAGCGAAGGGGAGGCTTTTTTGGGGGAGATGTTTTGAAGAGCTCTCCTGGGGGGTCTGGTTAATAAGAGTTTCCGATTGATTTCATAGCACAATGAAAGCAGGTGTTAGCCCGCAGAGGCTGCAGCTAAGGTGATCCTGTGATCCTGGCTATACTCCGCTTCCAAGGAAGTATGCCTTGAAACCTGCAGTTTTAGCTTAATAAAGTCGGAGTCATAAAGTCGGGGTATCTGAATTAATTAGGCATCCTGCTGTTTAAAGCCTATTTTTAAAATTACCCTTTGATTCGAGGAATTTGCATACATTCAGGAGGTGTCACTTGTAAGATAGGAGTTGCTGAAGCATATTCCCACTTGAAGCACGGAAATAATAAATTAAGCATTCACACTTATGACGTTTCTTGTCTGTAAAAAATGAGCCCGCTGTATTCACAATTAACTTTCACACCACCACCCACCACCTTCCCCCCCCAACACTTGTAATTCAACAATACTGTCACCTTTTATGCAAACATCAGAGATCTGAAAATCACGCCTGAAACGACAAAATAGTTTGAACTTTGAATTGAAAATTGTCTTGGCACAAATACTTACGGGAGTATGAGAAATAGTGCTCACAAGTGAAAAAAACTGGGCATAGTGCTGCTTTGAAGAATTACCACACCTCCAGCACTTCTTGCTTGCTTTCGACGCAAGGAAACTCTCAGCTCTCATATTCAACATCCCTGTTTGTTTAAAAAGATGACATTCTTTAAGGAGGGCATGAAGATGTTTGCAGTTTATTGCTGCAATCTAAGCAAGGAGATATAAAAATAGTGATAATTGAAAAAAAAAAGTCTATTTGGCTCTGAAAGAAAATTACTGTGGATTTTTAGAAGATACGTTACTCATTAGAAATGGATTTCTGCCAGCATTGCCTTGACTGGGAAGCTACTGATGCCTCTGCATTTGATGTGAATGGCATTTAGGGTAGCTTGGTAGGTTAGCTAGATATTTGCTAAAATAGAAAACCTTAAACTTATTCTAAAAGTTGGGATTTAAAGCTATATATATCCATTTGCAGGATTTTACCCTGGAATTTTGATTTGAAAAGATCAGCTTTAAAAAAAACCCCCAACACTGAAAGAAAACAGTGCAAACATTTTAGAATTGTTTACATTATCTTTCTTTACACATGGTCACAGTGATTAACACTCTTCATGTCAAATATTTTATCTGTGACATTGCTCCTGCTTTTAAAAATGATAGTGGGGGACCAAAATTTCGGAGTGGTTACAGGTTTTGTTTATGAACATTTAAGGACTCTCAATGACAAGAAACAACCATTACTATTTATTGGTGATAGCACTTCAACAACTTGATAGTTGTTGAAGTATTACTGACTGAATGTGACTTTAAAAAAGCTGTATGTGGATAAACAAGAAATTAGCCTATAATGGGGTTTAGATGTCATCTAATAAAGTACTTTGAAATAGAACTGTTGTTGGTAAAACACTTGAAAAAATTCACAGTGCAAAAATTCTGGATGAAAATGTTGAAGTATTCCTACTAAGTAAGCCTTTTGGCACAATTCAAGCCCCTGACTACAATGTATATTTACATGACTAAGGCCTCTCTTGTTAATTTTCAGCATATCACTACAGTTTGTACCCATTCTCGATGCAGAGCATTCCTGAAAAGGGCAGTGAGCCCCTAAACTCACAGAGGTAGACTTGAACTGTGGTGTCAGAGAAGCATAGGGATTAATCCTGCTAGCAGTCACAAGAAAAATTTATCTACCGCTGAAAGTGTACAAACCTAAAAGAAGTTTTCTTGAATTATATTTAGTAAGTGTGTAGGGGAGAACTCTGGTAATCAGTTTTTGGTCTGTTCTTTACAAACATACTTTAGTATGACTGAAATACATTATGTTTTTATTATGCAACTAGGAAACTGGTTATTTGAAAATTTTCTTAACCAGAAGCCCCTAAAAAGAACAAGTGGAGACAGTAAGCATGGGTAATAGGAGATTGCTTCATTTTGCAGTCTTGTTTTCTAGAGGAAATTTTGTGGATAAATGAAACTGTATTTTCTCCTAGTAGTTAGCAGTATTGTCTTGCTCAAGTTGTTGATACCAATTAATCCATCTTCATATCACTGAAAATGACTGGATCTTTAGAAACATGGAAGTTGCTTTATTATTTGAATACAAATAAATCTTATTTTCATATTTCAGTAGATATAAGCAATCAGCAATATTTCAAATATGCATTTAAATAGGCATTTTGGCTAAGAGAGGTTGAAGATTTTTATTGGTTTTTGGTTTTCTCGGGATATTTTCGTATTTCAAAGTGATAAGAAAAGTAAGTAATTTGCCTGATTGTAATAACTGTTCCATATAGAGATCTGTGAACTGTAACAGCAAGTCTACTTTCTCTGCTACTCAGTAGTGCCTATGTAGATGCCTGCCATTTACATGCAGTTCATGTGAAAAACAACAGGTGTAAACTCCCATATGGTTCCATTACATGGAACTGTGGTATCAGCCCTATATAGGTTCAGAACATTCCAATGATTCTTGTCACTACTTCAAATAGATTATTTGAGTTTCAAAGTTTGCTGTTTCAAGAAGTTATGTGGTGATGTAAGGAAGTATTACGAGCTCTGGTTGAAACTGGTGCCTGAACTGGAGTTAGGAATTTGTCTTGAAAATGAAATCCAGTGAATTGGAACAAGCAGTCAAAACTCTGAACATTTTAAATCCTGTTGGTTCTTCTCAAAGTGGGGAAATCAGCCCTTTGCTAGTTTGACTTAAAGTCTTGTAATTTCTTTGATTAGCTAAGACATGGATAATTTTTTACTCTGAGCTCTTGGAGTTTTAGTTGTGAAGATGCCTTAGTAACTAGTAGAAACAGATGAATGCACTGACGAGGGATGTGTATAAAGCCAAATCCTACACACAGGTGGTTCCACTGCAGACAGGATGATAAAACCTTTATATAGAATCTGTGTGTGTCCTGACACAGGTGGTGTTAGCCAGCCTTATCTCAAAGTGTAAACAGGATTGCACCTAGCGCTTCACATGGTATGGATTATACCTTTCCCAGCCACCATTTCAGCTACATACTACACTCTCCTCTGTGCAGCACCCTTGCATGCTTCCTAAGTTCCAACACTGGATTGCTGTTACTGGATTTTGACAGTTAATAGTTTTTAGCCATTTTTAGCCTATTAATACCCTTCTGTTACACAAACAGAAACAACTTTGATGAGATCATGAACAAGCTTTAACAGCCCTGTTTAACTCCTCATGGTTTCTGTGCCTCCAGTACCCATTTTTTAAAACTATTAAACCAACTACTAGTTTTGACATGATTAACAATCCTAACTATGAAGTCCTGTGTATACATGTAGAAATATAAAAGAAAAGAAGATCTTATTCTATTAGACGATACTACTGATATTACCACCACTTTAATGATTCCGTTGCACAAGCACAGTATAAAACTAACCTGTAAAGCTGGAACTTCACTGGCTTCCCCATGAATTGCCGGAGTGAGATTTCCTCGTCTTATGCTATTGAATGACTTCGAGTTTTCTTGATTTATTATTCAGTTTTTCACCTTAGTTTATTTCCATTGACATGCATCATCCAGAACATTGTATTAATTTGAAAAACACTCAATTCTAGTAAAGTACAAGTGTTCACTTGCCAAATTTACATATTTTCTTGTGATACATAAAGCAAAATTCTGACCAGCAGTTAGTTTTGCTGACTAGAGAAAGATTAAATAATGACTGCAGAAACAGGTCTTAGCAATGTTTTCATTTGGACCTATTGTTGTAGGCTTCTTTGCAGGAATTACATGTGTTTTTATCCATGTGGATGAACAAGTGAAAGAAAATAAAGTCATGTGATTTTGTAGTTTGGAACATGATGGTAGGTAACTCAAAACACATGAAGAATTATGATTGCTTTAATTACAAAGTTATTGCCATATGTGACAAGAGAAAGGCATAATCTTGCATTCTTAGCATGTTCCAGGTCTGTTATATTATTTTTACCTGAAATATTGTTTTCCTTAAGGAAAATATAATTGTTGAAGTGGAAAGTTATTCAAAAGCCAGAAGAATGCTTAATGATGGTCCGTTCTGACCAGTCACAAAATACCATATGGTGTCCCTGCTTGGATACATTACATGAAGATCTTTTTATAAAGACAATTTTATATAATCTGAGTGGAATTTATTCCTTAGCTAAAGAAAACCACAGATGTTCAAGTGCATGAAATTGCAAAGGAGGTGTTGCGGAGATGTGGAGACAAATAACTCCAGGACTTTTTTTGTGCTAAGTGTTAGTTCTGGTTACCTAATTTTGTACCTATTTATGGTCTTGTGTGACGCACATCACTGTAGTGTTTAAGAGTCAAAAACCAAGGTACCACTTGGGGAAAAAAAAAAAGGGGAGTTCAGTAGTTTTAGAGATTAAGTATCTCAGAGTTTGGGAGAGAAAAATCATTCAAGTACCCAGGTTTGGTGTGAACCTTGATTTGAAATGTGTCTTATTTCAGGAAGTCCAGAGGTTAGATACCAAGCATTTATTAAGTTGGAAAGAAACCTGCCATTTTCAGTACTTCTTCTATGTGTAATTTTCTCTTTTCTCTTTTCTCTTGTGCTATGGAACAGCTCCATTGTTTTTGTGGTTGAGCAAAAAGCAAGATCTGACTCTCCTTGAGACTGTATGACCAAGTCTTATGTAGGCTTTAATTTTTTCTGCAAGGTAGAGTATCCTGGCAGATCTCAAGCAGAACCAGTACAAGATGAGTTTTTGCTAAGGAGATCCTCAAGCCTGTTATTCTGTCACGCAGATAAACTCCAAAAACTATAATAATCTGATAGTCTGTATGAAAAGAACTGCTCTTTGTGGCCTCCTGTTCTTCGTGTGGGTTATCTGCTTATGCAGCCTGTGGACTGGGCTACGGATTTGCTCTAAACGTACCAAATACACAAATGGCAACATCGAGAACTTTTGTTTAATTTTCCACAAAAGGTAGGACGTGCATTTGACAACAATACTATGATCAAGAGGTATTGGGTGGGGTTTTTTTAGTAAAAGAGCAAGCAATGTAATTTGTTGGGTTTGTGGTTTCTTCTTGATGTGTAGAAGTATGCAAAATTATCTGAAACTCAGTCGCCTTCCTGCTAAGCAACACCTGGAGTTACCAGCTTCAAATGGATTAGGTATTTACACTATCTACTTAAAATTTTTGACCACATATCCATTCTTTTATAATATTTAAAATATTAAAATTTTTTGTATTTTTTCTGTATCTATAGGTGTCTGTAGACACATATGCACACATATACATAAATTATATAAAATATTATAAACCCTGTAGAGTGGTATAAGTGGATGTGTGACACTCAAGCCACACTGTCATAGACTGTATTCAAACTTGCTGGTAGTGCTCAGTCTCCTATGAGACCTGAATATGTTCAAAGGGTATCACTCAAGGTTGTATTTCTAGCAATGATGAAGAGCTGCCTGGATTTTGTTGCATGCTATTGTAAAAGTAAAAGCTTTACAGAGGAGTTTAGATTTTATCCACAAGTAAACTTGTAAACAGAGTTATATGCACCTGCAGATTGGGTTCTATGACTGCTTTTCAAAGTGTTGAAGAAATAATATTAAAACAAAGCAGAACTTACAATTTCTTTTTTTTTTTCTTTCTAACTTGGCACATATTGCTTTATTTCTTCAGATGTGTTTGCATGCTAGGCTGTGCCTCGTTCTTGGGGGCAGTGGCTTTCTTTCAGTGATGAAGAGGAACTTCTGGACCCTTCACACGGTTCCTATGTACAGTGAGGGACAATGAAACAAGTGTGCAAATTCCATGCGATATTAATATCTCAAATAATATACTAGATGACGGACAGCAGGGGTATTGAATTGGGTCCTTATTGTGAATTGCTCCCTCAGCAAGGTGTGAGACCTTTGAAATGAGAGGCATTACCAAGCAGGCAGCATCCCAGTGCCTTCCCTCATCAAGAGAGGGGTGTTTGTTTTCTGCCTGCTCAAGGGCAGTGGGAAGACCTCTCAGCTGAGCAGCAGTCTGCTGTGCAGCAAGCTGAAGAGGATTTCCAAGGCTGTGTTTCAAGGAGGCCACGTGTATTCTGTGGTGGGATTTGTGTAATCACATAAGAGCAGTGTAGTACAAAAGGTACATAACTACATAACTTGGCATCCTATCTCTAAGCTTATGCAGAAAAATAATTCCTCTTAAGAAGCTTACCTACATGACTGTGTGGGCATGTGTCCTCAGGTTTGTGAACACACAAGAGAAAATACTACATTAGACTTTGAGTTTTGTTTGGAAACTTTTAAAATATATATCACATAAGCAAAACTTCAAGGAGTTACTAAACTTCTAATTCAAGATATGAGGGCAGTGCCCAAGTGGTAATTATTTTCATCTAAAACAAGTCTTTGAAATTCCTTTGAATTTAGCATCTGAAAGAGTATTTTGTGATGAGATATCCTTTCAGGCTGCAGTAATAATATGTTACTAATATCTACCTACAGTAATTTAAGGTTTTAATATATTGAGGGTGGTAGATATAAATATAATATCATAAATCATCATGTGTATGGAATACAAAGAAATCTGACAGGTTTTATTATAGGCAGTGCTGTTCAAGACAACTGCTTTATCCCTTTACTGGAATTTTAATTAAAGAAGGATAATAATAGATAGAGAACACAATTTAATCGTGATTGTGTCAGTGCTCCTCCAAAATAACTCCACTGGCTTGACACTACTCTTATTAATATAGGGTTTGTATCAGAGAGAAGTTTTTACTTACAAAATCTATAGTCAAAAGGGGAGTAGAGCTAAATCACAGGTAGCTGAAAGCAAGCAGTGTAGCAAAGTAAGTAGTAAGAAGGCCCGAGTCAGTGCGGAGTACCATGTGCATGCTGCTGTGCTGGGCAAGGAGGACACGTACCAAATGCAGGTCTTGTAAGCCACCTCTTCACCATCATAATTAAATGGCTCCCTCTGTCTTTGGCCTTGTCTTAAACTTCCTCTATCACCACCTGTTATTGCCCACTGTTGGAGACAGGGCACTGTGCTGGACAGAGCAGCTACAGTCATTCTTGTGCAGAATCTGGATCTAGAGGAAAAAGTCACCTTTAGAGACTAGATTTATCAGAGTATTCAAAATACACTTCCTGCCAGAAACTGGGAAGACTAGCAAATGGCAGGACTTCCACGCTGATCTTAATCCAGAGTCATGCTGTTGTACGTATCAATCCTTGGGATTGATCAAATAGCTAAGCAGGTCAAATTTCAAACTGTCAGAGCCTGTCAGATACTCTTGTTCAGCCTGCTGTTAGCATTTCCTGGGGTGGAAGAGCTGCAGTCTTCAGTATAGTAACACTCATCTGTGGTATGATTAAGCCCTTGAAAAAATTTATTAATAGAGCCCATTTCACTCTATTAGCAATTGAGTACCTTTACAGTCTCATCTAGGCTTTATAAATCTCCAGACTGAAACAGGTGTTGAGATTATTATAGTATATGTATGATACATAGCAATGTTATTTGTGAAATTCTTATTTAGTCTCTAACTAGTAATGCTCTGCAAAACATTAAGATGAAAAGAGAATTAATGACTTAGAGCCCTATCTGGACAGCTTTAGTTTCAGAGTTTAAGTTAGGTTAAAAATATTAGATTAAGATTACTTTTACATGATTGAGAACTAGTGAGTAACCATGTGTGTTAAATACCTTTAGGTGAGTTATCCATACTTACAGAGTTATGCAAATCAGCTGTTACATACAAGATAAACGAGAAGCAAATGCAGTAAGATTAGGCTTAGTAAGTTAGACCAAAGGAGCCCAATACTCCTCTCTGACCCTGGCAATTTCAGATGTATGATGAAAGAATAATGAATCACAACAGGGACAAAATGATGAAGGTTATGTCTTTGTGCTTAATAACCTGTGAGGCCCTTTGCTTCCATGAATTTGTCTAGTTGCTTTACTAATTAGTCAATAGTCTTGGTGCTTGTAACAATCTTTCCAAATCTTGAGATAGATTATTGCCCAGTAAAATGCCTAGTCCTGCTAATTTTATTGGGAATTTTTTATGAACAAGACCATGCGCATTCAGCCAAAGAAGAGATCTCAAAAAACAGAAGTGAGAATATCTGTGGAGAAAGGATACCTAAAAGCAGATCTCCCTAAAAGAGTAACTTTATCCAAAACCATCATTGTAATGATCCATTTTTGTCTATTTGTGTATAGAAAGAGGTTAATTGTGAAGACCTAGGTATCTGAATGTCCTTGTTCCTGTAGAGGTATTAAAATGGAGCCATACTAGGAAATAAATAAGGAAATGACAGGGTTCAACAATCTAAGGAGCCTAAGATATGAGATCTGATCCAAAGGAGTCCAGTGTGTTATGCAGGACTCTAAGAATTATTTTATTATCAAGAATTTTCCATCCCTAACTATGCCAACACGACACATCTAGAGGATCTTGCTTTACTGTCATAATTATCATAAATAATGTATGACCACTTTATAAGTGATTTTCTTGTAACTAAGGAGTTAATATTTTTATTTTTCCATACCTACTGCTGTTTAATAAAGGCCACACAAATTCTAGAAAAGGACATCAAAAGAAAAATATTTTCTTCCTTGATAATAGTTCTGGGGGCTACATTCATAGCCTGTACTGTTCTGGCAAGACAAAGTAGTAAGTTCTGAAGAAAATTTCTATTTTTCACCCTATAATATTTTTGATAGTTCAGATATCAGCAAGCAGTAAGTGTTGATCTTTTTAGGAGTGGTTGCTAGAAGATACTAGGAAAATTACAGAATCATATTATTATTTGAGAATGGTCTTGTTTTACCTATATATGTATTCTATTACATTTTAAAGTGATGAAGAATTACGCAGTGCTCTTGAAACAAGTTACTGAAGCATTTCTGTTTGTGTGATCCCTAATTTGGTATATCGAAACACTAGCAAAATTTGGATCATGATTTTCTTTGAAATGCAAGTCATTTCCAACATAGGATTATAAAAAATTAAGCCATCTGTGGTGAGCAAAGTTAATGCTATTGAGTTCCATGACATGCATCTAAAGCAGGTATGTGTGCGTGTAACAGAGGTCCAAGGGACCTTAGACAGCTATTTCATTTGTCATTTTTTGTTGTGCAAATCACAGACTACAGGCTGCAAGGGACTTCTTGAGGCCTTCAGATGTGTGCTCCTGCCTGAAGCAGGAGCAAACATACCTGTGCCATTCCAGATAGATTATCTCACTCTTCATGAGCAGTCTCCAAACCAGTTAAGAAAATACAGGGAAAAGCAGACTGTACAGCACACTGCTGTGGTATGTCTTCCATAGCACTATGGTCATGCTTACAAGCAACATACAGACACAAAATAAGCTCATTAGTCAATAAAACGACCAAAAGTAAAAAGTTTCTTGAAAATTTCCTTGTTTAGAATGAGTTTCAGTAGCTTTCAGTAACTGCTGTATGTAATTATTCACAAATTTTTCAAATCCAGTTTTTGCCTCCTCATCCTTTTACCATGTCAGGAACTCGATCTGAGCATCTGTACAAAAGACAGATAATATAAATAAATAAAGTCCCATAAGGATGATTTTACCATGGATGCATATGTCCTGCAGTGGTCTGCTTGTTTCAGGTGAAGCTTTTCCGGAAATCAGGCATTTTTGAAATGTCTCTAATGTTATGGCTCATGTTACAGCTTTTGCTTTGATGGTTTATTTATGAATGGGAGGAGGAGACTCATTTACAGGATTTCTCTTATTTACATGGTGATTTGTTGGTCTGATTTGTTTAATGTCAGTCAATGAGTTAATGCTTTTCAAAAGAGAACAGAAGACATGTAGAAGACACAGTTCATCATTTATTCCTCTCTTTTTTTAGAAAACAGAGATTTAAATGCAAATAATCTCTTTATACCCTGCCTGTTTTAATTAAAAATGTTCTTTTTTACACTTTCTATAATCAACCATGTATAATATTATATAATTCTATTAAGCAATTCCATTGCTGGTATATTGTTCCAATCTTAATGCCACAGTCAGCTCCTCACAGTCATTATGTAAATTCAAAATAGTTTCAAACAAAATCTCCAGTTCCGGATTCAGTTGTCTTTAACCGTGTGTAGGTGTGGCAGATAAAAGATTATTCTTTCTCTATTCTGTGGCCAAGGGACAAATACCTTTGTAGGCACTGAGAAAGACTGATAGTGTTTGGCAGTGCAAGAAACGGAAATAAAGTCAAGTCCACCCTTTCAGCTAGATTCTACGCTGCCATTGAGAGCATAGCATCCTAAAAGGTCTTTATCCTCCTTTAAAGGTAATTGTAACTCATTGGGTATATTATCGGGAAAATAAGAGTGAAGAGTTGGGGAGGATGGATAAAGTAATTTGAAATTGCTAATCTGAGAAATATTCTGTAGTTCAGTCACCAATTAATTAAGTTGGTAGGCCAGTTCTGGAAGTTTTCTTTAAATACTATTTTCTGTATCATACTTGTATAAGGTATTTATGAGAAATTAAACTTACTTGTTTCAAATACATCTGCTTCTCAAATGAAGTGACTAGAACATGTGTTGAGCTTTTTCAGTTGCTAACTCCTCAAGATTGTTAAAATGCAGATTTACTGTTACCTTTACATAATGTGGTTAGCAAGCAGAAGAAATTAGTAAAACCTAGAGCAAGAAAGCAATAGCTAGGAAAATCAAGGCATCAGAAAAATATTTGACCAATAAAAACAGGTACATTATAGAATTTATTAAAAATGGCCTTTTCAACTGGATTATATAATCTTCACTAAAAATAATGCTTAGATGAATCATTAGAATTGGGAGGGTAAGGAGAACAAGATCTGATAAATCACTCTTCCTTTACATGTCAATCACTGTTTGCCTCTCAGACATTACATAATCCATCAAAACGAGCCAACTTTGTAAATTATTTGGCCATGTTCAATGAGTTTCAGTGTAGACCCTACCTGGAATTCTCACTTTTAAAAACTCCTGTACCACAGGTCCTGTAAGTGGGTGTTAATACCAAGGCTGAAATTGTCTGTCAGTATGTGAAGTAGTCCTTTAAAGAAATCAGTTGAGATTCTCTTCTTCAGGCAAGCTGTAGTTGAGTTTCTGGCATCCCTCCCTCATGGAGTCCCATTGTTCTGGACTTAATGCCCTCTTGCAGCTGCTCTCCTTTGCTGGGGTTGTCATTTCATTTCTTCATCTTTGGTAACAGTTTCTACAGCAGCCATGAGCTATTCTGACTGATCAGTGATGTTATTTAAACCTCTCCATTTAGCATCGAGAAAAAAAATCTGTTGCAAAGAAAACTCCTACTATGTATTCATGCAAGCTTACTGCACTGGCAGCAACCAGCAACTCTTATTCTTGTGTGGGTGCTTCTGCACACCCAAAAGTGTCAGGTTCGAGACTTTTTCATCTTCTGGCATAAAAGTCTTCGCATCTTTCACTTGAAGCCCATACAGTAGGCTGCATTTATCAGTCATGCTTTTCCAGTCGACCCAGCCGAGTTCACCAGTTTTGTAGACCCAAACTGTGGCTGTATTGCACCAAACTTAACGAAGAATGCAAGCTGGATTGGAACTCTGTGACCTGTGCCCCTAAAGTAGAAAATTTAGATGAGGGAAGAGCAACTTCACTCAGGAGCCAACAGTGCTTGCAGAGCTCTTCAATTGTTTTGCAGTACCGCCAGATGCAAAGTCACATAGGAGTGTTTACTGGAATTTCTTCAGAATGAGGTGTATTTAATGGTCCTGTACTAGCCTGTACTGTGAAATAAGTGTGTGCTTTTATGAGACTGGCTTTCTTGTGGTTTTTTAGGGCTCTGATCTGCTTTATGCTTTCTCAAAGCCTACAAGATACTACTTCATTCTCTTCAAGAACATGGACCTGCAGTTATGAGGAAGAATGTGACATCCTTTTGCTTTATTGACTGCCACAGCCTCATTACCTTAAGTGCCTTAGTAACACACCCTGATGGTTTTCTCTGTGGTTTAGTGATGTGAGAAAAAGAAGTAGCAAAGCTACTGCAGTACACGCAACTTAATGGTTAAAAGCATTTTCCAGTGTTGTAAGCCTTTTTTGGGCTTTCTGGAAAATTCCATAGTTTTTTGAAGTGTGAGTTGACACTTCTCAATGAATCAGTGGGATTTTTGCCCATAACTTTGTTACTGCACTGGCCCTTACTTCTGTTCTCTGTTACTCATATTTCCACAACTCATTCAGAATTCCTCCTTTAGATTTCACAAGAAGTTTTTCTTTCACATTAATTTTGATTATAGTAGCAAATTCTTGTCCCTAACAGGCCTTGTTGTTTTCCAGTGCTTATTTTAATAACCTTTGGTGTTCTGCAGAGATAATTTTTAGACTTAATTTAGGTGTTTCTAAATGTGCTGTGTCTTCAGTTTCTCCTGTCACATCATTTAATTGTATGACAATAATGGTTTGCAAATTGTCATGTTTTCTGGAGCTTTTCCTAACTTGCTTGCTTTATTAAATGAAAGAATTAGACATTTTTGAATTCTTCCACTTGTGCAGTTTGCAGAGTGCAAAAGGCTCTCCCCCTGTAGAGATTCTGCCTTCAACCTGTGGTGTTGCTGAAGCTCCTGCTGTTTGTTGGCATTTGCATGCAGATACGTCTGCGTTTCCGTGTTTGCCACAAATCACAGTCAAGGGACACAAGGACACCTATGCACCCAAGGAGCAGTCTAGGAGCATTTGCAGGCTTGGGAAAGGATTCCAGGTCAACCTAGCTTTTCTTGTTTTGTTTAAGAGCATCTACATATAAGGGTGCTGTGTTCCCAAGGGGTAATGTGAGGTTAGTTAATTAGGACACGATATGAGATAAAATTCTCCTTCAGAGTCCTCATCCATACCATCACCACTAGACTGACAAAAGAGTATGTACTGTTTATTTACTGGTTGATTTATTTATGGATTGAGAGATTTCATGCAGACTGTGGAAGTCAGTAAGGTATCAAAAGATACGGGTTTTCAATATGTGCCAAATGATAGAACTTCATTTAAAATCTGCTGAGATTAGCAGATCTTACCATTAACTTCACCAATGTTTGGATCTGATTCCAAAATTTGTTTCATGTAAGCATGCTGCATACAGAGTAGAACTGTCAGAAACCAATATTTGTTTCAAATTGGGAAGACAATCATGTGAATAATGAAAATTTGAATCTTGACGTTTGTATATAGGAACCACTTTTCCCATCTGTTATATCAGTTTAATATTGATGTTTCCCCTAAATTCTGTATTTTAACATGGTTCTTGACTCCTCTGATTTTATTAGTGAACTCTTTTTGGTTTTAATTGTTTGGATGTTACTGTTAAGCCAATAGGTGGCACTGGTTAAGCATATTAGCAGTCAAGATGCAGGGCATTCTATAAAATGACACTGAGAAGTCTGGCCATTATAATTTTTAAAACATAATTTTAAAAAATACATGTTGCATATGTTTACTTACTGTTTATGTGGTTTTTTACATTTGACATCTTACTGAACTGACAACATGGAACATTTCAGAGAAAACTATGCCTCTTTTAAAATCAGGTATTGTTTGATTTGGGGCTAAAAAAGAAGAGGTAATTGCTGCAACTATAAGTTCTAGGCTTATTATTATGCCCTACATTATGAATCCTGCCTAGTTAGGTCATTTGTTTGTTTAAGTGTTCTGGTGTAGATCACAAATTTGTAGTCACATCCTGTCATTTCTTCCCACTTGAGAGACACATTTCAGGATTACTTACCATCTTAATGTTATTTTTCAATATTTATTCTGACTTTCATGACAAGCAGACATTCCTTTGGGCTGAAATGCTTTGTCCAATCTTGTAGTTATGTTTTTTTAAAAACTGAGAAGGTTGAGTCACGTAGACTTTGTGCACGTCTCGTGAGAGAGCTCCAACCACGAGATGGAGTGAGGACATGCAGCTGTGTTACATCACAGTAATGTTGCAGTGTTTTGCTAATCAGAATTTATTTGGATGGTTAGTTAGTTGTGGGGTTTAGTTGAATTAATGAATGGTCTTCAGTCTGTCCAATTTCTCATTTGCCTTCCAGAGAGCCAGTAGAGATCTGAAGGTTGGCATTGTTGTTTGGGGAAGGGACACTGGGAATTGACCCAGAGCAGCTTGTTCCCATTCCCAGTCTACCTAATCTTGGGAAGCTTTGGATGCCTATTCTAATGATCTCTCCCCACAGGAACTCCAAGGGAAAAAAAATGACAAGTGTCCATGGAGTTCATTTTCTAGGATGGCAAGGGTACTAGGGAACTCAAGGTTTTTTTCTACCTCTCTTACCTGCTATATGATTCAAGCTCAATTATTGCTTGCAAAATGCTCTGATTCTGAGATGAAAGGCACTATAGAAATGCAAATTACTTATTATTATGGTATTATTTTCAGAGACAAGTTTTCCATAATATTTAGGAACATGTTACCTTCTGGTATTCGAAGTTTCTAGTAGCATGGGTAATACACAATGCTGTTGTGCCTTATCAGTAAAAAGTGTAGTTTAAAAGGAATAATTCAGTTGAACAGTCAAATGGGTCAAGAACATACTAGCATTAAGAGGCTTGACAGCCACTTCTTACTTGGCACTGCTGCTGAGTAATTTTTAACCTTAGATAATTAAAGTGCTGAAATTCTCACTGCAGCTACTAGACAATGGTTATAAAATACCCACTTTTTTTTTAGTATTGCAATGCATTAAAAAATCCTGTGGCAACAATCTGTCCTACCCTTCTATCAAATCTAAGCACTTAAAAACTTAAGAGAAAGCAAACAGCTGGATATCTTAGTGAACATGCATTCAGGACTAGATCAGAAGTTCACTGCTCATCCAGAGCTTCCATAGTTGCACAAGAGAGTCCAACATCATGTGTTAATACATGTAACGGTGTGAAATGTGCAGGGGACTATGGCAGCAGAGAGGTGGGCTGAAAGCCGTGAGGTGAAGACCTCCAGCAAGTGTCTCTCCTGACCACTGCAAAGCACAAGAACACCAAGAGTGCAGGGGATGATAAAGAAATTGTATCTTCCGCACATACAAGGAGCTGCTCTTTCTTGGGTGACTGCCTGGAGATGAAACCTGTAGACAGCTCTGTGACCCCATATGACAGTCATTTCTGTGGTGCCTTAAACAGCTGCAAGAGCAGCTTTTCCTTTTTTTTTTTTCTTCTTTTTCTGCCTGGGTTCTTCCAGGTTCAGCTTCCTGACGCAACTTGTTATGTCAGTCAGCAATTTTCCTGCTGGCTCTCTCAAGCTGGGTATTGCAACGTTCCTCTGTCAGTCAAAAAGTGGTAGGGCAAACATACTCCATGCTTAGGATTTTCCTCTGCTTGAGGGCCTTAGCTTGCATCATGCATGGATATGGTTACTCAGAGGTTACTTTTCCATTAACAGATTGTCAACTTGAATGTGCTGCTCCTTTGATAGTGGTTGAGGGCTCACTGTCCCCACATTGGCACCTCCTTTGCAACACAGGATAGGCGAATGGGGCTGAGCAATCTCCTTGTTCAGCTGCATTGAGCCTTGACTGAGTAGAGTCGTTGTGTGACTGCTGCCCACATACATGAAAACAGCCGTTCACATCAATGTACTCAGACCAGTACACCACCAGCAAGGAGATAAACTGTTTGGTCTTAGGACTGAATAACTGCTGCTTGGGAGTGGGCAATTTCCATCAGGCTTACATGTTAACTCTTCCTGTTCACTTGCATCGACATTTTGAAATTTTCTTCAACAGGGCTGTGTTCCGTGACTTAGATTTATCCCAGAGATTAATGTTTGGCAACTCTTTGTAAATCTGCATCATCTGTTTACTAACACAACAATGAAAAATGTACTTGCTCTATTAAAATAAGTGACTTTAATAGCAGAACAGCTTGTGTTTGAAGGTCAGACTTTGGCATGGGAGTAGTTCACACTAAGAAGCAGCACCTTGGCATATTCTAATGAAAACTGGCAGTGGTTTGACTGAGCTACAAGCCTTCAGAAATCACACTGCACACAAACAGTTGTGTTTATTGGACAGGAGAAAGGATGTAGATGGATATGTTACTAATTCAGTTCAGTCCTCAGGATTACCCTGGGGAGCATGAGGAGAAGGAGGCTGCACATTCTTAGTCAGTTCCAAGTGCAGGGGTGGGCAGGGCAGTGTGGTTGTGGAATGGCTTAGGAGGCAGCCATCTGCAAGAGATGGCTCTTGTATGGGAGATGTGCACTCAGCAAGTCACTGTCTTGTGCAAGACTTGGGGTTTGGGTTCATTTAAATAGTGGAGAAAAGTTTAGGGTTGGGGGGTTTTTTTTAAGTTTTCTTTTATGTTTTATGAGATTTAGTTTCATTCCCACAGTTTATTGTGAACTATTATTTGTATTTCTGAGTTTCAGAATTAACATCAAGAGGTGTAGAAAGCTCATCTCACAACTACTGTCTCATTTTGTCTGCTAAAAGAATGTAATTTAGTTAATCTGTTCATCTGCAGCAGCAGCCTGGAAGGCGGAATTTGCCTGTGTGACATTTTTGTTGTTAGGAGCTGCCAGCTTCACAGATTTGCTGTCACTTTAAATCAAGTTAGATTATATTTAATTAAACCAGCTTATCTGCCATCCATACTAATTACCATAGCTCATCTTAACTATATACACTTCTGTTTCCTTAAATTTTCAAAACTTATTTCATTTACAGGAATTCTTTGAATTAATTAATATAAGCACCAGACTCAAATTCCAATTAGATAAACACATTCCATTAGATATGGAGGTAGGAATAAAAATACAGAATAGGTATGCTGAGTGTCTTATCCAGACCACAGTTCTAGTTGAAGAAATGTTTTATCTATTTCATTTTTAAGATATTACAAACGTAGAACTACTCCTGCAGCGTGTTGTTTCATTTTGTGAACAAGACTACACATGTTACGCTGCAGGGAACAGCACCATGTTCTAAAACTAGAGCCAGCGGGGTTCTGCGGTATAAATCCTGTGGGCATAAACACGAAGTAGCAGAACTGTTTTATCTGTTGTAAACCTCAGACAAAATATTTCCCATTTGTCATTTAATCATGTTTACTCTTAAATTCTGCTTTTTTCCAATACTTCCTTTTTTTGTTGTTGTTCCTGCAACTTAGACTTCTTTAGATCCCTAGTAAGAGTGTTCTCTCTGCTGTCACGCTTAATTAACTGCAAACAATAACTGTGTATTGTTGCTTCCTTAATAACCAAGCTGTAGTCATGATTGATTTTCATTTAAAAAGGCAAGTATCATTTTGTTTTATCTCAGTAATTGAGCAGTAAGTTGGTTTTCAACAGAACTTATTCTACTTGATCATGAAGATATGATGCTCTGCATTTTCATAAACTTCCATGCCAAAATTAACCTGTATTAAGGCAAAGAAAATAGAATATATAGTCTTCTATGACTGACTGATCTAAGGGTCTCAGTTACTGTGAAGTTAAAAAATGAAGCGTTTCAAATAAAGCAAACTACACAGTTAGCTTTTATCACAAGGTACAGCAACACCATTGCTTTGGAGCCAAAATATTGCTGTGTTGGCACCATGGCACCCTCTGACTAATTAGCCTTGTTAGCTGTGTGCTACATTCTGCAAGAAAAGGATGACTTAGACACTAAAGCATGAGAGGAAATTAATGATTGTGGATCCTGAGGAGGGAGAAACTCATCCATCTCTTTTATTTACTGACACAGGCAGCTCTGAGCTGAGAGTGCTGGTTTTTTCACTCAATTCCTAAATAATTGTAGGATGTGTCTATATTCATCGAGATCTGCAAGTGAAGTAAATCTCTCAATCATCACTATCTAATACACTTTGACTCACATCATAGTGGGGTCTTGGTGTGCATGAATTGGATTCCTTTTCGATGAAAAACTGGAAGATAACTCGAGGTGCTCACCAAATGCATTCCAAATGTTTGTGAGGATAGAGCTCAATCTAAAGTAAAATGCTCTGAAAAACATACGGCATGGGCATTGGGTCCTTGGCACCAGCTATTTTACTCTACAGCTTTGCTCCCACTAGCCCAGACAGGAGCAATTGTCCTCCCAGGTAGTGTACAAGCAGCCTGGATAACTAAGTCAAACCTGCAAGTTCTCCTGAGAGACAGGATTACTGCAGGTTGCAAGGGGTACTCAGGTCAGGTCACTTGGGCTAACCTCTCTCCTGAAGTGCTGTCAGCAGAAACTTGGTCGACCATGAACTTGTCTAGTTGAGTCTTGAAGTGCTCCAAGGACCGCAGAGCTTCTTCTGGTGTCCAACGTGAACTTCCAAGCTGTAGTATGTTATCGTTGTCTTTGTTGTACTCTCTGGCACAAAGAGCTTGTCTCCATCATCTTTGTAAATGCCTTAGAAGTAATTGTA
This sequence comes from Corvus brachyrhynchos, assembly GCF_000691975.1. Lineage (NCBI taxonomy): Eukaryota > Metazoa > Chordata > Aves > Passeriformes > Corvidae > Corvus > Corvus brachyrhynchos. The sequence continues at coordinate 2,441,258 of NW_008240046.1, forward strand.
GGCTGCAGTTGGGTCCCTCTTACACTCTTTGCTGGACTAAACATGCCCAGGTCCCTCTATCTCTCTGTGTAGGCCACGTGCTTTTGGCCTCTATCTCAGTAGCTTCTCCAGTTTCCTCCCTCTCCTCCTGATTTGGGGTTTCCAGAGCTGGGCATAGCAGTCCTGGTGCAGCCTCTTTAGTGTCGGGGAGAGGAGTGTAATAACTGCGCGAGAGAAAGTGAGGCTACACTCCTCCAAATGTGCCCAGAGCAGGGTCTCTTATTGTCAGTGTTCAAATTGGATATATAAAAGCTCTGCACTTTAGATTTAAGGTCTCATCTTGCGTGGTGCATGGACAGTCAAATGGGAAAACTTGTGATGAAGCAAGGACTTTAATGCTTCTTGGACCATTGACAGAACACGTAAGCATAGTTAGTATGTTTTAAAACATTAAAGCATAAATACATACTATTACATTATTGGACTTAGAGAGGATGTTTTCTGAAAGCTACTATGTCTCTGAGTTTTTTCCACATCAAAAGTTTGTGAAGGAAAAATTGTGGTAATTCAGATAAATTGGATTAAACCTGACTGTACTTTTAAGCCTTTTGGTGTGGACTTTCTTACTTTTTTTACCTTTTACCTTTTTTATTTCATGAGAAATAATTCTCTGGATGTTTCTGGATTGCTTTCTGTTCATGAAAATAAGTGGTAATTATACTACACTTTTGTGTAACATTCCAAATATATACTTAAATAGTAAGAAGGATATTATTAGTTTGGTGTAATAAGTTAAATTACAGATTTCACACTTTCCTAGAATTTTTTAAATAAAAACATTATAAATCTGTGACTATGATTCTATGAACAGACGTCTGACTCAGATAAATCAGCTGTGGCTCTGATTGTGGCTCTAAAGCATTGTTGGATTTGCATATATTTCTCTTATTTGCAACAATATGGGAAATGTCAGATCAATTGCAATCTATTGTTTTGTTTCAGTGCAGTTACACAAATAATGGGTGCCCTGCAGTAGATGTTCTCCACCATTCATGAGTTAACACTTCATTTTCCATCATATGGCACTGAGAGCTAGTGGTTTACAACAGTTATGTTCTATTTTTGAAAATAACTTAGCAACAGTGCTACCTCTGTGTGGTTTCAACTCAGTTACAATATAGCAAAATCCATCACATATCATAGTCTTGTGAAATAGAATTTAGTATCTACAAAAGATTTCACTACTAAACGAATTTACTGCATATTTGACCATATGTGCAAGTGGTATGTTTTATATTAATGTGTTCAGATTAACTTGGACATACTGAACTTAATAATAATTTTGGTTTCATTGCCATGTTGTACTTCATTATCAAAACATGTCATTTTGCATGGTAAGAATAACATGATATCAGCACTGAGCATTTAGTATTATAGGAGGAACCACCTGGGCAAAAGATAAATAATGCTATTAATGATAAATAATACTTTTAGGATACTATTAGGTTAAAGATGGTGAAGAAAGTGATAGCATTTGAGACAATGTTATTAGTTCATCTTGTTGATTTATTTCTAAGTATTGAGATCTCTTTCACCTTTGGTATATCTCTTTGTTCCATGGTGTTTCTTATTTGTAAAATTCAGCTTTTTGGAAACTAAATAGAAGTCAAATCAATAAAGAAATTCTGACTGGTGAATTACAAAATGAATTCAGCTCCACTGAATTGTAATGTGCTGCAAAATTAAGATGCATATGAAGCACAATTTTGCCACATACCAACACATTTACACGATTTTACATGTATTGTTACACGTGCAAACACTTCCATGTGTTTGTACAACATACAATTTGGGGACTAGATCCCAGCACTTGATTTTCATTAGTGCTCTGTGTGTGTTAAGGGCTCATTTTTAGTGAAAAATCTGTATCCCTGACTAAAAGAAGGGTTTATATAAATATTGTTAATAGCATCTTTTTCCACAATGCAGATACAATAGCAGAAAGGAGGGCCCTAAGAGAACATGTGTATCCTAAGCTGAGAGAATTCTGCAGAGAAAACTATGGCTTGGAATTTCAGGTAGGTTTCATTGTGTTGAATCTTGCATTACTTTATCTTGAAATTAACTCTATTTAGAACAGGTAACATTTTTAAATATCATTGGTAAAACAGAAAATTACAAAAACTTTGTTTCACAGAATCACATGCAGAATTGTTGAGGTTGGAAGGAACCACTGGAGGTCATCTAGTCCATTCCCTGCTAAAGCAGGTTCACCTGGAGCAGGTTGCACAGGATTGCATCCAAATGGGTTTTGAATATCTCCAGAGAGGACTCCACACCCTCTCTGGCCAGTTTTTTCCAGTGCACTGTCACCCTCACAGTAAAGAAATTCCTCATATTTAGGCGTAACTTGCTGTGCATCAGTTTCTGCCCATTGCCTCTTGTCCTATTGCTTGGCACCACCAAGAAGAACCTGGCTCCTTCCTCCTGACACGCACCTTTAGGTTATTTGTATGCTTGGATAAAATCCCTTCTCATTTGTGTCTTCTCCAGGCTAAACAGGCCTAGCTCTCTTAGCCTTTGATGTACTTAAATTATTTTACAAGCAGATTTGAGGTAGATTCGGAAGGGATGAAAAAACACCACCTCTATTTTAGATATTCAAAGTATATAAGAAGAAATAATGTTACATCTAATATACTGTGTTGTGCTTCTTGAAACCATACTTAGGTTCCACTGTAATGTGGAAAGTAATTTAACCAGGTGAATACCAAAACTGATTACCAAAATGAATTGAACATGGAACATATTTATTGTGATTCTACGCTATGGAATTTGCTTCCTTTGACGTCAACTGTAGCATTCCTATTGCTTCAGTAAGTTCATGTTTTCCTTTGTCTTATGAGAGACATAGACCCATGCACATCTTTGGCAAGAGCCAATTAGTAATAAAGACAGTTGTATTTGATTTAAAACGTGTTTGGCATCACTGTTAAAGTCACTGGTACTTTAAGTCAGGTGTATCCTAATTCACAGTCCCTTATATGTCAGCGGGCATGGAAGAGACCGTTTCTCTGCTAAGAGAAACAAATACAGCTTGTGATGTTGTAAAAATGTTGTTCAGTTTTCCAAAAATTCTGGCTCTGCATCCACAAGCTTTCCTCACATACTTATTGACCCCAAAAACTCATCTCTCCAGAATGTAGCTTAGTTGGAAATAGCTAATGCCTTTTAGGCAACATCCTGTTCCTCCCAGTGTATTATTCTTGATGCACATGCAGCTGGTTTTTAATCAAAATAACAAGTTCTTAAATTAGGATATTTGGTTTTAATTCCCTGAGTCACAGTGGAGTTGCTGAATCTGCATGGTGGTAAATTCCAGTGATTTTTGATTATGGCTATGAAAGAATTTCATCTGAAGGTCCTAGCTCATCAGCTGGTTGGGAAGTCCCAGCTGCAGTGATACATGAAAGGAATAGCAAAAGATATTTAAATAATATTTTTCTTGTATTACTACCATGTGATATTCATGGAAAATATCAACCCCTTATTTCTGTAATCTTTGAGGAGTCATCTTGGTGAGGGAAGTGTCTCTTCCAAGTAGATCATAATCCACTGAATTCTTTGTGAGAGGAAACATTTCTTTTTTCAAACAGATTGTAATGCATCTCCAGGGAAGGAGTAATTAAGTTTACTCTAGTTGATATCCATGGAAGCAAATTATTTTATTATATAGTTTCAACACCAGGAGCATCTTCAAGTGATACGAGGTCTGAGAGACAGCTCTACTGACACAGTTCAGAAAACTGCTAGAAAGCTATCCCATTTCTGTGGAAGCAAAGTAGGAAAATGTACAAAAATAACCAAGGAAAAGCAGTCTTTTGAAAGACACTCTGAGGTAGACTTTAGCAAAACATTTTTTTTTCTATTCCATACACTAAATTTCTTAGGTTAGTAGGCAAAATCAAGACTACAGTTTTTAGTGCAGTGGTGTGAATAAAGTATTGTGTACTTTTCAGATACAGGGATAAATTTATATTTCTGTGTACAGAGCAGAACACATAACTTTTCATCCTGATATGTAATCTTCTACTGACCAAACAAGAACTACTTTGCATGTGACTACTACAAATGCACTATGCAGGACACCCTCTACCTAATAAATCATGACCCAAATGAAATGCATTTGAGTACATGCATTACTCCAACTTTCACTGAGTCACCTGGCTGCACTCAAAATTGTTTCAGTTGTTGCAAAGCATGAGATCTGTCAGGTGTCATCAGTTTGGTGGGAGCTGTTACTGAACATAATCACCATATGAGGGGAAGCAGAACTGACTATATTCAATCACACTATGAATGTGTTTGCTTGATGGACATCTTTTTCATTGTATCAGAAAATATTTCAGAAAAAGACATGTATTGACAAAGACTGAAAGCAGGTAAGCTGGGGAAAAGACTTTCAGAGCATAGGGTGGTTTTGACCTGAAATACAGTACTTTTACCGGGGAGGATGGAGAGGTTAAAGAAAGTAGTTGTAATTGAAAATTTTGGAAGATAACTAAAGATAATTAAATAGCAGCATACACTTTTCTTCTTCAGAACAATGAACCATTTAAAATAATTTTCAACAGGATATATATGCTAAAAAGAAAGTGGAATTTTGCATGAATGAAATTTTTAGTTCTTTTCTTAAGTTCTTGGAAGTGATTAAAATAATTCTATCTCCTAAGAAAAATCTGTGAAACTGTAAGATTGGTAGGACAAAAGCTAAAGTAAGCAAAAGGAAACACTGAATTATGAATGAAAAGTCTCTTTTTATGTGACTAGTGTGGAACTGAACTAGACCAGTGACAGCCCACTGCGTGTAAGGAGCTCTTGCAGAGGGCACTAGTTGTCATACGACCTTGGAAGTTTTACTAGAAGTTTGAGTGGGTGTTTGTCACACATTTTTCCAAGTATAAGTAAAAACATGCTTCAAAATCAGATATAGTTGTCTCCTTGTTCCATTTCTTAATTTTGTAAATCCTATTTATTTTAGTTAGCATAATGAGCAACTGATGAGACATTTTGAAATTCTTGGTGTCTTCAGAGGTTTGATGGGTAAAATATTTACTCTTGCAGTACAAAATTATAACATGTTAAGATACTATGCGCTAAAACTGTTACCCCATAAAATAACAAACAGCCACTGAGCCCCTACAATTATCTGGTATTCCAGGGGGTTTCCTCTTCACATTTATAGAATTAATGTGATTTCTGAACAGTTAATTAAAATAAAAATTGCTTTCATGTTTCTGAAGAACCTGAGCAGCACAATAAATTCATTCAACAAGTAATTGAAATATTTCTTACTGTATGCTAAGATCTGTATCTGAAGGATTTTATAATGAGAATATTTAAGCTTTGTCATACATCATGCAGGTAATCGGACAGATGAATACAATGTGAAGTTCAACAAAAAAGTTGTATTAATAAATAGCAGAAAGTAGAGAGGAAGAAGGGAACAAATATTTTCCTGAGACTAAAAGAGAAAGGGCAGCAAAGAAGTCAGTGCAAGTGAGGGAGATAGAGAGATTATTTGAAACGCAGTTTTGAACAGCAGAAAATGCAGGTTTCAGCAAAATTTTGCTTTGTTTGAATCCCAAACTTTTAAGGCAGAAATAATCAATGAGACTGTTGGTAGTGAAATTGCACATAGGCATAAATAGCTCTAGGATTTGGTCTTAAACCTTGGTATTGGTATGAGAAATTTTCCAAGAAGATTAACCAGCTCTAAACTGCTGAAATTTAGTTTTACATCAACTCATTATTAATTCTTATATTAAGTCTTCAGGCTCATTTTATAATCTGTTTAGACAACAGCTAATTTTATGATTCTGTTTCTTGCAGAGTGCTTCCACAGTACAAACAACATTACAATAAACAATTTGGTAATATATTCATGTAATAATACAATTTTGATTGGTTTTTTAACTGTCCATTTGAACTTCTTTTTGTTAAAGTTACGTACAAGATGTTAAGAATCAGTAGTAACTTAAAGGTGAGAGTAGTAGCTTGTACCATGAGTTTTGTTCCAAAAGTAGTTCAGGCATATGATCTCTATCTTTTTAAATTCGATTTCCCACAGTAAGAATTGGGCCTTTTAGTTAAAATGTATGGTGAAATCACACTTAATCATTTAATTTTTCGTATAGGTTTAACATGAATGATTTCTTCCAGGAGTTTGTTTGCAACTAATTAGGGTCACAAAACTGAGTCTGTAGCTACATATGAAAGGCTGGACAGCAAGCTCTCTGCCACTGCATATCTGTACAATCTCTGCTTCCACAGTACAAAGAGCAGCTAACAAAGGAAGTATGATAATGGAGAACCATTCCTATTCTTTCTTTTGAGCCGTGTGCACAGGATGAGTTTATATCCTGTGGATACTAGTCACACAGGGTGTCAAACCATGGTCTTGACTGTGATCCACAGTGAGATTCCCATTAATTTTCATGGAAGCAGGATTTTTTCAATGCTTTTGTCATTATTCTTACCTATTCCTATAAGCAATTTAGTAGCAAATAAAAGACTACATCAAATCAAGAGCTTGTCATGCTAATCTCCCTATGACTATGAAATGAGAGATTGTCCCAGGAGGGACTATCTGGGAGGGAAAGTAAGAGGCTGGAATTCTCATTTATATGAGGAAACACTGCCAGTCTGTGTAAGGACTGGATGTAGACCTCATTGCTTTCTACCACACTGAAAAGCAAAGCTTAGTGCACAGGATGTTGGCAAAGCTAATTTTTAATTTGATTGGTAGAAAGGGCGTGTGGTAACTATGTTGCATGCTGTTTTCCAGGTCATAGACTTATACTGGGGAGTTGAAGCAGATGAATGGGACAGTCCTGAGCTGCAAAAGACTCGTATGAAGCTGCTAGAAGATTGCTTGAAAAGTTCTGCAGGTCCATGTTTTGTTGTGGGTATAAAAATAATGTTTTACTTTATAAGAAAAATATGTTATCTATCCTAACGTGCATGATTCAGTAACAAATGCGTGGTTTCTTCTTTCTAACATATTTTATGTTCATTGCTGTGCATTTGCTATGCAAATATTTCCCTATGCAGCTCTGTAGACTAACAGTGATTACTCAGTATTAGTGGAGAGGAAAGAAGGATCTTTTATGATCAGTCCTCGTAACAAGATGGGTATGATTCTACTACTATCACAACAGAATTATTGACAACTTGTTTAAGGAGGCCACAGTTAATTAATTCTTGGCACTTCTCACACATGCATTTTCAGCTGTCCTAGAAAGACTTAAAAAAAAACGGCAGCAAAGAAGAACTCTCTGGTTTGACCAGCATTTGCTGTTTCGTGTCATAAACCCAGGACAATTTAGGATGCCAGGTATTAGAGAATGAAAAGACTGGAGTTGAGTGACAACCTGAGGAGGCTCTGAGTCTGTGATATATACAACTGATTGTTCTCTCCATGGTCACTTGCTAGGCTTCAATGCAAAACAGTCTTAAGACCATGCCTTCACTATCCCAAATTTTCTTTTCTATATTTGCCAAGAAAATGATTTATAAAAAGTACAAAGTTTTTCTCCTTTGTACCTAAACATAACTAACTAAGTCAAGTCTAATTCTTAGACTTGTCATAATAATACAGAGAAAAAACTGTAAGTCCTTGATTATTTTCTTAAGGGAAGAATGGTAAATAGTTAGTGAACTGAAACCACAGAATCCAGTGGGATGGAAGGGATGCAAAACGCTGGCTGCTGTGGAAGCTGGAGATAACATCTCTCCATGCCAAAGATTAGACAAAGAGCAACCTGTAGTATGTGTCATTCTGTACTTCTGTCACACCCTTACAACCATCCCTCTGGCTCTTATTCATTCACCTGTTTGCCTCCCTTTGTTACTTAGCTTCAGAGCCCTGGAGAACAGAGACTTGACCATAAGAACCCAGCGTTTGGAGTACAGAGTCTGGGCTGGGTTTGATGCTGTCATGACACTGTTTTTCACAAGCACACGCTGGCCCAGATCTCTAGAGAGTTTGGGTAGCTTTCATCTTGTGTGACTATATTTAGTTTTGTGGGTTTATTTTTCTACTTTCTATCTTCCCTTTGATGAAAAAACTAGAGCTGGAACAGAAAGGCATGGAGTCTTTCATGTAGCAACACCCAGTGTCCTTAGACATCGATGTTGTAAAATCTCTGACAGTGAAAGAAACCTTGTCACGTACTATTGCTGCATGTTTTAGCAGCTCAGAATCTTGAAGCTTTTAAGAACTGCCTGCCTGATACTGTTACTAAGGAAATCAAGCCAAATCAGAATTTTTAAACAGAACAAAACAGTTAGTGAAGAGGTTGCAGTGAGCCAATGATTTCAATATTTATTTCAGGTTTTCCAAGGATGGGCCAAAGTAGTAGCTCTCCCAATGACTAGACTGGCAAAACCACAGAAATCTGTTTATGCACATTTGTTCTTTCCTCTGCTGTACCATAGTGAGATGGGGCTTATTTCATTTACAACAAAAATTGAAGATGATTCTACTCCAACAAGCATAATTAGTTTTAATTTATAGTAACATAATGAAAAACTGACTTTGGCACTGCAGGCTTTGGGCAACTTGCCATTTCTTGAGGAAGTTCTATAAAATGTGCCACTTCTTTTCAGCTGGTGGGTTGGGGTTTCTTTTGTATTTATCAATTACCACTTTTTGAATTAAGACACAGATCTGGGATTAAATGGAACTATTCAGAAGTAGCTACTTGATATGGATTGATTTTTAAAAGTGTTTCTTTATGGCACTTTGTGCCTGCATTGTGATATTGGATGGAGAGAAAATGAAATTCGGTCCTTAAATTAGTGCAGTGAATTAGCTGGAAGTCCCAAGCTTTTCTCCAAAAATGAAACAACAAAATCCAAATTAGCACATATTCATAAGCACAAGGAGGAGACAGTTCTGAAAAAAATGCAGAACTAATTTCCTGTAAACACTGACTTTGGGAATGTGCAGTTCTTCTCTTATCTGCTGCCTGACCTCTATTAATACTTGATTCAGTTAAGGGAGAGGGAAGTTGTTTGGGTTTTGGTCAGGTTGGGGTTTTTGTTTGTGTTTTTTTCTGCTGTATAAAATCAGTGCCTATTATACTATCATTTAAGTCATTTAAATACTCAAAGCTTTTACTGTAGGTAAATACGTACCATGCTATTTTTGATCTACAGAATAATTTATGAAGACTCATATATGAGGGGAAAATACTTCTCATACAAATTTTATGCAGAAATCTTGTCTTTGAAATCTTCTTGGGAAGATTGAAATCCAGTATATTTATAACTGTGAACTGCTAAACTCTATACTGCACAGCAATACCAAAGAAAAAATGCATTCAGTGTACCACTGGAACCTTTACATTTACATACATCCTGCAAGTTATAACACATAGGTGCTCTTTCACCTGCATACCATCACACAGTCTCTGCCTGAACTGCTGTCCTTACATGACTGTGTCCTGAAAGATCATAAAATGAAAAAGAGAAATGGAAATTAAATGTGAGTCTGTTACCTGTAAAGGTTCACTCAATTAATGCTTGGGATTGTACAAACCTTAGAGGTTATCTCCACCTATCATTGAAAACCTCTGAACCAACGAACAGTAAAAGCATTCTCTACCTCCTCTGAACAGCAATTGTAATTTACATTAGCCCTCTCAAATTACTGGCAGCTTGTTCTTAATTTGTACCTGTTAATGGTATCCATAACCAGTTACCTGTTGCTGCCTGCTCGAAGGAGCTGCCCTTCCCCTGCCCCGGGACCTGCCACGTGCTCTGAATCCCCTTTGTTCCAAGCGCGGGTAAAACCGAAAGGAACTCAGACTCTGGAGCAGTGTCTGACTGGCCGGACACCCCGGGTCCGCCGCCAGTCCTCCCCTTTCCCTTCCCCCGAATAAAGAAAGAGCACGGAGTGCACCCGCCCTCTTTGGCTCTGCTGCCCCCTTCTGCGAGCAGCTTCTGTGTGTCTCTGTCTCGGACCGAGAGAAATCTACTGGCACGATTAAAGCATAGAGCGAGGGCTGTATTTCTACCTCTTTGCTTCTGCTCTTGGTATCAGCTTTGCAGCTACCACTTGCCGCTTTTGGAGCTACTGAAGTGCTAGATCGCCCATGCAGTCTCTCTAGGCAGCTCGGGGCTTTCTAAGGCACTGAACTATGAGCCTGGCCGGCTAAGTGTGCTGTGGGTATATTCACAGTTACCCTCCTTGTTTGCTGATGGAGAACAGGGCTGACCCTGTGAAGATGGCCACTTAGAAATATGAGAAACACCAAACATTTTGAATTGGGTCTCACCATGTCCTCAAGAGTTGCCACCTCTAAACAAATATAACCTTACATCGTCATCCCTTGTGTTTTCACTGGTCTGCTGAGGTACCCCACAGAGTATTTCTGACGCTCCTCTCTCCACACACCTACTGGGGATGTGGAAAAGCTCTTTTCCCCACTTCCAGTCCAGGGCAAGGACAGGAGGTAGCAACTGACAGGCCTGAATTCAGGAGCAACGGATGCATCCCATCCTGGACAGTCCCTAGGGAAGCATAAAATTCTTTCAACTTTCATAGACCTAAAGAACCTAGCATTATAAATTTGGAATTCCAGTAGGATTTTAAAAGAATATTAGCAATTTACAACATTTAGCATGTCCTTAAATCACACTGAAATTGAAGAGGAAATATGATAAATTATGGAGTGGAATGTTTCTAGTGTTCGTATCTTCTATCTGTGTTCCTCAGTATAATGCATGCTTTAATCGTTCCATGAAGTATATTGCTGCACTGTCTCTGAATAGTGCAAATGGTTGATAATTAATGTTGAGTGCATTCCAGCTCAGAGAAAATTCCAAATTATATTATTCCTGCTCTGCTGGATCTCCTCAACTCCAGTTTCAGTTCTGGTGTTACTTTAAGGTTTAGTCTTAATGTGAAAACTAAATACCCAGGTTATGGAATGCCTGAGTTATAGCTTTCTTTTGCTTTCATAGGAAAGTCACCACACACTTTAAATTAGGGAGGCAAAAGTCAGTCAAATGTGTCTATACTAAAACATCCAGTTCAGGGGGAATGCTAAGTACCCAGTGCTTTTAGGGAATTCAACAGAAGTTATCTGTGCTTGGGCATTTCAGTATTTAATTTTCCTCAAGGATACATCTCTATTTATAGTTTTAAAGTGAATGAAGAGAAATACCTGGAGCCAGACATGGCACAACAGTCCACCTCTTCCAGTAAAGTATATTCCAAGAAAGAAATATCAAATTATTAATTTTCTTCTCACTCTGCATCTGATTTAAAACCCATCCAAATAAGAACTCCCTCTAATATAAGTGGCTTTGGGGTCATATCAGGAATGGCTCCACAGGACTTTGTGGCATTGATCTGGAGTAAAGTATATGTCTGCAGACATTAATTCTGTTTTAGATGGACTTGGCCAACAAGAAAGATTCTTCTGTAAATATCAAAATAGATCTTTGTATATTTTGAAACCCTTCAAAACAGACAAAGTGATCAATTTTAAAGACATAATATGCAACTTTCCCCCCAGCAAGCTTTGGTCTTCTTTCACGGCCTCCAGACTAAGAGGCAAAGGATGTCTATCCCTTTCCATATAGTTTCGCTCTGAACAGCAGAATACACAGGAAGTGAAATCAATCATGGGGGGATATTACATGATTAAGCTATTGTAAGTAAATTCCTTCATCTGCTTTAGGGATGGGAATGTATTTTCCTGTGAATCATCTCTGATTCTCTAAATCTAAAATACTTACCCATTTTTTAAACTTTGCCCATTGAAAACAGGTACAAGATTCATCAGACAGCTTTTCCATGTAACATAGAAATTGCATGGGTTTTTATGTCGTCTAAAAATAACTTGCATTTTCAGTCAGAAGACTGCACATATTTTTGGCTAAGTCACTGTACTTCTTTTTCTTGACAGAAATACAATTTTTGGTGCTGCGTTCCAGAAAGGTTAAGTATTATATTTAATATGAATGACCATATTAGCGAGAATAAGGTTAACATGAAGTCATATTTGCATCATGCTGTGTAGTGTGTAGAGGAAGAAGTAGGCTGCATGAGATTTATGCAATTTATTTTCTCATGACCCTCAAGACCATTACCAAACCATCTTCTGAGTACTATAATCAGTTAGATGTAATGATCTGTCCTACAAATGAAACTGTAGATCAAAAATCCAGCATCAGCTATTCTGTAGAAATGAGTGGGATGGAGGGGATTCTAAACCTTGCAATGCTACTTCTGTGTAAAGAGGCAGCATACTTTCAAATATTTAGCAGGCAGGTGGTAAGTTCAAATAGAGATACTAATACTGCTGCTTGCACCTAGCATATATACCTTCCCTTTTTTCAAATACAGACATCCACTTCAGAGATGCTTTGGTTCTCCAAAAACAGACCCAGAAAGAAGCACCTACTCAAAAAATAGCTAGTTCACTTTTCAGTCTGATTATTGTTAAATCCAGGTAGCAGTAGCTGGGTCTTTTGTTTTCTTTTTGGTTTTTGTTGTTTTGGGGTTTTTTGTTTTTGTTTGGGGGGGAGGGGTTGGTTGGTTGGTTGGTTGGGGTTTTTTTTGAATAATCAGCATGTATAATTTCACAGGATCCCTCTTTCTTCAATAAAAGGTGCTAATTTGCAGAACTAAAATAAGAGAAAGTATCAGTGTTCTTCATAGTGATTCTGTTATGCACCCATAAGGTATTGCCTCTTTTCCTCTTAAAATATTTCCTTTCAGTGCAAGGTCCTATTTTGGAGTTAGTGTCCTGTAAATATGCAATGTAGTAAGCTTCTTTCTTTCGTAACTGGAAAACCTCACAGAGTAACTTTTTATTTCATTCCACCTTGAAAAAATGAAGCACAGAATATTGGCTTAGAGAACTAGGGAGACTGCAATTATTTTGAGTAAATTACGTGTTCTTTTCTTGTTAGCTCTTTTGCATAGTATGGAAATTACTTTAATGCTTGAAACTGTTTTAAAATGCTTTAGTACATTCTAAATACTTTAGTGCTACTCATGGCTGGAAAAACAGTTCATCACCTGGCCACGTGCTTTGGCAGACCATATACTCTACCTCGTAGTCATACAATGGCATGGCACAGGCAAAACAGTGTTTTCATTCAGGAAAGTGGCGCACACACACACACACACATATATATATATATATTTATATATTTGCTATATTTTTTTCATTTTCATAGGAATCTGCCACAGCCCGTGGCGTAAATCAGACCTCTCCTGATGGGAGAGAGTTTTTAAAGTCCTTGCCAGGAGTTAGTTCAAGAGACAAATGGAGACTTTCAGCCTTTGCTGCTGCTAGATAGTTGTTTATTAAGTCTTATCAGAGAAACAGAGTCACTAGCGTGACCCAGACATAGCACAGAGCAGAGAATGCAGGAGAAAGCCAAACTATCAAGATTTACACAGCCTTTTAAAGATAATTTAAACAATGGTTACTGAAAACATATATTATTTTCACTTTTCTACCAATTATTCAGTAACACAGCCAGGAACTGCGGAATTTTTTGTCCAGTCATCCCAAATTACTTTTACTGTAGAATATAGAGTACTAGAAGAAGAAGAAGAAGGTTTAGAGAGCAACAACAATCCTCCATTTTGATGTTTTTTGCTCTTATCTATTTACTATAAAGAGAAGCCCAAAACCTCTAAATTTTTCACGCTGTGACAATCTTACATAGTAGTCTATCACCATTGTATTTTCTAGTTCTTGTCTGATAGTTGGCAATTTTTTCCATGGATGAAGGTCAAAATAGTGTTGTTCGGGGGGGTAAAAACCCTTCAAAACAGGCACTCTGAGTTCCTAGAGGAATCTGCTGCAGAATTTTTAAACTTTTGGCCAATGATTTGACCTATTACCTGCAGGCAGTACTTAATATTCAGTGTTTGTATGCTTACCGTTAATTGTAAGTCAAATAACCTATTATGTAAACATTAGCGTTAGAAAAGTTATGAAGATATCCCAGTAGAAAGGCGCTATTTCATTTTATCCCATCCTTGAAGAAGTATGGCAAGGGAAAGCTAAGAAAATTCTTAAAGTTGATTTTTTCATCTGTATTATAAAAGGAAAACTAATATTGGGTAGTTTTGAAGAAGAACAGGTTTTGAAATATGGCAGTTGTAAAGATAACTTTATGAAAAGATGGATTTATATTTAATACAATTTAAATGATTTGGAATAGCAATCTCATTGTGATATTTGGTGATGTGAATTGGCTGTAAAGATTTTTGACACTCTGAACACTTTAAGTGGTGCTGGGTTTGATATTCCATAGCCTTTGTCAAGTGCCTAAAGGGTTTGGTGCTTGCCTAAGTTTTTTCCTTCAGTTCAGCTTCTTTGAAGATACCTTTTGCATTTTTACATTCTCTCCTTAACTGTTTAGATCATTAGTTTCTTTTCATAGGAAATAGTACTTTTCATCCTGCAGCTGTGCTGCTGTCCTTTCTGTCCTCCTCTGAATTTATAATTTAATGAACAGTAAAAAGGCTTCTCTCCCTCCAAGCACATTAAAAGCAGGGAATGCATGCAAATCACCCAGGAACATTAAAAAGGGACTAACAATTCTACATCAGTGAAGTTCACTGGGCCATCATACTGGTAGTATTGCTGGCAAAGGAAAATTATACTTTTCTTGTGCAAGGAGTTTTCTAATAGTTTCTTTTCATATTTGAAGGACTAGACTGATAAAGTACCTGTTCAGAGAGTACCAGCCACCAATTGTTCCAAATAACAAAAGCCAATGCCAGCTGGCTTGGAAAAAAAGAATTATTTGTAACAATTAGCATATAAAGATACAAAAATCATAAATAAAAGTTATCAGAATCAAGAAACTAGTCAAAATAAATAATATAGGCCATTCCACATGTACTTGCAAAGCAGAATTGATGTTATCCTCTGGTACTTGTTTTGCATACTGTGCTAAAGTCTAAATTATGGGTGCATCATGATCTGCTAGAACTAATGTCACTTATACTAAAAATTTTTCTGAGGGCCTCCATTTATGTTATACTTAAAATGTGTTTATTAACAATGTTTTAGGTGCTTCACTCCACACTACACAGTCATGGGTCATATCAGGCTCTCAATGACTGCATTACTCTATGAAAGTTGTGAAATAATTTTCTTGGCATTTAATTACAAAATTAGGTTTTCATTTGTGGACTCAGTGACTACCAATCTGTTTAGTTCTAATAAGAAGGGGAAAAAAATTTAAAAATAATTTGCAGTGAAATGTCATGTCATGTTGCAGCTAGTTTCGATATTCCTGAAATCAGGAGGGGTGTTAAAAATTCCGTTATACTATCAGCTGTCTCTGCCTCTTATAGTACTCATTAATTAACGCTTTCTAATACCTTCATAGTGGCTGTGTATGTTACTGAGAACACACAGCTTAACTGTGTTACAAAAAATCATAAATATATCAGTCTTTTTCCAATAAGGAGCGTGTGTATGTGCGTATAGTGGGATTTGGATAGGTTTTGCAGTCCTAGAAACCCCTTCTCAGCTGATGTAACTTTAGAGTTTACTACAGACTAGATGCCTCTGTCAATCCCTTAAGTGTCTTATTCAGCCCTTTTTGCCTTGTTCAAATTTACCTCCATCTAAGCTCTTTGCATCATAGTTTAACACATTAATACCTTCCCAAAATGGGAGTTTAGAAACTTAGCTGCCTTTCTGATAAATACAAGAAGGAGCATATTTCACAGAAAATAAAGATACGGCCCCTTCTTGCATACAAAGAGGGCAGTAAGAATGCAGAGGAGTGCCGCCTTTTAACAGGGTTTGGTGTCCAGAAGCCAGTTCCCTGTCCTCCCAGCTGACTACATTGACAGGCTCAGACTGTTTTCTTCCTTTCTGAGTCCATGATACCTGTGTTCCTGCTCAGGAAGGCACATTTAACAGCAATAGTAGGAGAAGCTTTTCCCCATCAGCCACACTTCACCTGTGACATGCAAGACAGTGTTTCAAGCCCTTTCACAATTCTTCCTGGTTTGGATGAGTGTTGTGATTATTTTACAAAGCAGGGGAGATTACACCACCATGCCTTCCTCTAAAGGACAATATTGATCTCCTTGCTATTTCCAAGAAAAAGTACATTTCCCATTCTCTGTAGGAAGGGTAGTCATTTCCACAGACAAGGTTACTGACTTCAGTCTGGGCTGTGTGCTACGGTCTTTTGTTAAACCTAACCCTTTTGGTTTGTTTTTTTTACCCAGTTCCACTCTTGTCAAGTGTTACAGGACCTGTCAGAGAGTTGACAGAAATCTGGACTGCAGTAGGAATTACCTGCAAGGTCCTTAGCTTTATGTGGAGGGAAAAATGTACATGCCTGTCAAGAAATCTCCCATGCAATTTCAAAAATAGAGCAACGTGAGAATAACACATTTGTTTAGAGGAGAATCAGAGTGAGTGAGCACCTCAGATCTTTAGGCAGAGGTAGGCAAAATCTCCTCCAGTCCTTCCTCTATGCTATCTTTATTCGCTGACTTCTTCCCTAGTTATATTCTTTTCGACTCATTTTCTCACCTGCATCTATGCTTATCTATGATCAAAGTCCCAGCAGTGATAAGCAATGAAAGAAAAGGCAACAAAATTAACTAAATTGGTGCTGCATGATCATGTAGAAGACAGGGAGAGTGTGGAGGAAGACCATTGATACTTTCTCAGCCAGGAGAAAGGAGAGTTCTGATGAAGCAAAGTGTATAAGGGAAGTAGGTCATGAATTTCTTCTGAGGAAGCACATTCACTCTGTATGATAGACTGTTAGCTCCTACACGCTATGTCCTGAGAAATTACTCATCCTTGTTTCATATCTCCTTACCACTAGGGAAAAGCTTTGAGATTTAAAAATACTGCACTGTGGGTGAAGTTCAGAGTTGAGGGAATGGGCTCATTTACAGCCAGATTTGGCTGCTCTCTTTAATTTTCTGAAAGGACAGGTCAAGCGTCAAGAAACTCCACCATCATTTTCTTCTTTTCTACACCTTTTATGTCAGGAACTGTACTCACAACAAAACACTTCAGCACTTGCACCTTATTCTTCCAGTCCCAGTTACAGTCAGTTTTCTTACTGTAGGTAGTTCAACAGCCCTTTTTGTTTTTCATGGAACTGTGATCAAGACCTGTCTCAAGTTTCTGAAATTCATATAGCCCCCTCAAGGTACTTCTACAGTTCCTCCAGGGAAAAAGGGAAGAGAGAAATTAGGGCATGGTTCTGTGAAACACCACACTGCAATATTTCTCAAGCCAAGGAACATAAATATATATCTGGGCAGGTGGAAAAACAATTCTCAATACAGAAATGTCTTTATTATGCCTTCAGTTTCCTATTTGCTTCAGCAACTTCAATTAAAAATTGTATTTCTTATGTTTTCTACAGTTAGCTGAAGTTCTAAAACTAATTCTTTTTACTCACAGGCTTCAACCTATGGAGAAAAAGCAAATGAAAAATTTTTGATACTGTTCTATGGTATCATTTTTCCCTTTAAAACTAAACAGGACAAACAGTGTAAAATAACAGTTCCATCGCTGCTGATACATAAATACACATCCTTTGCATATCAAAATAGAAATACTCAAAATAAAATGCTTATTTTGCAAGCTATCATTAGCCTCATTTTATGGATAGGCAGTCTGAGTCAGTGACAAAAGTATCAGGAAGTTAGAAGTTCCCATACTGAGATGTAGTAAAAGTGGAAAGAAGATTTAAGACATCTGCAGCAGCTCTAATGTTCTGTCTGATCAGCTGCACTGCCTTACAACTCTTGGCAGAAGAAGAAAAATACTGTTAAAAGACACTTTGACCTGTACATCCCAGAAATCAGATTATGACATTTTTGTCCTTTTTTCATATTTTTGATTTCTAATGGTAGTATTTTTGGGAGACTTAATACCAATGCAACATAACTTTTCTCCTTTGATAAGCAAGAAAAGCAATCAAATGTATTTATTTATTTATTTGGAGAACCTTCTCCCTGTATTTTTATCATGAGGTCCTTACACTGTACCTCATTGCAGCTAGAAGTACAATAAAAAGGAGTAGAGGCAATTATTTTCAGGACATCTGGGCACCAGCTACTCTGGAACTCCAGCTTCCTAAAACTTGGCTTAGATTAAACATAGTATCACAGCTTTCTTCATCTTGGTTTCAGTTTTCAGTACAATAGCTTGGAGTTTGCCCTAACAAGCAATTAACATGTATATTCCATTGAGGTAAATTGTAGTAAACATACTTTTCTGGTTTTGGTTCCAATGGGTCACTGTTGTTTATCCATTAGCATTTTTGCTTTGAATTTGAAATGGGTTGGCTATTTTTCCCTGAAGATATAAAAAAATAATAAAATAGGACATTCTTTCCTGTTTGTTTTTTGGGAGTAAATTCTTGGTTTCAAGGCCTGAGAGGCAGGGACCCAGCTAATCCTGTTATTTGAATTTTCTTTTTTTTTTTTTCCCCCAAAATATCTCTGGCTGCACCTGCACATCTTGTATCACGTAAGTGATTTCTACAGGATACTGTTAGAACACAGTTACAATATACTTGCAAGAAACCAAAAAGAGCTATAGTTGTACTAAATTTCTTAGAATGGGATGTTAAATAGAAGGCCCTGAAAAACTGGTATCCTGACCATTCGATTCAGATTTTCAAGGTGTGGTTTACTGTATACTTGGTAATATCCGTTAAGCCCACATTTCTGCAGACAAGGAGGGTAAACACACCTATATGTTACAATTCTGTGTGCCTTCCTTAACTTGAATGGCTTCCTAGGCAGGTTTGCACGTGCAAATGCACTGTCTTACCACCTCCAAATTCAATATGAAAGACAACATCTTTCATATTTCATGAATGTAGCCAGTATGCATGTAAAAAGTAAGATTTGAAAACAATGGAGAATTTCTTGTAGTTACGCTGAAGTAATTCTGTCTCCATACATACAAATAAAGCAATTGAAAGAAATTGATGGGTGCTGGAATCTGATCTTACACTAAGTATTCTTTTTAGAAAATATTTAGATGAAATCTGGTACTAAATATAAATGTCAATCTTTCACTTACTTTTTTTCTTTATGTGTCACTTTTGTCTATAGAAGTCTGGTCCACAACTTAGTAACATAGGTTTTATCAGCTAACACATGTATGAACATCCCAGGAATCAGTAGAGAAAAAATCTTATTTGTCTGAGAAAAAATGGCTATTTGACTGAAATGAATGGCTTTAAAGAGGTAAAAAAGGTTTTATTTGACAAGAAAGATTTTACTACAAAAGGAAGGAAGCCTAGAAGCACAGGTTGAGGAAGCAGGGAGTTAGGTCTCTAACTACAGGATGAACAGAAGGCAATGAATTATAAGTGACCACAGGAGACAGTCCAGAGGACTTTGTAGCCCTTGTCAGTCATGCAAACTGTGGCAAGATAACATTCTTGTTTCTGCTGCAGTAAATAAATACTCAGTTACTTACACAATGCTATGAGACTGCTTGCACAGAAAGGAACTGCAGTAGCAGGGCCTTTGATGTGCAACTGTTACCCCTTCTTTCATGCCCTGAACCCTGATGAGAGGGGTTTATACGTGGTGTCCACACACTTGTCCTTCTTGCATTTCAGGGCAGGTTGTGAAACAGGGCCTTTGCTCCATGGATGTGCTTCCTTATTACGTGCTTTGCTCTAGATGGTAGCCCACAAGCTACAGCCTGCTCCTCACCAGATTTCTATGTGAGGCCTCCTGCTGAGGCATGGCATGATACCAGACTGCAATCCACAGCTCTCCTGGGAATGGTAGAAGGACACCTCTGGGACATAAGAGAGATCAGCCTTTCCCAACCCCTGACAACAGATGAACTTAATACCCCACGGTGTTTTAAAAGCACTTAAATCCCTCCAATTTTCAGCCCACAGTGTGAAGCATTCAGCACATCTTCAATAATGTGAGATACTCATTCTCCTAATGGAGCTGTTCTACTTTGAATAAGTGATCTTAGTTTAAGCTCATATTAATTTAGCAGGCTGAAATCTGAGTCACTCAGGACCTCATCACAAGGGGTCACGGCTTTCCTCCTTCAGTAGTGAGCAGTTTCTGTAAGAAGGACAGAGCTGAGAATTAGGAAAAACAGCTTCTGCTACATGGTTATGACTTAACCATTGCATACCTGTCCCAGCTCTGAGTCCCTGCCCAGGCTTAATTCCCTGCATTTAATTCCTGTGTCACATGGGGACAATAATACTTCCTAATTCCTCATGGATCTTGCAAAACCAAATTGTTTAAGGGGTGCTTAGTCCTGTACACAAGGAAGTATATTAAGTTAAAAAATTTATATTTTTTATGGTTATATTTTATGGTTAGATTTAATTCCTTCGAAGATGATTTCTTGAATGCTTGTTCTTCAAAAAGCTGGCAGTCCAGGACTCCTGTGTGAAGAGGCAGAGAGGACATATGTATGCACTTCAGTGTCGCATGTCTTCACAAGGACTAAGAAATAGGACTGATTCCAAGTAGCCCAGCAAAAGATCATTGGTTCAGATCTTTCTTCTGTTGGCAAAATGGCAAAAAAATTGTTGCTCTTAAGTTGACAAGTACCTGAAATTGCTTCATAAAACATTACAAATCTGACTTCTCAAATGTCTTCATTCAGATATAATTTCTTTAAAAAAAATTAATTAAACCAATCAGTAATTAATATAATTTGCTGTTATTTGATAGCTGTTTTTTATTAAAATTACCACCAAATGTCTTAGATGGAATTAAATATATCTTAAATTTCAGCTTGTTCTGGTTTAATATAATGTATGGCATTAGAATTCATGAATATTTTAGTGATGATGTCTGAACTAATCATATGACATGCCATGTGAATCCCTCATCTCAAAATCAAATCTAAATCTACTTTGTGTCCTCCTTTTGGTCATTATTGTGTCTGCGCCTATAGTTGTAATATCTTTCCACACCACGAATATTAGAATGAAAAATACTTCCCATCTTGTTCTCTACAGTAGTTTTTTAACCTTAATTTAATAATGATTTCTTAGCCCCAGGCTCAACAAAACATCCCTGGAAGTGTTCAAGACCACAATGGATGGAGCTCTGAGCAGCCTTGTCTGTTGGAAGGTGTCCCTCCCCATGGCTGGGGACTTGGAAGTAGATGATCTCCGTCCCTCCCGACCCAACAACCTAATACAACCTCCCTAATACAACCCAACCCATTCTGTGATTCTGTGAAAGCTAACAAGGCTACTGCTGAGGGTTTTATATGTTTGTCATCCTGGTAGTTTTATACAGTTCAATCACCTTCAATCTAATGAATCTTTAATTTGTTGTTTTACTATTAAAGGAGAATGACTCATTAGGTGGGAGATTTTGCTTCACGAATCTGCATATAAAAGTGTCTCTTGATATTGAACACAGTGTAAACATTACTGTTCCCTTTAAAAATAATTTCCTATAAAAATCATCAAAATGCTACAATGCTGTTACCACAAATTGAAGTTTTAGGTTCTTACTGTAGAGTGACTATAATATATTTGAAAAGGATCTGAAATAATGATAATTCTTATTTGCAGACTAAGTATGAAACAACAAATATTGTGAGAAATTATATTTACTTTCAATCCTGTTGCTTCATTTTTCTAAGAAGAAATCTGCATTTACTTGAATGTAGAAAGAAATGAAGATGGGGCAGGTATTTGAAGAGGCTGCTGCAAGCCTCTGACACAGTTCAGACACTAAAGCTCCTGAAGGAAAAGTGCAGTTCACAGCTTCTCATTAAGGTTTGAGTGGTTTTGTGGTGCCCTGATAGGCTACACTTACACAGATAGATATGAATTTAACCAGAATGACATCAAAGGGAAGGAGGTACTTCCAAGCCTTACCTGCAAGACAGGAAGATGTCATTTTCACAGCCTGTGCCGGCAGATGCACCCATCCTAAGGCTGTCATGCAGCCTCAGAAACAAATAGTGTATGAAAATTCCAGCAAATACATATAGTCTGTTTATACTCCTTAGTCTTTCTTTTTATTTACTAGTGCCACTGCTAATGGAAAACATGCAGGGCATCTAGAAGAAGGTGAGTTTGGGTGAAGAACTGTTCCTCAGGAACAGGGTGTGTTTATGTGGCGTAACCCAGCATTTGAGCATTAGTTTCTCAGTAGAAAACAGCTGCGCTTACTCAGCATGCCTCCTGCTCCCAGCCTGGGGTGTGATACCACAGTCCTTCAGAAAACCAGTGTTAGTCACTTTTGCACTCCCCAGAAAAATGAAGAGTTTTGTTTCAATACCTCCAGTAAAACTGGTCTGTAGGTTGAGGCTAGTCTGAAGTTACCAGAAAGCACAGGCGCAACTCCATGAAGAGTTTTCTACCTCATAAAATTTTCTACCAGCCTATTCTTCAAATGACTACACAGAGTCAGGTGTTAATACCGGAACCTCAGGCAACTCCTGTTAGGGCTCTAACAGGAACACAGCTGCAGTGCAGTGCCTGGCATTGCCCTGCTCTAAATGATACACCTGCTCAGCACTGTATTTATTTGCTGGATGATGTCAAAGTTCTTTCTTATTGTGTTTTGCTTAAGTAGTCAGGAGGATAATCCCTAATACAAGATTATTTGCATAACATCTTTTGCAATGACACATGAGAGGTATAAAAAACGTCTTGTCTTTTCATTTTAGAGGAAAACCCAGTCATTATTTAACTATAGTATGGTGGAGAGAGAACAGTATAAACTGTACCAGAGAAGCAGAAAAGTACACAGAATAATTCCAAAACAAACTTAGTTGATTAAATGCAGTACATTAAAATCAGACATAATAATGTTGACATTTTAGTATTGTTAATGAAGGGCCCAGCTACTGATCTTTACTCAGGCAACTGTCTATTGAACCCACTGGGCTTACATTCAGAAAAAGTGCAGTTTAATGAATTCTAAGTAATAATTTCTATACAAGGTAAAAGCTCCTCTGAGAGAAATTTATGAGATTTCTACAGCAACCTGAATGTGAAGAGGCTTTCCAATTCAGCATGATATAAATTATTAACCTCACTTGAGTGAAGAAGGAAAATAATACTATATTTTGTTTAACCTCCGCAGCTTCAGAATTCCAAAATTATAGGGCTCTATGAATAGATCAGAACAGCAAAAGCTTCGAAATTTTCCCCAGCTATCTCATCGTGTGAAGCAATGCAGCCCTTTCTGAGGGGAGCTACTAGCTGGAATGATCACGAATCAAAAATAAATTTAGATTATAGAAATACTGTATTGTTTTATTTCATGAAATTTGTTATTATATAATTCTAGTTACTGAACACATTCATTCCATTCTCTTGACTCCTTGATGCGTACCCTGAATGAAGCTGTGGTGGGGTCTGAATGGGCAGCCAGGCAAACTCAATTTTCCCCTAAAGCCTCTCTACTGGAGAAGCTTCTTGAAGGACCCAGATGGTGTGACTTGTCAGAAACTGGAACCTGGGCCGTATGAACTATCACAATTCCTACATTCCTTTGCTTCTCCTAAGCAGTGGACAGACATTGACTTTTCCTGTTCACCAGCTCTTTGTCAGTGCCCCTCTGTGGAGGATGCCAGCTACTTGCCATCAGAGCCAGCGTGGTAGTTCATGTGAGTTCTGCCTAGTCTGCTCCAGGCAAAAATCAGCCAGGTTAATTTACACAATGTCGGGTGGGGTCTGAGCTAACTGGTTTTCCCTGAAAGGATTAGGAAGTGTTTGTGCGCTGCTCTGATGTCTCTGCTCTGGGGCTGCAGCATCTGGCATGGTGAGCCACTGGAGTACCATGTGCCAGCATAGCTGGGTTCCACAAAGTGTTCTGCTGCTTTGTGCTTTTATAATCAGTGAAGCAGGCTTCATCATCATCAATTACTGATTTTCAGGGTGTTCTTCTGCTGGAATAGTTTAAAACGACTTCACATTTTGACAAGTGGTTTAAAAATAATGAATATTTAGATGTTATTTACAAACATGGTCATTTACATTTTTAGGGCACTGCTATATTTGCATTGGCATTACTTTACTAAGAGATCTTTCTGATTCAAGTCAAGATTCTGACACTGTTGGTTCCTCTCCACATTAAGTACTCCTTCTCATTAACTCAAGATCTTTGCTGAATACATTTAAAACGAGGAAAGAATTTTTTTAAATTTCATTTTAAATTAAGTAAGAATTCTCAGTGACTTCTGTGGACCAAGTATTTAATGCAGAATTGATCTGATGATCACAAATTTGAAAAAATTTGTCAAAAGATTGCAGTAATTTTCTATAACACTGTTGTCTATGAAATTGTAGGGCATTACAATGATATTTTTATAAAATGTTTACAGACAGTAAACTACAGAATTTTTTTTTTTTTAAGAGTATATTTAGAGCATCACAACCAGTGTTTTAATCCTTGTTTTTGAAAGTGAAACGTCTCATGTGCCACGGTTTAAGAACTGACTTCCACAAACCTTTACCTTCATGCAGAGGTACTAAAGTGGGGTTTGATCCATTTCTACTCAGTATTTGCTGCTTCCTTGCTCCACTGTTCATTCAGTGGACAGCTACTGGGGCAAATACATCAAAGGAATAGAAGACAGCAAAGCCGTTTGTGGTTCTGCAACACTGATCCTTGGTGTTGCTGGTACAAGCCACCATTTCAATTTCCTTTTGCATGTGAGGATAATCTCAACCTGTGACTAATGGAGTTCAATAACACGAGTCAATACTGTGCTAGGTATGTAGGGTATTTTTCAATTACTTCTTTTGAATGCCTTTGTATTTTTACTACCAGTTAGTACTATGAAAGATAATATATCTACTCCAAATTTTCTAAGTCATCATGGTAGAATACAGCTCAGTACGGTACCCTTACCAATAATTCCTGTCACACATTACCTGTTTCCCTTCCTAGTAATTTCAAAGTCATTACACTGCTACCAGACTTACTTTTATGAAATTCAGATCCTGAGGATGCTTTTTGCATAATGTAAAAGAAAAATTTAATCCCTACTTTCCTCTAAATACATAGGGCCTGTTGGGAGAGAAGTATGGGAACATCCGAATACCAGGGGAAGTTGAGTCAGCAGAATTTGAAATGATCCTGGATGCTGCTATAGAGGCCAGGCTAGAGACCAGGATTTTAGAAGAGTGGTATTGCAGGGATGAGAACGCAGTTCCGCCAGCATATTACCTCAGACCAAAATCTGAGATGCTGAAGAACCAGAATACGGTAAGTCACAGTCACCTGCTCACAAAATTTTTCTCTATCAGTTACAGTGGCAGCAAGGCCAGGCACTTGCTGCTGTCTAAGAATTAACTTCTACAGCCCAGTCCACACCTGAACAGCTGCTGCTGTGGTGCTCCTTTCCTATACATGGTGAAGGGAGCAGCTGCAAAACACTAAGGAACACAACTCCTGCATTGATGTGCCCTCTGATAACAGCTAGAGCAAGTGGACTTGGATCATCTGCAACCTGTTAGGGCTAGTGGGACAGTTGTACAGATTTCCCTTCCCTGATGTTGTAACATGGAGAACTCAGGCTCTTCGGCTTGGTATTGTGCATTTGCTAGATTTCAATGAATAGTACTTGCAGAGGAAATGCACATTTTCCCTTCTATCCCCATAGAAGAAAACTCTAACAGTCAAACAAGTGCTTATCACTGTCCTGAGTCAGATGTCATGCTTTTAACTTACTAACTGTAATCTAACGTAAGATTTTTGAACACTGTTAATTATCATTTTTAAAGCAGGCATTTGTCTTTCATTGATGACAATAAAAAGTGTATGTATTTCTCAGGGCTTAGTTCTACCCTCCTGTACATCCAGTATAAACCCAAGGACATATTTTAGTGTACAAAAAATGAAGTCCTTGAAAGAGTTTTCACTTCCTTTTGAGTGCATACTGTATAATTGGGGGGTTTTGTTATTAAATCTTTGTACTTTTCCTGAGGCTACTGGTAACACAGGACTAAGTAAAAAGATGTTCATAACTTAAAGCTGTAACTTAAAGATGTAACATAGATATAACATAACTTAAATACGTAACATAGAGTTAATTGTCGTAAACTTATAGAAAGTAATAAAAGATACACAGCTCTGACAAGTAAGAGTTGCTAGGGAATTTATCCTAGAGGTTCCACCCTCCAAGAAAACTGGAGACCCGTGAAACATTTCAGCAGCAGTAAATAAAACCTAGCTGCTTCAATGAAAGCACCAGTGTGGCATTTGCAAGATACCATCTGAAAGGATTAGTGAATTTATATTACAGTTCCTCTCTGATAACAGTAAGGTTAGTGTTACTATAGCAATGAATGAATGAATGTAATGTCACATATAATCCTTTATTTTTAAAATATGGTAGCTAATATAAGGCACTTAATTACAGGTACCAGGATCCTCATTTTCAGTTTTGAGATCCAAGTTTAGATTATTATCATTATTACATCTCATTAAAGGAGTGGTAATTTTAGCAGTATTACTGCGGCTTTATTATCATTATTTCAGTCTTGGTTCTCAGAACCCTCTTTCCATAAAGGTGTTATTTGCCTTATTCTTGAAAAATACTGCATTAGCTGCCTACACGAGGGATTTAGAAAATATTCCAAGGAGCTAACTCTTAAAATTCTAAAATGGAATACATTATGATCATCTGCAGTATAAAACATTTTACTTCTATTTATTTTTGTTAGTATATGTGCTTCTCTGTTACCATGTTATTTTTGGCGTTGCATATTAGACTTCTACTTTCTGAAGTTGTATATGTATGCATCACACCTACTTTTTAACTATGGATATTTTTAAAAGATGGAATCTTCTTCAAATTCTATGAATGAGAACAAATGGCAAGATATATCAGAAGAGATTAAGAAGATTTTTAAGACTGCTGTGAAATTGCTGTATGAGAAAGGAAAAATGAAACACAGCCAAGCAAAGAGATATCTTTCCTCTGGTAAAGTTCACACTAACTATTTCTATGTATTCATTTATTGTGTTTTCTGTCAACCTTTCCACAAACATGAAAATATATTTCTGTTGGCATTTCTCATATAATTAAAGGGGGGGGGGGGGGGGGTTGTTGT
>NW_008240046.1:2468402-2479311 GCF_000691975.1 Corvus brachyrhynchos
CAGACAAGATGATAGGGGGGGGGGGGGGGGAAGGTTTGTTGTGCTTGCTTGAGACTAAAACCCATACAAAAGCACCCAGCAAATTCTCTGTTTCTTTGTTTTTTTCTAATTTTTACAGAGATGCAATCAGGAGTCTGCCTGTTGCGGGTAGGGCATGTTCTTGAACTGTTTATAAAGAAAAGTTAACAGAGGCTCTCTATTCTCTTTTCATCTCCAGCTATTGAAGATGAACTTGATTTTGCCTTGGGTAAGCAAACACCAGCTTTCCTAAAGAAGTGTGTTTGCTACATTCGGAAAATTGCCAACATTGAGCGTTTCGTTAAAATTCCAGAGATGGGAAAATACATGGACGTGGTACATAAAGCTGGGAAGTTTCTACGAGATCCTGAAGCCCATGAGAAACTGATCAAGCTCAGGGACGAATTCATTCCTACCATTGTTGCATCGTCCAATCTGAGAGTGTACACATCTGTCACTCACTGTGACATGAAACTGGGTTACTCCCAAGAAGTGGAGAGCCATTACATTGAAGGACTTGGTAAACAGTTCTATGAAGACATGATTGATATAATCCAAGCTACAGTGCAGCAGAATTTTGACACAGAGACAGACATGCTGTACGATGAAGTTCTTCAACACTCATCACTGTGTAAAACGTACTCCACTTTTTATGAGTATAGATGTGAGGCATTAAACATAGTTCACAAATATGTTTTACCTAGAAAAATAGGACACATTAATCCTCTTATCATATATGGAGGACCATGCACAGGAAAGACTCTTTTATTAGCTGAAGCAGCAAAGAAGGTAAATAAACACCTTACATATGAAGGTTATGTTGAGAGCATTACTGCATGTAAAGGCCAACTTAGTTTAATTCTTTTCTCAACAGATCTATCAGCCCTCGATATATAAAATAAAAATAACTTAATGTATATTCGGCGTATTATTGTACACATATGCAGGAAAATACCTTTCAATAGTAACATGTCTGTATCATGTGCTTAGCCAAAACAAATATAGTTTATCAAAGCTCTTAGAAGTCTAATAGGAATCAATATATTTTGAATTAACTATGTGTATTTTAGAATTATCTTTTTCCTTCTTGTGTCTCTGAGGCCCTATGAATCCACAACCATCTAAACATCTTATACTGGTTTTAGTCAAACACAAATGCAGTATGTCTTTCCAAGTCATGCCATCTCATGTTGTCATCAGAAATTATTCCAGAATTATTCTAATACACTGGCTACAAATCTATCCATAATAAGCTGCAAAAATACCCATACTTATTTATCTGGTCTATGCTGTTTAAGTCATTGAGCTGAGTACTAGGGGGAAATGAATGAAACACTTTGTGCAAGGCAGGACAAGATGCAGGAAAGGACCAAGCTGGCATCACCAGACCTAATTCTTCAGCTGGGAGTCACAACATTGGGTTCCCAGCAGGGTGGTCCGAGAATTTAGCATAGTGAGCTGGGAAACAGCCATAGCAGCCAGAAGGAAATGGAGAAGGGAACAATACTGTTTAAAACCCCTGTACCTACTTCCTGTGGAGTCACATTAACTGTATATGAAATTGGGATTTGCAACTCGAGATCTCGTTTCATATCTGAGTACATAAGTCAGCCTAGAGAGTCTGGTTCTGTTTTTCTTTTAAAATACTAATAACATAAAGTGAGGTGAAGATATGTAGAACCAAGTGTGTTAGCCTGCACAGACTGCGAAGATTTAAAGAAGTCACATTCCTCACTGGCTTGAAGTGCTCTAACCGAAAAAACTTCAAGAGATAGATACTTTTTCATTTCTGTGGCAGTGTTTTCGAGTAAAAGTCATAGGCACACCAAAGCAAAGGGTAGTTCTGTGGGCCAGGGATTAAGGTAACCAGCTAATTAAGGGCAACCTTATTCTGTTGTAAGATCATGTACTCTGATCCATGTCCTCTAGAGACATGCCTTTATACTCGTTCAGAATCAATGCTAAACAGGTTTAGGTGGTAGGCTGGTATGCCTGACCAAGGATGACGTTGTGTAGTGTCTAAGGAAGTTTATTTATAAGAGACTCTACCTACTTACTTTCAGAACTGAGGCTCAGATTTTGCGAAGAGTACCCTGGGATTTATGGGGTACTTTATAGTCATGTCCCCTTTGGTGTCCACCATTTTTGTGGAGCTCAGTCGTAGTGTTTTGAGCTATTACCTGTGCTAACAAAGATGATATATGATAAGAATTTCATTCAGTGCACCCACCTTGAACTCTGCTAGTGAAAGAATTTCTATTCAACCATTAATATTTTAAAATGTTTATTTATATATAGACTATCACTATTTATAAATTCTGTTACTGTGCTTCACTGAGATACAAACTGAATTATGCTCTGTATTCTAGGCCTATTCCTGGTTGCAAGAAGAGATGGGACCAGATTCTGACCCTGTGGTAGTTATAAGATTTTTGGGATCTACTGAAACAAGTACAGATCTGAAGAATATACTTCAAAGCATTTGTGAACAGCTAGCAGTCAACTATCGTTGCCTCGTACAAAGTTACCCGAAAAAGATTCATGACCTTCGAGACTTGTTCATAAATCTCTTGAATGAGTCTTCATTTCACAGGCCACTGGTGATAATATTTGATGCTTTAGAACAGCTAACAGATAGTGATGATGGTAGGAAGCTCTGGTGGCTTCCCATTCACCTTCCACGTTCAGTACGGATAATTTTGTCAACACTGCCAAACAAGCATGGGGTCCTGCAAAAACTGAGGTGCCTTATTCATGAAGAAAGCAACTATATTGAATTGACTGCAAGGGACAGAAAGATGTGTAGTCAAGTACTGAAACATCAGCTGCTGCGAGTTAAAAGGAAAGTAACATCAGGGCAACAAATCTATGTCAATGAGGCATTCTCCAAGTGCACACTGCCTATGTTTGTGAACTTAACCTTCAGAGAGGTCAGGAACTGGAGATCTCATAAGGATGTGGATGATTCCTCCCTCTGTGTCACTGTCCATGAAAGCATAGAGCAGTTGTTTTGGTCACTGGAAAACAAGTGTGGACCAAGACTATTGTCAAGAGCACTTGGCTACATCACTATGTCCAAATCTGGCCTGAGTGAAATGGAACTGGAGGATATTTTAGCCCTTGATAACAGTGTTATGTATGAACTGAATGAGAGAGTCAGAGAGAGTAACCCATTGAGAATTCCATATATATACATTGCAAGACTTAAGGAGGGCTTACAGGGGTATTTAATAGAACGACAGGTGAAAAATGTAACGCTGCTTCTTTGGGCAAATAGGCACTTGCATTTAATTGCCCAGAAATTGTACCTGCACAATGAAGAAGACCTGCGTGAAATGCACACAGTCATGGCAGAGTATTTCCTTGGTGTTTGGTCAGGTGGACGAAGAAAACCTTTTTACAGCAATGACCGATACCTGAGTGGTTGTCCTGACCATGGCAGTAGAGGTCTGAATGAGGATGAAAAGCACTGCATGGATCAGGCTGCTTTTGACAGGCAGGCACCAGATCAGCCATGGGTCTTTCAGTGTAACCCATTGGAACCTGATATCTTTTTTATTAATCACAGAAAAATGACAGAGCTTATTCATCACTTAACAAGATGTGGAAGAACTGATGATCTTCTGTACGGAGTCATCATGAACTTCAGCTGGCTATACACCATGATTAGAATAGGGCAGTTTGATAAAGCACTTTCTGACATAGAATTGGCTTACACTTACTCTCAAGAAAAGGAGCTGAAATTTCTGGCCAGCACCCTCCGCAGTATAAAGTTCAAAGTAGTAAAATACCCAGGTTCACTCTCCGCTGAATTGCAGCAGAGACTACTCCCAGTAGTAAGTTCATTGCCCAAACTCAGACATCTCCTCTTAGAATGTGACAAGGATGGACCCAAGTACTGCTCTATCGTCCCTTTGCATTCCTCCATGGATGTGACTTACAGCCCCGAGCGCCTGCCACTGTCATCCAGCTGCATGCATGTCACTGAGATTTTGCCTACATTTAATCCCAGCACAATTATTGCTGCTTTAGAAAATGGCTCCATTAGCACTTGGGATGTAGAAACCCGCCAGTTACTAAGGCAAATTACAACATCTCCGTCTGTTATCTTAGGGATGAAGCTTAGTAGTGATGAAAAGTATCTCGTAGTGGCTACAACAAACAACACTCTTTTGATATATGATAACATAAATTCCTGTCTTCTGTCTGAGGTGGAAATCAAGGGGTCAAAACATTGTGCAATTGCAGGGGGCTCCAGTTTCATAAATGGATTTACATTATCAGTCAACCATGCACTTGCTTGGCTGGAGGCCAGTAAAGATGTTACTGTAATAGATCTGCTTTACGGTTGGCCTCTCTATCACTTCCACTGCTGGTATGAAGTGACCTGTGTGCAGTGTTCTCCAGATGGAGTTTATGCATTCTGCGGGCAGTATTTGAACACCGCGACCGTTTTCCACTTGGGCAGCGGAGAGAAGCTGACCACCGTGACCTCTGAATTTTCAAGTGGATTTGTGAAATTCCTTCTCATTTTGGACACGGCCCAAGAGATGGTGATGGTGGACAGTGAGGGTAGCCTCTCTGTTTGGAATACAGAGGAAATAGCAAAACCCCAGCTTACAGATGACTTTGACTGCAGAAGAGAAGACAGTGAAGTTGTCAGCATAGAGCTTTCTGAAGACCAAAGTGCAATTTTAATTTGTAAGGCTCTCAGCATTGAACTTCTTGACACTCGTGTGTGGAAGGTGGCTGAAAAGTTTAGAGCTAAACACAATGAGCGCTTTATATCTGCCGTGTTGTCCAAAAATGGCAACTGTATAATCGCTTCCATAGAAAATACCTCAGCCATTTTTGTTTGGAGAAGAGATACCGGACAGTGTATGGCAAGCTTACAGGAAATCTCAGGAACTATAGTCAGGCTAATTAAATCAAATCATCATAACATGCTGCTATCCTTATCCACCAGTGGTGTCCTTTCTATCTGGGATATAGACATCATAACTGCTATGTCCAATATTGACAAATCTGGCAAACCTATCCAAAGACTGGTGTTGCCAGCCAGAGGTGAATTAATATACACATTGGATGGATCAGATTCTGTCCATAAGTGGAACTTCAGCACTGGATTTATTGAAGCTGTGTTCAAGCATGAAGGTATTGTTGAAAACTGTGTGCTGACCTCTTCTGGAGAGATAATGGTTACATCAGATGATAAATGCAGCCAGTATGTATGGCACACGGTTAGCGGTGAAAATATCTTTCGCATTAATGGACAAAAAATCTCGGAGCTAATGATTACTCATAATGATCAGTTTGTAGTCTCTCTCTGTGAGCAAAATGCATCCAGAGTTTGGCGACTGGCTACAGGACATAGGGTTTGCAATATTTTAGTTGCCTTACAGAATGCATTTATAACAACTGCAAACACATTTGTAGTCGGAATGGCAAAGAACAAAGTGTTGGCAGTGAGTCTCTGGACAGGCAGTATAACAAAGAAGTTTAGCTGTGATGATGGTGCAAGCATTGTGGATATTAAGTTGATACCAGACTGCCCAGATATTATAGTATTTATAACATCTACTGAAACCGTGAACATCTGGAGCCTAACAGAGGAAGTCATCTGCAGACGAGTACAATTGCCTACCAATTTCTTAAAAAAATTGGAAGACTTTGAAATATCTCCAAATGGGAAGCTAGGAATTATCACCCGTGGTGATGAGAACATCAATGTGCTTGATTTATACAGCGGGAAACTTCGTGTGGTTCACGCTCCAGGTGTCATCTGGCGGCAGAGGCTGTCTCGTGATGGCCGCTATCTGGTGTACATTTGTTGTCGTGGGGAAGAAGATGATGACAATGGTGCAGTCTCTAGTTTAATTGTAATGAGGCTAGCAGATGGCAAAAACATCGGTGCCTGTTCTCTTTATAAAACTCCCACTTTCCTTGCACTCTCACAGAGACATTTAAACATTATTATTGGATTTGATGATGGAAGTATAGGTACTTACACTGTAGTGGATCGAGTTGATGCTGCACTGAAAATCAAAATTGCTACTTCAAACAGCCGTCAGATTTTCAACAACGCAACACAAGTGATTAGGCCAAAGTGTCACAATTACAGTTTCAAGGTGACTGCAGACTGCATTTGGAGGGAATCAACGGAAGTATTTGCAAGGGATAGCCCCATTACAGTTACAGAGGCTGAGGTGAGTGAAGCAACACCAACCAAAAAACACAACTATTGCTATGAGAAAGTGTGCTCAGCCATAGATTGCAGAGGACACAGTTTTGCCTCTGACAACTGAATAACCATCTGGATGAGCTTATCTGAATAGTACACTTGCTTAGGTATGTTTTCTGACTTCTTGTGAAAACCAGTGCATTTCCTGGAAGACAGATAGAAACAGCAGAGGGCAGACCAGCTGTTTTTTCCTGTCTTACATTTCTGTAAACATGGAAGCAAACATAAAGCAAATGGGCTGCAGGGTTTTTTTTAATTTCGGAATACAAGGTTTAGTCCAGAATTTCACCAGGGCCTTGATTAAAAATTTCTAGCAATACTATCAAAATTGTTATGCTATTACAGAAGTTAGGTGATTGTATCTGTGGCTGACAGACTGTTTCAACTAGAACTAAGGCTCTAAGTGATTGGTGAGAAGTCAGACCACTATTTTACACTCCAAGTCACCTAAATGGGTCTATAGCTAACAGTCAATTTTATACCCACTTGCAAAAATGTGTTTTCTGCTTGATGGTGCAATGACAAGATGTCACCTGCCAACCTGGAACACTTGATACATTCCATCATCATTTTAAAAATACCTACTTTTATTTTTCTTTTTAATTGGGATTAATCTTTGGGTTGAAAGGAGTAGGTGCCAGTCAGCTGCTAACATGTCAACATGTGAGGCGACAAGTATTTGTTCACCCTAGTGAACAGAATGACAGCTTTTTTTTTTTTTTTAATTGCATGCAGGGATTTCAGGTTTCTGTATTGTGATAAAAATTATAAAAGTCCTAAGTTCTAAAGGAAGTATAGGGATTGGGGTTTTATTTTTGGTTTGGGGAAATTTTTTGTCTCCATAGTGTGTATTAGTACAGGTTGTAATGAAAATTTTTCAAAGAGAAGAGGTGTTACTGATAAACACTTAAAAACATTAATTTCTTTATGTTAAAAGGTTACTATCCATTTTGTTGTAAGAAAGTCTAAAGTATCTCCTATGTCTCCAAAATAATCTTAGTAGTTTTCAGACACGCCGTGTATTAGTCCTTATAACATTTGCCTTAGTATTGTTTCTGTTCTTCCCCATGATAAATTCAGATCAAATGACCAAGCACTCTGGGACTGTTTGTATATCTGCTCAGATATTCTACTAAATGTAAAGGCTGTCCAGAGGTCCTTTCCTAGTCCAGTTTGTAATGGGTTTTTCTTACTTTCACAAGCTTCACTTTCTGCTTTAGAAACTGTTCTGAGCCTTTTGTACAGTTTTACCAGTTTCAAGGCAGAAATTGTGAAATAATGACAAATGCTGTTTAAAAAAAATTACATTTTCCTAAGAAAAGATCTATACTGGACAACATCTGAAAGGATAAAAAATTTTTCCCCTACTTACATATCTTAAAGATGGCACACCCATGGAAATATTTTCAAATTACTTAGACAGAATAATCTTATTTTTAAAGTCAGAATTCCATGTCACAGATTTCCAAGAAATGAATGCTAAGCTAGAACTTAATGTAGTGTGTGAATGTTCAATGTACAAGCCAATATAGTATATTAAGTGACTTGAATGATTTTTTCCTAACTTGTTTGCAACTAATAGATCATATTGAATGTTTTTATGTAAACTTTGTATTGTTGGGAAAACCTACCCAATCAGAGATTTATATTTTCATAAATGTCAAATTTAGTTAAATTTTGTTACAGAGTTGTTAAATTAGAAATCTACTGCAGTCTTCAAACAAATATACAGTCTTGTGTATGCATTGTTTGTACTAATAAACTATGGAAGCCGACCTGTGTGTGTTCCTTAATTCCATGGAAATTCTGCTCTGGCAGAGGGACACAAGCCCTTTGCAGCTTCCTTTGGCCTGAATATAAATAATTTTTAAGGGCAGTATTGATAAGGAAAAATTCCAGTATTTTTCCCACTGCGGTTAACTAAATCAAACATTCAAAAAAAACCCACACCATTCTTAAATGATATTTATGACTGGATTGCATACTGCCAGTATGCAAACCAACAGACATGAGGGCTTGTGTGACCAACCCAGTAAAAAGCACCAAAAAAAGGGACCTGAAAGTCCACTCCCATTCAGACCTGTAAAGCTATGGGAAGAGGCTGTGGGCACCAAAGTTCCCAGGATCCTGCCCCAAAGGTAGGCAGCTTCCACCTTCTTGCAAACACAATGCTTGACTTGCACATTTTGGCCTTGAACTTCCTGTCCACAACCTGTGTAATACTGGAAAGTTAGTTCTTTCATTATCTTGAAAGGGTAAAATACATTTTCTGTCTTCCAGGAGAGTGGCTGATTTTGGGTAGTAATGGAGTATAATGTAATCACAGAACCACAGAATACGCTGAATTGGAAGGGACCCCCAGGGATCATCAAGTCCAGCTCTTAGCCTTGCACAGTACACCCCCGAATCACACCTTGTGCCTAACCTACCTCATTCAGCTTGTCAGCTTTCTGAATCAATTTTTCAGGGGTGAGACTCCTCACACTGAGCCTATGCAGCAGACACAGGCTTCTGAATGGCTTCAGGCTGCTGCTACTTGCTACTGCAAGAGTGAGTGTTCCATAGCCTTTCACAAAGCTGTCCCCAAGTACGTGTATCCAGCAGTACTGAGACAGAGTAGTTTCTCCAGTAATGAGCCCTCCAAATACCAAGTGCTGTTCTACCCCTACATAGGAGTAGAGCCATTCACTTTTTGTTAAGAGGCACTATTTGCATCTGGAGAACAAAGCTTTCATTTATTTTTTAGATAACTTGCATCTATAAACAAGCTCAGATGGGGTCTGTATTTTCTGACACACAAGATTCTAGGAATAGGCTGTAGCTGCAAGAAAGCTTTAACAGGGAATTAGCCGGAAATTCTTTGGCAGACAAAGGTAAGCCGGAGGTCAGCTAGAAAAAATATTTTTATCAGTCATTTCCTTTGCACCACAGCTGGGGAATGCACAGCCCGTGACTTCATTTCAAACAGCCTGTGGCCATTCAACTTTTTTTCACATTATTATCAGATAACATCAAAATGTGGGTTAACATGTAGCCTGGAAAAGTTTGCATTCAGAAGTCTGTGTTTCAGTGGCTCCCCAGCCCTGATTTCTCCCTGATGCACACTCAAGCCCTCTACCTGTGGAAACAGAAGTTTTAGCCATCTTGCAAAGAGAATGTAAAGCAAATATTGATTGCTAAAATGGTGTTTGTGTGCAGAGGAGAGTTTCAGCATAAAATCCTGGGAGTTTGCTCTTTGTCAAAAACTATGTGTGTCTGTATGATACGTCGTAAGATGGGTCCTCTGGGGCACTTCCATAAAGCTGTTAACAGCAATATGCATAATTTCATTTTGTTGATTAAAGATTTAAAAATACCTGGTTTAATATAAATATTAAGACTGCAAAAGGACAGACTTCTGAAATCTATTTTTATTTATTCTAATTTTAAAGCCAAATACTTTCTAAGGCATTTTTTAATATAATCATAAAATTGATCATGTAATCATCCAAATGTGGACTAGGGCCTCTGGATAGGTTTCATTAACAAGGGTTTGTTACTAAGAATCATTAGAAAGTATTTATGCTACAAATATAACCTACTTCAAGTTCTTGTAGCCTGTTATGGACATTACTCAGTATCTCTTCTTAGATCACCACATGGCTGCAGGGAGGCCAGTGAGCTACATTTTTTCCTGTGGTTTACCTTTCCAGCCTGGTTACAGAACACCATTCCTTGCATTTTGG
This sequence comes from Corvus brachyrhynchos, assembly GCF_000691975.1. Lineage (NCBI taxonomy): Eukaryota > Metazoa > Chordata > Aves > Passeriformes > Corvidae > Corvus > Corvus brachyrhynchos. The sequence goes on from NW_008240046.1 coordinate 2,478,387, forward strand.
AGGTAGTCTCCTGACTTTTACCACATGAACTGATGCTCTCGGTGTGGGTCTAATTCATAATCTCAATTCAACAGGAAGGTCAAAGGCTGCAGGAATAGTCATCATGATCCGTCCCAAGGCAGGATGAGGCATTTTATTGTGTGTTTCTCCAGAAGGGGCAGTTTGCACCATCACCCTTCTGTGAAAAAGGGTCTTTCACTATCAAGGACAAGCTATACAGTGCTCAATACACTTGAAAACAGAGGCCAATAAGCAGAAGAGTGTGAGGGAATATTTCCAGTCCAGTATAACATGCTCTTAAAATCACTCGTTTCCCCAAGTGACAGTTAAAATCTGCCTCTAGCTCTTCTCCCTGCCTCTGCTGTCCTATCATCCCAGATCCATGCCGTTCCTGCTTACCAGGGTGAGTGATGCTCCCATTCCAACTCAGCAAAGCCCCTGGTCTGTTCCCAGCCATGGTACAGTCTCCATGTGCAGCACCTGCTCTTTTGGTAGCTCACTGGGCTCCTCTCCAGCCTCAGCAGGGAATACACAAAAATGGATTTAAGGCATGTTCACATGTTCCCACTGTTAGAGCTTTCACCACACAATACTGTATAAATAAAATCATCTGCCAGCTCTCCTACTACATCTCTGATTCCACATGCATTTCAGTGCATGTGAGAAAGCTTCTAGACTGAAATAGATCTTGTCAGCATGTTTAAAGTGAAATACACAGAACTGCAAGGTGAGAGATGAAGCAAAAATCCAGATATGCTGTAGCACAGATGAAAACAACATCCCCAAAGCAACTGGATTGTTTGCTGCCATTTGTCTACATTATCCAATTGCTTGCTAGTAAATTGCCCAGCACTTCCCACTGTAATATCACATTGACAATAGCATATGAAGTCATAATGTTAGCCTTTTAGGCTGCAATTTTTCA
>NW_008240046.1:2479368-2485052 GCF_000691975.1 Corvus brachyrhynchos
GGTACAAGAATGAAATCAGAGGAAAAAGAGGATTTCTGCAGGCTGAATGTCTCAACTACTTTTCCTTTGAAAAAGTGTCACACCCGTGTTTTTGAATAAGCACTATGGGTTGGTGAGACAAGTGATCATTTCCTGCAGTCCACATCTGCGAAAACCTGTTAAGCAATCAACCCAGAAAGATCCTAGCAGTTTGCACATACAGAAAATGATAGGTTTCAGAAGCACAGCACGGCTGGGATTGCAGGGGCTGGGGCAGAACTTCTCTCCTACAACAGAAGTACCAAGTGTTGATTCGAGAAATTTCAAAAATGAACAGTCTGTGGAACAAGAAAGAATACGGTGGCCATGGAAGGGGTCTGAAAATTATGCCAAGCATTAGGGGAGGGAGGAAGGCACTGTGTTTGCTTTGAGTGACCTCCTGGCTTAAAATGCAGCTTTTCAACCGGGACATTTCTTGGCCTGTTAACCCACCTCATTATCCCAGCAGCCACGAGTACAATGGCAAGATACCACAGGCAAAATACCGCCGAGTTGGCCATGGGGTGAGCTCCGGCTGGGCAGGGCCATGAGCCGGTCCAAGCACATGCTGTGCACACAGCAGCAGATCCATGCTGCAGAGGTAGCCCTAAATTGCCTGCATCTCCCACCTCCCTCACCTTCTCTAGCAACCTGGGGATATGTTAGACTGGCAATTCTTTACTTACTGACCAGAGAGCCTTTGGAGAGTTTAGTGACTGTTTTGTACTAAGAAACTTCCTGGCTCTTCAAATCCATTTTCAGCTAACACTAATCGTTTGCAGGAGAAAAATATTTAAAATGTGCCAAAGAACAGTTGCAGAGCTTTGCAGCATGCTCATGGCCTGCAAATGATACTTGGTCTTTACGTTATGACATAGTTCTCTGCTTAAAATAAGAATATCCAAAGCAGCTTTTATTAATTTCTTTGCTGGCACAGGACGTTTCCCCCCGTGTGTGCGGGCTCCTGTAGCGGGAGGCTGGGGCCAGGTGGCGCATCTGAGTCCCTGCTCCCGGGCACGGGACCTGCCTGCCCCAGGCCACTGCTGACATGAGTTTGACAGTCTCAGCTTCAGCTCACTGCAGAGGATGCGAGGAGAAGTACAGCAGGGCAAACCTAGCCCATGGTGATTTTAGAAGGATAGTTTGCATGAGGAAGGTAAGCAAAAAGCCAGCACCCTCCTTCCACAGGGAAGGCAAGGATGCAATCCCTGCAATGCAGGGAGGCAACTGTAAATGTGGTATTACTTAGAGTGAGAACAGCACACTCACTCAGTACAGCAGCCAAACCTCATAAAAGTGCTTCCATGAGGCTTAACGCCACAAAAAAAAAAAAAACCAAAAAAAAAAATCAACAACAAAAACAAAACAAAAACCAAACAAAAAAAAAATCAACAACAAAAACAAAACAAAAAAAAACCCACCACAAAAAAAACACCCCAGAACACAACACAGAGATTTAGTTATCGCCCACCACAAAAAAACCACCCCAGAACACAACACAGAGATTTAGTTATCGAGATTTATCTATCAAGATTTATCTATCGAGAAGAGATTTATCTCTCGAGAAAGTTTTGTTAGCCCTGCTTTGCACCCCCCAGCTGTGACACAGGCACTTAGATGATGCAATCTTAGTGCCAGTTCTTTCCAGGAGCTTGTTTTACAGTTTCCAGGTACACTGACATATGTTAAAGATCACACATGACCCAGGTGTTTGCCTAAGTTAAATCTCTCCTCCTGCACAGGGAAAACTCTCTTAACTGGTTGTGGCAACAGAACATCTTTCATATCACTTCTGGAAACGCCACACTCAAATCAAAATGACTCCAGGAAACTAGGCAGCTTTCACAGGTAAATGTGACATGACGCCTGCAAATACACCTTAGAGCTGAATTTCTCTATAGACAATCACACAAAACAGTGGGGAATAAACGTCATTGCCAGGCAACAAGTAACAGAGGAACTTTCTGCCAAATCCCTCCAGCACTGTTTGTGATATGGGGAGATTTAATTTTAAGAATATGCAAATGGCAGCATGAATACACTGACAGGCTCAGACTTTGTTTTGGTTGTTGTGACCGTCCTGGAGGAAAGGAATTATTTGGCACGTGTTCTTCCACTTCTCGTTTTTTTAACCCTGACCAGAAAACGGTGAGTTCTATCAGGTTTTTATCCTGCTTGCAGGTAAAGGGTTACAGATTCTAGGAAGTATTAAATACAAACTTTAAAGGATTTTATTTTCATCTACAGTCACATGATGCCTTAATACCCAATGACACTAACTACAGTGTCTCATTAAGAGGTCATGCGAACTCCCAAGCTAAACAAAGCATTCTTACATATTTAACATTCAAATGCAGAAGCCAAGCTAAGCCATGGAAGATTGTAATCAGGAAATCTACACTTCCTGATCCACACAAAAGCTACAGGTAGGAAAAGTTCTTTTAAACTTGTAACATTGTGCTTTCTAGAGAAACTGTTTATGGGGCATATTTTGTACTCTCTTTCTTTTGTACTTTCCAAAATAGTGTAAGAACATTATCCTGAAAATATCTGATCTCTCTTGTTCCACCTGTTGTAGAGTTAGGATTGTTTTTACACTCAGAAATACAGCTGACTCAGTGGAAATTTGAAAACAATTTTTAAGCCAAATCTATTTAAAAAGCAAATATTTTTAAAGATCTCTTAGTTATTGAAACGGTTGAGTTGGAGTGTGTGGGGTGAAGGAGGAGTTAATATGTCTTTGATATCTGAAATGAAGGGATTTAGAACTCTTTTAACTTCCTTATACCATGAATTGCACATTGTTTCAGTCACACTAATCCAAGTGTATTTTAAAGGATTTGTCTTCCTCACTGAACTTACATGATTTCTAAATTCCCCTCCTAGAATTTGGTACATTTAAAAATAAAATCTTAAAAAAGCAAATGAAAGACAGGTGGGGAGTACTACAATGCTCCATAAAAGGAGAAAAAATTACAAAATAGGGAGTAAGAGGAAAGTAATTTAAAAGTCATTTTGTTCTAAATTGAGAATTTAAATTGCATTAAAGCATATCAATTTTCACATGGAGTGATAGAGTTTCACTGACAATTGCTGGCAATATTGCAGGAGCTAATCTTTTTTTACTTGCACTGAAGGAGTTTTCCAGGCTACAGCGTTTGCATTTTTATTACAAAGATCTTTTTCTCATCACAATTTTCTTTAAACTGTAATTGTTTTCAGATGGTGTTCTAAATACTCAGTACTTTAATGCCTTTATGGGAATTTAGTTAAAGACTGCATACAATAGGGTTACAGAATCTAAATTTACTAAAAGGTTTCTAGTGCATCATAGGATTGCCACATCCTTAGGATTCCCACTGCACAAAAGCAGCAAGCGGTGTTCATTGTTTTGCTCCTACAATGGCTGGGTGTTGATGGTCAGCAATGCAATTTTTCCACAGTTCATTCTATAAAACACATCTCTTTTTCTTCTTTCCACATACTGCTAGGAGATACTAAAAGAAGTGGGGAACAATAATACCTGAAGGAACTTGCTTCAGATAAGCTCTCAACTTTCTTTGGAAAAAAAAAGGGAGGTTGTCATTACCAGTATTTAAAATAAATTTGGGTCCAAAGAAGTTTACCAGTGGCACTTCAAAAAATTGTCATTAACTTCCAGGGTGCCCATCTTGAAACATAGTAGGTCTCATGTTGAGGAGGGCCAAGACCCGAGCACAGCCTAGATCAGCCTGAGCCATGAAGTATCTCTTTATCAAACTCATTGTACCAACGTCCTGAGAGAGTCACTCACAACTGTGCCGGTGGGAGCATAGCAATAAACCACTACGCTTTAAAAGAGCTGCTCCAAATTTACTGTAACTGACACCTGAGCCTATATTATTTACAAAAATCTATTTAGAAACTCTTGTAGATAAGGGGCTTATTTGCTAAGCTACATTTATATGTCAGGGGAGTGAGAAGAACACCCCAGCTCCCAAATACACAGCCAACTACAGGCTTTCACTGAGAGGCACATTGCACCCAAAACACCAAAAGCAGCCTGCTGCGGCCAGTCTCTTCTAAGAAATGTTTATACAAGTTGCATGTGTCATGGTAAACCAGCTCTCAGTAGCTCAGTAGTTAAATTAGTTGATTAATTACACAAAATGTCTTTGTAGGGTGGAAGGTACAATGCACACTGAAGTTACTCTGTGACCGAAAAGACAGAGTGGCCATTGAATGACAGGGAGCCTTAACTCCTTTCCTAGAGTAAGGAATACAAATGAGGCACTTACTGTCTAGCACTCTAGTAGTTCAGATGTGTTTTATGCTGACAATTTTACCCTTAGTGCAGGAATTTGTACTGCTCTAATTATTACCTTTATTTTTTTCTGATGAGACAAACCAATCTATTTTCTTGCTTTGTCAAATCATTATAGAATCAAATGTAGTGTTGTTTCACAGGGAAGACACACAAATCAAATACTTCCTGCTCATAACCAAAAGAAGAGAGAGGTTCTTGGAAAATGTGATAATTGGAAGCCTAAGGGAGAATTTTCCTCTAGACTTTCGGGGAAAGCCAAGCAAATATAAAAATCAAAACACTATCAGAAGTTTAGAAAAATTTTCTCATTATCTCAAAGTTAAGACAAGCATTGATCAAAATCTAATCCGGATCTTCCAGTTTGCAGATCTCAGAGAATTTGTACCACATTTAAGGCTAATATTTAAAATCAACCCGATGATTTTTGCACAGCTCTAGGTAGGTGGGAAGATAGAGCAAATCTTCAAGTGAAGGGAATCATGACTTCCTTCCTTGGAAAGCCCGGTTAAAAGTGGTTCACTGTGCAAGGCAAATATTTGTGAGTGTTGAGGCCCTTCCCTAACCACACTGTTGTTGGCACCTGAGCTCAAGGAAACAAACTTGCTGAAAGTATTTGATATCTGACTACTGAATGAAAGCTAAGGAAAGTCTTTCTTCACACCTTTCAGGAAGGGATGGTCTTTTGCTGTGTTTGCACTGTATCCAGTTTAACATAGCCTCAGCATTGTCTACGGCTTTCGCTGATACTGTTTCTACAAAGGACAGGGTGGGGCGTGGGGGGAAACACTCAACACACTGAAACGTGATGAAATGTACTCAGGCAATAAACATTTGTTTGGAACTTATAATTTCTCCTTCGGACCCTGTCTTTCTGAGGATTATATATGGTCACCTGTGAGCAGAGTATTCCCATGCCTTCCACGCAAAAATCGGGGGGGCTGGGGCATGGCTAACCAGAGCAGGTGGCCAAATCCCACTGCTCCTTAACCAGGACCACCTCATTTAGCACCTGATCATGCTGGAGAACCAATGTCAAAACTTCATGCCCAAGCAATGATACAAGAAAATTGTTGATTTTTGCTGAGCTACAGAAGAGTGCTGGCAAGCAGGATGTATTGCTAAGGAGAATAGGTACAAATCACAATGTAGTTTTACTTACTGAAAGTTTGATATCAAAATGGATAAAATAAATGAGTTACAGTAGAAAGGTCAAAAGGGATTGTTGGAAAAGGGAAAGAAAAAGGCAGTAATTTTCCTGTGAGCTCTCCTCTGGGTCACTTTCACTTAGACATATGGAGGAACTTTAAAATTTTATTAAGAACCGAAAACATTGCTTAGAAACCAAACATTTAATCACTTA
>NW_008240046.1:2485069-2488941 GCF_000691975.1 Corvus brachyrhynchos
CACCAGGAATCAGGGGGAAAAAAGGTCAAAGTTGGGTTTTTTCAGTGTGACTTTTTTTTCTGTCTGCCATTTTTATACAAGTTTGTTTAACTCCCTTTTTTTTCACTTTTGTCACAGATGTTTGCTACAAAGGCACAGATGCTTTGTGGTTAGAAAAATATTCCTGATTGAATATTCTATTTTTAATTCACACAAGTTACTATTTCATTTAGGATAGCAAGGAGGAATAAGCCTTCTCCTTGGGGCTTACTCTTTTTAATGTTACCAGCTTGACCCGGCTCAACTTTGCATCACTTCCAACTTTTTAATAAAGTTGAGTTTTTCTATTAAAGAGCAGCTAGTTGCATGATTTTGTGTAAATGAGGTCCAATGCCTTGCTATTGCAGGCAATCTGCTTTTCTGAAAGAGCTGAGTAACAAGCATAAGTGTACCCCATGTCAAGAGTAACACACACCCAGTGACTGAAAACCCTTTCTGTATGAAGTTGACCCTGGGAGCTCTTCTCACTGGTTCCAGTGCAAACAGTATCACACCTTCACCCTGCCAACAGAGGACAGGAGAAAAGAAATAACCTGATGCAAGCGGTGCCAGTGCTACCCAGCACAGTGCTGCCAGCAGAAACAGCATGGCAGCAGCACAGGTTTGCCTGTGCTGGACAGAAGCTCTCCAGACCATAACAAAACAGATTATTTCACATCTGCCCAGTCTGCCATGCTCAGAGCAGGTTAGCATTGATGTCCTCTGATGATACACTCTGATGCAGAGCATCTGACAGCAGCTTTCAAGCAGCAGAGACAGGGAGTGACCCAAATGAGCCATGTGGAGCCACATGTCAACAGTCCTGAAGACCCAGCAGACTGCAGGTCTGTTCCTCCCCTACCTACCTACTTTCCCCACTGAATTTATTGCAATGACTGTATGTGTTGACTGGACTGTATTTCTTAACACTCACTTCCCCCTCCAACCCACAGCTGCTTTGAAACCCTTTTTTATCATCAGTAGATTTGGGAGTGCCCAGTTTTATCTACCTGAGCACCTTTATTAAGCACCTGAGCTTTGTGCAACAGCCCAGGATGCAGAAAGCACCACCTACACCCTGGCACAGCCACCCAGCAATTTCCTCCTCTCCCTTCTGGGCTGTGTGCTCCTTCCCACAGCCAAGCTGGTGCAGAAATCCCCCCACCAGGACCCAGGCCTACTGTGCCAGGGCACCTCCCAGTCCTGGGATTGCAGCCCATAGCAAATCCAGACTCCCTTGCCAGCTGCTTCACTTGCCCAGCCAGTGAATCCATGCTGTCCCACATGCAGTACAGGAAGTTTATTACCTCCAAAAAATGTGTTATCCACTCTTCCTCTCTTATGGCAAGCAAGCTTGATAGCAATCACATTAACATGACTTTAACACTACACATTTCCATGGAGCTATTCTTCTCATCTACTTCTGATCTACTCACAGTAAAAGAAGCCTAAGTCTAATTCAGTCTTTCGAAGTAAGCTGGCAGTCTTGTTCACTTACAGCTCAGTGGAAAACAAGCAGTTACTGTCAGCTGTCAGGAATCTGAATCAAGCTTTGTTAAGACCTCCTCTCCCTCTATTTTTGGTTTGGGTGTGGCATGGAAAAAACAATATTTACCATCTCAGTAGCTGTGCCCTTTGTGTATTTGTTTTTATATTCCCTTTCCCCATGTGAATTTAGCAGATGTTGCACAGCTTGGTATCAGCCCTGAATTTTGTTTTCAGTGTACGTGCATGTCTCCGCTGAACATCAGTAATGAATAGGCTATGTCTGCACAGAAAAGATAATACAGATTCAGCTGCCAGGCACCATTTCAGGGGCAAATGTGGATAAAGGGATAAACACCAAGAATACCGTAAGATTTCACTTTCAATGTAAATGAAACAAAAACTACAGCCATCAGCCCTGAATGGAAGGCTAACAGGGGCCCAAGGAGCTACCACCATGTACCATGTCCAATTTTTGTCTTTAACATCTCTTTTTAAGTTAAAATCACTTGGGAGTATTTTCCATTGCTTTGGATGAATGCACGCAGATTGCTAAAAGGCTAGTTCATATTTACCAATATACATTAAAAACTAATGCTCAGTTCAATTATCCGATTAACTACGTTCTATAAAAACATTTCCATTCACTTTATGTTTATATAGAGTAAAAACACAGGGATTTGCTAGGGTAGAGATGATCAAAAAACCTCAAAGACAGTTTAAGAAAACAATGGAAAGTCAAGGGCAAAAAGCTAGATGCTAGGGAAAGGTCAGCTTGCTGCTTTCACAGCCAGTACCAGCACCTGGTATCCATCAAACTACAGCCTCAGCTTTCTTTCATTTCCCTGCCATTCTTCCACAATAAAGCTTTACAGTGGCACCACTGAAAAGCTGGACTGTGGCTGGACTTTCCTCCTGGAGAGTGAGAGAGAACCTATTTATCCCAGAGCACAGAGCTACCCAGATTTTCCATGTGGGGGAAAGCCAGGTTTGAGAAGCAAGGAGATAAATCAGCCCCCATCTCTGGGTAGGAGGCAGAATTTGAATCCGATCTCCCAAAAGCCCTAAGAGCCAAATCTGCCTCTAGAGACTAACACCCTTTAAAAATCCAACCCAGTGACTTTCTTGTCACAGGGCAATATGTCAGATTGACCAATAAATAAAGTTCCAACACAAGCAGCGGGTATTTGTTTTATGTGTGACCTGAGACACACCATTTATAGTCATTGGAACAAGGAGTTCTGCTGGAAATGTCAGCCTGCTGTTAGCATACGGCATTATAACATCAGGAACAACTCCACAGGCAAAACACAGTCCAGCAAATTACACCTGATAGTGCAAACTTCATTGGTAATTTTGGTGAATATAACCCATTTTTTGCACAGGATTAAAAGAAGAAAAAAATTACTAAGCTATCTTGATGCCAGACAAACTAAGTCTTTTAAGGCAATGAATCCTTTCCTATAGTTTTCAAGTATTGTTTTACTGAAAGACTAAAAAATGTTGCAAAGGCAATCAAGATCAGCTATTCAATAATATTACAGAAAGGCAGCTGTATTACACTGCTATCTCACCATTATCACATTTTAGCAACATTTGGACCTTTTTGATGCGATGGTCAATACTTAGGATCTGCCTTGTACTGAGAAATAATTATTGTAATTATAATGGAAAAGCTGTTTGCTCTTTCTCATGAAATTGTTGTGTCTAATCATTCCCTTAGCCACCCATCATCACTCAATATCTGTGAAGGAAATTGGTTTAAAATAACCAAATGGAAAATTCACCTGCACTCTAAAGAGCTCTAGATTAAATTATCTCTATGCTTTACACTTTAATCTAAGTGCTGCATTTAAAACCAAAGAAAACCCCTTTGAATCAAAAAAGAACTCATGTAAGAGAAAAAGTCATATCACATAGAAGTATTAAAGTATTTTATTAAAGTATTGTATCAGAGTAATTGCTTGAAAATTTTTGAGTGTGATTTCTCATTGCTTTCAGTATTTTTCTGTTTTAAAAGGTTTGTTATCCATTTTCACAGTCTTCTGTAACTATGCTTTTCTGCTCTCTGCTGACCAATCTTTATGTGAAATGCTCAGGAACAATGAGGTTAAAAAAAGCATCCTGGTATATTTCTCACACTTGTTAAAGAAAAGCAGCATTGTGTAGGAGAAACATCTTGACCAGTGAAACTGGGGGAAAAGACACCTCCTAATCCACCACCACTCCCCCAAAAAAGGGGTGAAGGGAAAATAAATGCATCAGGTATAGGAGAAAGTTTCATGAAGGACATCTGGACTTCAGACGGCTCTCTTGAAAGCTGTTTATTGCATAGGCAAAGTTACAGCATTTCAGGGAGTGGGTATCCA
>NW_008240046.1:2489152-2496877 GCF_000691975.1 Corvus brachyrhynchos
TGAGTATCTTAATACATAACAACCAATAAGCACCATACACAATACCTTTACATTTGCCTATAGCCTATCATAGCTACTACCATCACCATATTATAGTCATTATTATCCAATCACAAGAGTAAGTAAGTTACAATTTAAGCTTACAGTGGAAAATTCTCAGACCTCTCTTCTTGCTACATCAACATTTCTTGTTTGCCTGCGATATCTCTCTTTTTGGTAAAAACATGTTTTCTATTTACTTATGCTCTTCTTGAGACTTATTTACTTGGTGAAAAACAAGTCTTTGTTTGTAGTCACATACCTTTGTCCTAATCATAAAAATCTCCCTCCAACTCATCTCCAGCCTTTGCCTTCTCAGTTACTCATCGATCACTGTTTCAACAAAACATCTTTTACTCTATATCAAAACTTGCTTTCATTTCTATCTCATCTTCAGTTTCTACATTCAGAGATCTTTCTGCCAAGCCTACATACCTGTGAAACTTTCTTACCAAACTTTCATCCTCTCCAACATCAGGTGTATTAATAACTTTCAGGCTATGTCTGGTCTGAGAGAAGACATAGATAAAATCTGATGAGGAAGCTGAGTTATATGGCTTATACTGTTTTAGAAGGATTCCTAATTTTAGTGCATATATTTGATCCTTCTCAAACATCCCCACAGCTTCCTAGGTCTAAGCACTTCTAGATTACAGGCTGCAAGATCATCTCAGAAATAATGGCCCAAGCCAGGCACACCCCAGCCTTACCACTCACTCAGACACCTGATAATAAACAATTGGTGCACCTAACATGCCAGGCATTTCTGCGAACTCTGGACCAACATTACCTGACATAACTAATAATATCACTACTTTGCTGACAGAATAAATCAAATTTGCTCCCACAACATGTAAAATTCTTCTGATGAGGAAAGCATCTTCTCCAGGTGTCGCAATGCAAGCCGTATTACTTATTTGGATTTCATGTTATGATCCAATTAAAAAGCAACAAGGATAAGGAATAATGATGAAAGTGATAAAATTATTTTTATCACCATTTCCATACAGAACAACTGGATGAGGTTTGCTTTTTAAAATGAGCAAAATCAAATTTTTCTTTCAAACATGACTCTTCTGCACCAAGTCTATTGTTCTCCAGGTTTTACTTTTAACTTCTCAAAATCCATTCTTCTGTGAATGCCTTAGCCCAAACATTGTGCCTTATGCATAGCTATGAATTTGGGAAGGTGGCCAAGTTGTTAATTCATCATCTTCTATCTCAGTCTTGCCAGGACAATACAGGTTTTGTCTGAACAATGAATTAATAGCACGTGCTTTGTGGGTCATACCTACTCCTTTGTGTAGGACTCCTTTTGGGCTAGCAGTAACAAACCAAGGCTGTAACTCTTGTAAACTCAAGCTATTTATAAACAGGTTTCAGTATCTTTTCTTTCTGTTTCATTCCAATTTGAAAATCCAGTTATAACCTTGAAATCTTCCCGAAAGAGTTCTCAGTCTTCCCGCCACAGAAAAACAACATTTTTTCCTCTATCCACCTAAATTTTCTTTGAAATACTGAAACCAACATTGTGTCTTTTCCCTGTGGCCTCTTTTTGCTCTTCAAGGAGCTAAAGTTTCATATTTTTCCCCCAAATGTATTGATTCTTTAGCCTGTTAAGCTGCCACACATGTTGAAATTGCCTTTGTCAAACAATTATGATGTCTGTAAACCACTGATTCTTCTTATTTTCTGAAATTATTTTCCATTCTCTATATCATTCTAGTTTGATGAGAAAAAGGCAAATGTGCAAAAAAGTTGTTTCATAGGACCAGTATTTGAGATGAGCCCCAGGAGTATGGCTTATTGCAAACTTGTAGTTTGCACTGCTGTAACTGTTGCATTAAATTAGTATTTGTTAGCATAACCTAAACCTGACTGAATTTCTCTAAAGTACATTTAGGACAAATAATCCAGCAGTGGTATGCTCTGTGCTACAGGGCTTGTATTGTTCAGTATCATGCCATGAAAGAGCCTAGATTTGTATGTTCTGCTTTTGACATGAAATAAAGTTAATCATAGACTGAGATTTCTTTGTTCAGTACAACAGATTTTTTTCTGGCCTGTACAGTTCTAGTTTATCTCACATTCCTACAACGTGCAATATTGCTCTGTCCACAGAACTCACTGTGCAGTGCAGTGCTAACAGCTTACCTAGATACTGGCACAGATTCTCTAACCCAAGGACTGAGTCCATCAAGAGCCTCCTGTTTCCTAGATTTGGCCTTCTGTTTCCTAACCTGCACAAGTCTATTATTACCCTGCAGGATTTGTACTTTTTTCAGGTTGTTTTGGTTTTCCTCATCTCCATGGCATTCCCAGCATAATATTCAAAGATATTATAAAAAAAGCCTTTTGTGCTCCATACAGAGTTTCCTGAGTAAGGCTCTGGAAAAGAAAGTTTCTTGCAAAAGAAACTACATGATTAAATACACTACTGCCTGGGAAAAGTCATGCTTCTCCCAAACAAAATGGAAAGGTTAACTCCATCAAGGCCTGCAGATACTGGAGTCTTCATGCACAAAACTTCCTCTTCACACAGCTTTTGCAGCTCCTTTGACAGAAGGAAAATTAAGTTTAAATTGGCAAAGACCCTATGCATTTATGCCAGGAAAATCCCACACAATTTGAAATTAATCAATAGCACAGAAACCCCCTCCTACCTACCACATGGAACCCAGTCTCCAAAAATCTGCAGCTTCTCTCTAGGGTGGTATTTGAAATAAGCATGTTTGCAGAACTAGCTTCACCCTCCTCCCATGCCACCTTCCCACACAGAGAGATCTTTAGGTACTTTCCTCCCATGGGAAAAATAACACACCTATGTGGAAAATAAAGGCTAGAAATGCCTGATTTGAGAAAATCTCTTTATGGAGCCAATTCTCTTTTCTCTCTCTGAGAAATACTCTATCTCTAGTCCAGCAAAACACAACACAAATATGATTCAGCCTTCATGTCAATAAACCTACTTGAAAGGCCTGGTAAGAAAGGCTTGCCTGAAACAGAGCCTGAGCTCTACCCTACTACTTTTTCCAGGCACTTTTGCTTTCCAGGAGGCTTATGGGAGCAAGATTGCAATTGCTTACCGCAAAGCTTTCCATGAATGGCCTTTTTGAAGCACCCAGGTGAGACACCTGGAAGACTCCGAGGTGTTTGTTACTCATAGCGTACAATTACCCAGCTCCCATTACACTTCAGGGTTTTGCCCCCCTCCCTTCCTGCAGGACTTCCTCATGTAAGGAGGTGCCCTGTCTCGGATTTGCAGCATTTCCTTGTTTTGTTACAGCAGCATCTACAGGCACCGTAAGTGATAAAGGCCTCACTGCTTTGGCTGTCACAGAGACACCTAGTAACACATAACACATTTAAACATTTATAGATTACCTAGACTGTTCCAGACTGGATCCAGACTTCTGGCACATCCTTACTTTAGGGAGGATGAGGAGGCACAACCCAATCCCATCTTGCTTATTATTAAAGAATACATTATCCCTGAGAAATAAATGCTCTGGGTTTTAATCCCTTTGAGTTTAGGAGGCACATAATTGCAGGTATCTCAAGTCCCAATTGATGTGTGTCATCAGGAGGTTATTATACAACCAGTGGTGACCACTGCCTCATGTGGCTTTGGCAGCAGTGGGTTCCAGTGTCTGCACTGGGCATGAGGTGGCTCAGAGCTCACCCAGAGCAGCAGGGACTCTCCAAAGTCAAGGAAACACCAGGTTTCTGAACTTTAAGCTGCTTTGGATAATGTGGCTGTCAAGCTGCCTGGCTCAGACAGAAGGGATCTACCAGTAGCCTGCTGCTGTCAAGCCCAGTAACAGGACTTAATACAACTAAACAGATTTTTCTAGGCAAAGTCTTATGTGTAAAAACACTAATATCCAGCGAGGTAGGTAGGAAATTGTGGATTTTTTTGCCATGGAGTAGCTCTCGACTGCAGCTGGAGCTGGACCGGAGCTGTGTCTCATGGACCACTCCCGCGGTACACCCGCTACTACAACAACAGAGAGCACAGGCAGGCAGTGCCAGCAGGAACTAGACTGCTGGGAGTTAGTCAGGCCTGTTAATCACAAAGCTGTCCTCCCCAATCATTGCTCCACCCAAAACACACAGGTAATTTCCCTCATATTGATGTTTGCCACCTGTTTCCTTCTTCTTAGGTTTTGCCTACGGAGACATCATTTCCCCAGTTTCCACGCTTCTTTCACATTTGAAAAACTTTCTGTTCTCCAAAAAAGTAATAAATGAAAAAAAAAAAAATCAACAAATCTTTCAATATAGCTTGAACTAGCCAAGCTTTGTTCCTTTTGTACAGTACCACATGCAGAGTGTTCCTTTCCAGAGGCAACAATAGTGAAGAGTTTTCACCCTCCTCTCCCAGTTCAGGCTTTAGCAGTGCTGGTGTTTTAACACGATGTCACAAGTACAGGCATTACATATTAAGCCACAGGCTTGTTTTGCCAACTCCCATGTTGGTTTTTTGGCTATTAAACACCACCTGAATAAGGAACTGACTAACAAACACAACCTTTGTTACAGGAAGAAAGGAGGAAATCAGCAGAGAGTTGTCTCTCTGTCTCACCTCTGGGGAAAACCACTCCTCCCTGTTGTCAGGGGCCACTTCAGTGCTGCACTCAGAGCCAAGGGGACACCTTAGAGACACCCTCAGCTCCAGCTGTCTTAGGGCAATGCAATGGTTTCTGTGGGTGTCTCTGATAACGGGCTCTCACCTTATGAACTCGGGTTAAACTCTAGCCACAGCAGACTGGTGGTTTTTTCAGCACTTTTGTTCATTGTGAATATTCAAATTCACTTTTTCCTGTTGAATACATACAGCATAAAGAATAGGTGAGAAAAGGCCTGACTCTTGGCAGCAATTCAGCATCACAGAAATTTAATTGTGACAGGAAACTACACAGCAAGTCACTCATAAGTCACTTTTGCAAGAACATTTTGCTAGAGAGGAAATAAAAACATACAGCTTGATACAATTAAAGGATTTCAGGAGGTAATATGCCAGATAGCACAGTGTGAAAAGGCTTTCTTTCCTGTAAAGGACAAAAATATCTTTTTCCTTCAGACCCCTTCCTTACCTCATCACAATGAGATGATCAGATAGCAGAAGGGTTAGGAGAGCACTGACTAAATTTTTATGCAGATTTGCCTGTCCATCCCAGCTGAAATGAATTCCAATGTCTTTCTGACATGAACAAGGCAGCATCTGAGAGAATCTAGCATCTGTCTGTGTCTCCATTAGTAACTCAACCACTTTCCTGTCACTTCACCATCTCATCTTTCCAGAACTGTGATCCAAACTGGGACAAGCAGCCCAGTTGGATATCAAACTGGGAAGGAGCACAAAAACTAAGCCCTGATATTTTTTCCAGGGGCCAAGAACCTCAAGGCTCTCTCAAATAGTTAAAGACCATCACAAGGATCATGCTATAAAGGGGAAATGGTCTTTTCAAAAAGAATTTTTAAAAGAAACCACAAGAAAATTATGTTTTCTCAACCAGAACAAAGCTACATCTTTGTGGCTTCCGTAAATCAGATTTACCTTTCCCCAGTCATCCTTATTAACACATGCCATTTGAAAAAATATATACAATAAATAGAAATGCCTCTAGATGTCAAAATCTGGGAAGTGTATGTGGTAAATCACCACAGCAAAAGACCTAGAACACTGCAGTGCAAGGGACAGCACAGGCTCTTACAGGCTCCTGTCCCTGGTCCACACAAGCATCCCTGGAAGCAGAACCTGAGAAAGAGTTTAAACAGCTAAGAGGAAAAAAAAAAGTCCGTATTGGAGGTAATATTTATTCTTAGTTCCCATAAATCACTTAGGCCCTCAGTTAAATGTGATTTGTAAAAGAAAAGCACTGCATCCTTATTTGCTTTGGGATGCATATTAAAGCTCCAGGATTTTAACTGATTTTAACATTAAAATAATAGGTTTTGTCAAAGCATCCATTTAAAGAATGAAATCACGGGACTGAAGAACTGGTATCAGTCATCTCTGAGTGCATTGCAGAAAAAGGAAGTGTTTGCTAGACTTATCCATCCTCAGCAACTTCAAAATTTCAATAAAGCTCATTCAAGGTGTAATATATAGCATTTGTGAATGTAAAATCAAAAGAAATACTGAGTAATAATAACCTTTGCATTGTGTTGTCTGCTTAAAATCCCTGGAATACATACAAATCACACCATTTAGTAAATTAAAACTACAACAGAGAAATAAATACCTGAATTTCAGACCTTCTTTACACATGAAGTGATAAAAGACTGCAAACAGGGAGAATGTCTCTCACCATTTAAAACTATCCCTTTGGTTTCAATCCTGTATATGCATTTTGCAAGTAAATACCAACGCCTACCAAGGAAGGCAGTCTTACACCAGCACACGACAGGGGTCTCTTGGCACTCGAAATGTGACAATCCAGCCTGTATTAAATGCCACAGCAGCATTGCTTCAGCTGCAAAACCATTGCCAAAGCACCTCGTGGAAAGACCAATATGTACAACACACAGCTCTAAAAAAAGGGTGTTGCACTGGCACAGTTAAACTGAAGCAATTCTGTACATAAGAATGATGTGCTGATTTAAAACTGGATTATTTATTAGTTTATTTTTGTTTCACAGCAGTGCCATTTCTATGGCCAAAGTATGCTTCAGGCTTAAATAATTGCTTGGATTGTCAGTCTTATAGGATTAGCGATTTTAAATGAAGGAATGGGTTGCAAGAAAAAGTCATTTCATGCTTTGAAAAGAACTTTTATTTATTTCAAAGGCTTGGAACCTAGAACCATCACTCCATAATCTTATTCAAATGTTGGTGTCATCAATGCATTTTAAATCAGCATTTAATTAGGTTAAATAAAGAAAATAGAAGCTGCTGAAGAAAGCCCAGTAAGAATTTCTATTTCTAGATAAAGCTGCTTAAAATGCATAACCAATTCTGCTAACTGTGGGATGTGAAGCACACGACTGAGTTTATAGGTGTTTAGTGAGAATTTGTGCCACTTAGTGTGTCACTGTGAGTAGTCAGCACAAAGAGAATGATATAAATATAGAAGAGTGGGCCTATAACCTCTACCTAATTGAAAAACTACATATATATATATTGCATAAGTCATACCCAGCAGCATTGGCCCTGGGCTGCAACAATGCTTACTTTCCTTCTATAAACGTTCATCTGCCCAAATCAAAAAAGTTCTTTTTACGTTTTTTTAGCTCAAATGAGCATACAGACAAGGCAAGCTTTAGGGAACATTTCTGTTATTTAAACTCTGTCAATTAACAGTGCTGTACCCAAATCCCATCCAAGCCATAGCATGATCTTAAGAAAGCGGAATTGTATCAGTGTGGAAATCTGTAGCAGAAAAAGAAATAAAAATTAGGTAGGTCTAATTGAATTGCAGTAGCTTGTCTGAAAAACACCTTTGCTACCCACTTTGAAAAGGCATTAGAGACCACATTAGGAAACTGTTTTGATTTTGAAAATCTTCATTACTGCCTTCTTTGCTGAAATTACTTTCAAAATCATCTTTGCTACTCCTGCTTTGCTTAGAGGACTCACTGCTGATGCCTCCTCCTGAGCTTTTATTTGTCTGGAGGTTGAAAATAATGCCAATGTTACAGCTAGAACTTTCAAATGGATGAGGAAAAGCCAGCTTCAGCAGG
>NW_008240046.1:2497155-2523432 GCF_000691975.1 Corvus brachyrhynchos
GATTTTATGTGCCTTTTAGGCCCTTATGTGAACACTAAATTTTAACAAAAAACTCCCCAGAGGAGGTGCCCCACCACAGTCTGGTCTCTGCATTCACAGAAAGCAGAAGGAGAAAAGGGTAGAGCTATCTACTACTATGGCAATGGGGTTTTCTGGCCTTTGGGTACAGCTTTACACTTTCCACACACAAGTTGGGGAACTTCAGGAAAGCAGTAAGCATTGATAAGCCTCATATTAGCACTTCACCTCACTGACACCTGCTCCAGTCCTGGCTCTCCAGGACTAAGTGCTCCTGCTTCTCCGATGCAGAACCCAGAAAGCTGTCAGCCAACTTCCCCTGGATTGCAAGGCCCATCCCCTAGATGTGACAGGAGTGTTCACACTGTGGGTGCAAGTATTTCATAACAAATAGTAAACCAAACATATGTGTCATTTTTAGCAAGGCTTGATTACACTGATTACTGATGTAAGACGAGCTACCTAAATGTATGTCAACTACAGAACAAGGGCCCATCCATTTGCTCCACTCCTTGTCAGTGAAACGGTATCAGGATCATACTTCTGAAGCAAGACAAAAACTGGTTCCACTCTCTCAAGAAAAACATATTCTCAAAAGGAGGATGCAGCCTACCAAAAGCAGAAGGAAGAAGCAGCAGTCACTGCTTAATAATGTACATTATTGAAGACTAAATTTGGTTGTGTAGGACTTTCCACAATCTAACTACAGTGAGTAGGATTATATACATATATATATATGCATATAAAAAAAGTGAAGAGGAAAAACTTCTCCCAATTCTGTGTTTCCTAGCACTGAGGATTCAAAATATCATCTGAAGCACCTCTCTCTCACACTGGCTCATACTTTAATTGTGTCAGTGTAATATTCACACAATTATGAACTATAATGACCAAATCCCACTCTGAAATCTGAGCCCTAAAGGCTACATATGTTATCCAAATATATAACTGAATGCTAAGCACATTGGGATTCTTTCAACCACAAATT
This sequence comes from Corvus brachyrhynchos, assembly GCF_000691975.1. Lineage (NCBI taxonomy): Eukaryota > Metazoa > Chordata > Aves > Passeriformes > Corvidae > Corvus > Corvus brachyrhynchos. The sequence continues at coordinate 2,498,162 of NW_008240046.1, forward strand.
TACTTAATTACAAATATTCCTAATGTTGCGGTAGAAGCATCATGTTCAACTAATTATAGCTCAGAACAATTTTCTACTATATCTTCTGGAAAAGAAATAGCATTTTTCAAAGGTATCCAATTTTCATAGCCTTCAGCAAAATACTTCAGCTAAATTTCTTACCTCTATTAGCACAATCTTTACTATTAAGCCATTTGTGTACGTTAGTTTTTGACTAACTCTAACCTTCTGACTGACAGGATTATAGACATAATGTTTCCTCAGGGGATTTTTCTACTTACAGAATCAATCTGCAAACCTCTCACTGTCTAAATTATAGCCCATGATTTCATGTCATCCATTTCCACATCCTCAAAAACATGAGAGGGAGACCCTATTTCTAGAGGTGGCTCCCCATGGCTCTTTGCCAACAAAAGTGCTTATGACAGTGAATTATACTCTTCAGAAACCTTACTAGTTTTTGTAGCTAAATTAGACATTGCTTTGTCACCATTGCCTGAAAATAGTCAGAGACTGGGAGATGCCTGGGTGCCTGGAAATAGTGTTTAAGAAACAGGCCCTAAGCAAGATACTTGCAACCCAGATAAAAGCTGGCAAGACTAGCTAATCATATGGATATATTTGGGTCAGGTAGTACATGCCACATCAGACAGTTTCAATGAAAAAGGTAGCGGAAAGAAACGTCTACAGCACACACACCTCCCCCTCCACCAGTAAATACGTGACAACACAAGCTCCCCAGTAAGGGCAAGCCAAGAGAAGATTCACAGCAGGTCTACAGAGAGGAGAGCATCAGGGAAACATGAGGTCAGGCTTACAGCACGTCCTTGGCTCTGCCCAGCTGGAAGTCACCTCTTACTGCTTGGTGACACCACAGCATTCCAGTCAGGCACTGATCCTCTGTGTTTTGCCCTACAGCACAAAGGCTGAAAACAAGCCTTTCCCCAGCGCATCCCCATGAAGCTCCCGGCACAATGTCGAGACAGGTGAGATTGGTTCAGTTGGACAGAGCATGGTGCTAATGCTGCCAGGGTTCTGGTTTCAATCCCTGTATGGGACATTCACTTAAAAGTTGGACTTAATGAACCTTGTGGATCCCTTTCAACCCAGAATATTCCATGATTCTGTGAACAGATAAACTCAGGGTATGATTGTGGATAAGGCCTTGCCTTTAATTTGTCAGATGCTTCAGCAATCAAGTAATAACACAATACAGAGCCAAGTTTAACACTCAAATACAAGTGATTCACCGTCTAACTTTTACCAAGCTTAAGGACTAAACAAGTTTCTTCCCTTTGAAGAAAGACCCAGTGCCATGAAGAAGACACAGTAGAACATGCAGCAATGATGGCTAAAGAGCAGTAAATTTCAGTTCATATTAATACATGCTGCAAACCCAGGTAAAAAGGAGTAGAAGAAATGCATATTCTTCTATATTCCCTATACTGAAAATAGTCTTATCCAGTAATGCAGATGGGATGATGATTTACTTTTCCAATCACCCCTACATAAGACCCCAGAGTGTGCAAAATGGCCTTTACACAAAGTTGTATACGATGAAATCAGGATGATAATTTTTTTTTACGTTATAAAATGCAGTCAGACATAGCTGCAATAATAATTTTTTAAATTATCAAAGTCTTCAATTGACAATGCTATACATAGAAGAGAAAGGCAAAATATTTATTCTACAGTTAGATGGAAAGATGTCCTCTTATAACAAACACAAAGAACAGTCGCTCAGTCCCTGGCATTCTTTGTGAATATTTCCCAGAATTACTGGTGACAGCGTCTGGCCAGTACAGCTATAAGTGTGTTTAAATATTTAAAAGTAGAAAAGAAGAAGCATTTTTTAGCTTAAATTTGTCATGAATATTTTTGGCATGAATTTTTAAAAAACATGATCATGGATCTTGTCAGGATCTTGTCAGGATATGAGCATCATAGTGATGCCTTAGGATTTTAGCTAATTCCACCTCCCCATAATACCAGGGGTGTTTGCACAATTTCTTCTGAGTTACCTGATGCTGACTACAGCACTGAACTAGGGTCTGATCCAGCTTGACAGTTTCTGTGTCTCTTTGCACTTAACAAGGTAGAACTAAAAATACAACAAAAAATCAAACAATGCAGAGACATTTCTGGTGATCCATTGCAGAGACAATTTTTAAAAAAAAAAACTAGATTTTCCCTTTTTTTTACCAGAGTGGCAAAACAAATCTACTTGCGGTTTTTTTCATATTATAATCAAATTTGCAATCATGGAACACAGACAAACCCACTCTTTTTGTTTTCCCCTAGAGTTTTCTGTAGCAGTCATTACTAATGCATTTGTTAAGCAGAAGCTGGCTGGAACCAAGAAAACAGGAGCTAACCTGCTACTCCTCTGATCTGGGTGTCCAAAGAACAAGGATTTGTTGCAGTCATTGGATTGCCACCTGCCTAAGGCATTCAACTGTATCTAGCACAATGATGCTGGAAAGCATTCATGAGTGAATACACAATAACATCTGTATGTTTACAGCGTTTGTGAAAGGTGTGGGTGGGGCGATTTCTCTACCGTGTGTTTCCAGAGCAAGTCAAACCCATTAATTAAATTCATGCTCTTGTCCTGCTTCAAAAGCAAAAACACAGATGATTTATGGGCACTGACAGCTGCAGGAACCAGGAGCTGGTTTTGCTCACTCCCCATCCTTACTTAATTTTGAAGCATCTGGATAGGTTGATTTCTCAGATTGTGATCATACAAAAGGCTACATATCCTGAATTTCTACAAAGGAAGAAAAAGACCTGTTCCATGCAGAGAACTGCCTGCCATGGTTTCTCAGTGCTGGCTGAACAGTGTGTACTGAAATTGTGTACCTCAACATCCCTGTGCCTGCCCAAGCAACTTGTAGGATAAGGCTGTAAGAGGTCCCTCTTAAAACATTTCTTATCCAGTAATTATTTTACTTGTCCTATAAACAAAAACTCTAAAATGAGAACCTGCAGAACAGTGTAATCTACAGCAACAAAAAAAATTTCTCTATTAACAGACCTAGGGAAATTGCCACAAACACTTCCTTCTACAGGGAATATCAATATCTCTGTATTGCCAAAGCACATAATGATATATGCAAATATAAACATAGAGCAATACACCAGTGTGTTTATTTCTTCTTCTAGGTTCTTTAAACAGGAGACAGATTGCTAGCAATTGGGGCTGAAAGCTGGAGGCAAGCAATCAGAAGACATTTAACACACAAGCTAGGAACAGGAAACTGTGATGGAAGTGGAAAATTTTGGGTACTGAACTTTCACCCTTGGCTCCTGTGAGATTTTTAATGCTAAAGAACTATATAAACATAGACAGATTATATTGACATTGCTTTACCTGCCCCGCAGAGCCATATGCTCCTGCAGACCTGGCCAATAAAGATCAAAGCTTTCCATGCATTAATGAGCTAAACCTGGGTGTTACATGTTTCATACTATGCTGTAGATCTATATCGACCTATATTGACAGAGAGAAAGGCTGGGCCAGAAGAACTCTGAATCTCTCTTTCAATCAATTATTTTATCATTCTGTACCACACTTTGTAAAACATAAGGCAAATTTATTTTGTTGTGATTCATAGGCCAGGCAGCAGAAAGCCTGCCAGGAGCAAGGATACTACCATCTAAAACAGCTCATGATCACTAGTTACCAGGAAGAAATAAAAAGTATCCAGCATGGTCTATAAAAGTGGTGGAGCAAACAGAACATAAAAGTCTTTCTGCCAGTGACCCAAAGTGGCCTCACTAATAGATGACTATGACTAAGAACCTCTATCTAGACATGAATGGGCATATGAGACAACACTATCCTTAGCTAATAGAAAGATAGTAACTCCAGAAAACTCTTCTACAACTGGCAAGACCACAGAGCTCTTTCAAACAGCCTATTTTCAGCTGTGAATCAAAATCTCTCCTTTTGTCAGCTTGTCTTTACCACTCAGTGTAGGTACAAAAATGCTGTTAGTGAGGATCTTCTTGTTATTTTCTAAGTCCGTGAGAGATTTTTCCCTCTCACAGAAGAGGTAGCAGGGAATGTAAACAACCAAGCCACCTGCAACCTTGGAAAGTCTTGTTCATGGTATAGTAGAAAATATTTTGATAATGGATGTTTTAGGATTTTGGCCAATCACCCCCAAGGGGTGGCTGGTCCTTTGTCCAATTAGACTATGAAGAAAAAAGTCCATAAAAGGTTTGTAAAATAAATAAATAAATCAATCTTGCTGCACAATTCCTGCCTGCTGGATCTTCTCCTCCTCCTCCTCCCTATGGCTGCGGGACATGGTGATATACCGTAGGAACCAGGCCTGCGGTAATACACTCAGGAAACAACTTGTGCCTTTTAGTTACTGATGAGGTGCTTCACAAATCAGGGAGATTGGTCAGATTTCAAAGAATTGTTAAACAATGTTCATTAAATATTACCTGTTGCATAGCATCTTACCTGCTTACATTCTTCATGTTGTTGGTGACAAGTTTGATATTTATAAGGAGTAATGTGATAACAGAATTCAAGAGCTGACATACTGATATACAAAAAAATTCTTAAATTCAAGAAAGTTTGATAGAATAACTAAGCTCAACATGACTATAATTCCTATGTACTTTTTGTACAGAAAACTGACTATTCATTTCTCTTCCTCCTCAATTCCCTCACTAAACCAAGACCCAAGACAACTACAGTTACCTACATTTCCTTTTTCTAAGAGAGAGAGTGTGCAGTTTGACAGCTGGAAAATTATTTCTTCACTCCAAGCATTCCCAGAAACAATTCAGGATTTTCAAATTCAGCTCTGATTTCACAAAACTGCTCCCTTTCCTGAACTTAGAACAGAATCTTAAAGGCTTTGAATCCACACCTAGCAAGGTTAATCAAAGTTTTACCATCAAAATGCAGTGAGAGCACATTAATACAACCATATGTAAACAATTATAGTGAAAAACATGGGCACAATCACAAAGAATGCAAGGAAATCAGAGTTTTGTTCCACTGAAACTTAAATTGCAATGAAGAACTGACCTCATCAAAACGACCCCCAAAAAAGCTGTTGAACAGACTTTGCAGCATAGAAAATATTTGAATGGTACCACAAAAGCACAAGGGCCAAGGCTGATAGAGAAGGAAACTATGAGGGGAATGCAAACCTCAGGGCATTTAAATTAAATGGGCAATTAAAACCACTATTGATAGCTAAACATTTGCTGAAACTCTTGGGGGCAGCATAGAATTCTAACACTTTTTACCAACAAAGGAAAACAAGTAGTGCCTACAACCAACTGATCTTCAGCTCAGCATGGAAGACCAAGCTATGATTTCTAGAAAGAAGGAGTTAAACCTTCTGTTGAGTAAAATATGTTATTTCTCTTTGATCCTTAGGGTGAGGGATACTTTTCTTACGAAAAGTGCTCATCGACTTCACACATTATACAAAGACAGGCTGTGTGTGGTATTTGAAAGTTTCAGGGTGGGAGCTCCTAATGGAGCAGGACCATAGGTGGATCAGAGTGACAACTGTCCAGCCTGCTCAGAGAACACAGCACCCCATGCACACTTCCAGTGGAGGACAAACACAGCTTTTAAAACCAAAAGCCTAGAAAGACATTCAAGAGCAGCACAAGAAAGTAACTAGGGAAATAACTTCTCTGTGTCAAAAAAGTTCTGAAGCTTATGTATGGTCTGTGCCAAAGCAAGTTTAGAGTATTTCATTTTGATTTTGGTTTTATGACTTCAAGATAGCATGTTTTCAGCAACTAAATGAGATGGAAAATGCTAATATGACCTTCTGAGAGCCTGATGATTTTGTTTAAATTCCAGGTTATTTTGGAATGTGAAAACTACTTGCTGCTTGCATCCATGACAACCATGTAGATACTATTCACTTCAAGAATCTACACCACCATGGTAAGCCATATTCCAAAGATTGAGTCTCACTGGTAATTATGTTGTGCAGTAAGCTGGAGTGACTAGATGTATAAGGCTTCATGTTTCTGTCTCAGAGAGTAATACAAAAACTATTAAACAACCTAAGCAAGAAGCAAGCAGGATATGGCAACGTACCTTGATTTATGAACACTGTTTTACACACCAGACAAGTATTACGTTTCCCAGAATATCTCAAAAAGGATGTTGCTAAGCAAAGATGATGGTAAAAAGAGTATTTAATTAAAATGTCTGTATGCAATTTGTAGGACTAATCGCCATGCTCCAAATTATCACCACCAAGCAGAAGAGGAAAAAGGTTGAAATACAGTGAAAAAAAGGGTACTTTTAACTCAAGTTTAAGAACAAATATAGAATGGTTTATGCCTAATCCTATCTGACAATGAGAAAATTTTCTATCGGCCAGTTTCTACACTTACTTTTCTGTTAAATATACCTCACTTGAGACTGAGTTTTTAGCACTCATTTTAACATTATAGGCAAAGAGTTTCACTAATTTATTTGCTCCCCTTTTCCTCAAAGAAAGAAAAGGCACAGTCTACTTTTGGGTCAAAAGCCAATTACACACATCAGACAGAAGCTGACAATAAAACCAGTTATCATTGGACATGATATAAGGAGTCAGCTGACAACTTACCAACAGCTGTGACTCCCAGCAACTCTCCTTTTTGGCATTTTCATTTTAAATTTCTACAGAATTATAGGAATTTCCCAGAGGATTCAAAATAAACAAACACAACCCAATAATAAATTAAAGGAAAACCCTATAGCTAACCTCCTACTCCAGAATTCGTTAAACAGACAAAAGGAAAGTACAGCATTTAAGAATGCACTTTAAAGTTTAGTTTTAAAAGTTACCTCTTTTGAATTTGTTAAATGAAATCTCCATCCTTTCATAACTGGACCATGGATTTTATTTTTCATTTTACTTTCACTGTATGCACAAATGTTTAGGCCATGGCTTACACAAAATAAATAAGGACATCAAAACAGAATTACACTGCAAGTAAGATTACTAGAGATCAGAACAAAAATTAAAAGGAGGAATCTTCTTAGTAATTAATAATCATAGCTATATTGTTAAAAAATAGAATTAATGCAAAAAAGGACATAAAATGACCCCAGTAAAAGGTTGCATAAAACAGGGAGCACACCATGACTCATTCTTCATAAGCTTTATTATTCACTTCACATAAAGTACTGATCACACCTTTAACAGATGCACAAAACCATTCTTAACCCTTTGCAACAGTACAGTAAGATTGAATAGGGCTATAAATCTTCTAAGTGCAGCACAAACATTAAGCTCTTAGAAGGATATGAAATGGTGACATACAAGACAACTTAAGTGACTTGCTCTAAGGGCAAATGAATTGAGGCTGAATGAATCCCAGGTTCTCCTTAGCAATGAGTCACACCAGATATCCAGGCCACTTAAATTTGCATTTAGTTTTCAATCATATTTCAGGAGGCTTTTAATAGAAAGTCTTCTAAATATCACCTGTGGATCAGACACTATGCAGTGCTGCTCTCTTGAATTTGTAGGCAAACAGCAACCATTAAACTGGAAGCTAAATAGTGAAATTTGTAAGAACTTGTCAGAGTTTACCCATAAATTCTGAAAATTATAACTGCAAAGAATATGTATGCAAAGAGAGTGCAGCAAAAAGAGCAGCAACAGCAGCAATGACCATGTTGCTTGTACTGCCCTTGTTGCCTTGTACTGTCCCGCCCCAGCCCCATTCCCTATGGATGTTGAATTCAGGAATGAACTACCCTGGCTTAGACCCTAGGAGTGCTCTGCTGAAAGGGATCTCAAGGCTAATAAAAACTTCACTCTCTTACAAGAAAATCCTTGCAGGTTTCAGGAATGGTGCAAGCAAAACTCTGTGTGGATTTGTGGTTTGTAATGTAAGCTACACCGAGATTTTTCAAGTTATCACTCAAGCAGAGAGACGCTGAAAATGAAAGAAAGGACATGGCCCAATTTCTAAAACCCACAGCAAAATACATTGCCCATTTCACAGAAATGAGCTTGACTTGGTGATTAATGCATTATTGCATGCACACACAAATTCACATGAGCTCACATTTTGCTCACTACAAGAAATACTGAAAATATTTGTATTTTTAAAGGAGAAAAAACATCTGCATTGCATTATTGTTATACACTAATTCTATAACTATCTCATTAATTTGTCTCTTTAGAAAGTCTTATTAAAAAACATTTTGCTGAGCTTTCCATTTAGTTAGAGCACATGTCTGAAAGAACAACAGCTTTACCAATATCTAGAGTATTATTGCAATGTCAGGCATTTCTTAAGTTTCAAAGTTTGTGACAATCTGAAAGGTGAAGTTCTGACAAGCACACAGTAAAGTTTTAACTGATACTAAAATATCCTGGTTCCCAGAAAGAAAAGGAAAAAAGAAAAAGAAAATACAAAGAAAAAATAATCCCATAATACTGCATATTTGAGAGTCTTCTAATTTTACTGTTGTTGTTTAAACACTTCACATGAGTCCTAATCCACTGTAGCAAAGCTTATGCTCACTTTAAGCAGGTTAGCATTCCAGTTCAGCTCAAGGGGATGAGCATACTACTCAAGTGATTTATTTGATCACTGTCTAAATTTAAAATTCACAATGGTACCAAAAGGAGGTTATTCTATTTCCCCATTGTTTACAGTAGACAGTTGATGCCTCAGAGTATCCTTCTTACTTATGTGTGCACATGAAGAAACCACTTGCAAAGCGTTTTACTATTGCAGGACCAAGACATTTAAAACAAATCTTTCAAGAAGTTGATGGAGTACAATCGGAAAGGTAGGATTACTTTTTTTTCTCCTTGTGTAGGTTTAAAACTTACTGGCCATTCACTGTTGTAACTTCAGCATTCCACAGCATAAACCATCTCCCTCTACAGTACTCCACAATATTTTCTAGTGTCGACACTCAGCTGCTACAAGCACTAGTGACAGAAGAGAACTGTGCTTCTTCCCAACACGATTCCTGATGTAGCTAACAAAAGCTTGCCAGTTTCCACTCTGAAGTTTAGAAAAAGATACTGTACAGAAGAAATACAGGAATACAAAATTGAATCAATCTAAGACAGTTAACACAGGCAAAAAATGGCAAGAGAAAATGTGAAAATGCAGGCATTTGCTATGGGAAGAACAAGAAGAATGGAAGGCAAGCAGGGGAAAGGGGGGATTTGGAAAAAGACAACTAATTGGAAAACATAAGGATTAATTTGGTTTGAGAGGGAGAGCACACTGACTTCTAACAGTTTCCTTACAAAAAGCTGCAGGTTATTCCATTAAATGGTCAAACACAAAAGCACAATATCCTGACAATTTTAAGAAATCTCTTTGGTCAATGTGTTGGATTTTTGGGGGGTTTTTTGTTGTTTTTGTTTTGGGGGTTTTTTGGTGTTGGTTTCTTTTATGTGGTGGGCAAGGGGATGGTTTTTTCTGGGTTGGGTTTTTTTTACTTTTGTATTTACAAAAGAGAATCATTGACTCATTCTAACTGCTTATGGCTTTATCCAATTTTCTTGGTATTAAGAGAGGCTGATGTTCTGAGCAGTGCAATAATACCACCACAATACCTGCCACAAGCAATATTTCGTATGATATAAACAAATCAGAAGCATCTGAAATATTCAGGGCAAGATGATTTTTGAGCACACTAAGCTACAGTTGAATACCAGAGCTGAGATCACATATCCTGCCTGGCCTAAATCCTGCCCAAAGGCATATACACAAAACACTCCAATACCTATATTTGAAGCAATCTCCATAGACATCCCAGTCTATTTTCAGAATATTGCTCCCTGAAGTAAAAATGTATGGCATACTTAAAGGATAAAGGCCTGCTAAACTCCTGCAGTGTCTCTTCATGCCCACTTCCAAAGACTCGACAGGGTAAAAACAAACAAACAAACAAACAATCAAACAATCAAAGAAGCACTCAGCCTTTCCATAGAACTGACGTGCATCCACGAGTTTTCAATAAGTTAGAATGACAGAATTACAGGAGTTAAGCTGCTTAGAATTAATTGCTGATTTCCTAAATTGTATTTTCTTATTTTAACTTACAAGAATTTCACAATATCTAAAATATGAGATCTCCATCTCTCTCTCTTTTTCCATCTTCCTGTGTTCACCAAAATCACCTAAAGATTCAAAGTCTTTCAACAGCATATTTTAAAGGTTCTGCTATGTTTAGCCCCAAATTTCTGCAGAAAGCCAATGAATTATTTTTGCACTCACAGGCAAATACAAGAGGCAACAGCTTCTAGCAGACGGACGAACAAAGAGCTTGATTTCATAGTGTACAGAGTGCTGCTATGCTGCAAGCGAGTGGCCCTGTGTGACAATGTAGATGGCACAATCACAGAATCACAGAATAAGCTGAGTTGGAAGGGGCCCACAAGGATCATTGAGTCCAACTCCTGGGCCTGCACAGAACCATCCCCAGGAGTCACACCCTGTGCCTGAGAGCACTGTCCAAACACTTCTTGAATTCTGTCAGGCTTGGTGCTGTGACCACTTCCCTGGGGAGCCTGTTCCAATGCCCAACCACCCTCTGGGGGAAGAACCTTTTCCTAATATCCAACCTAAACCACTCCTGACACAACTTCAGACCATTTCCTCGGGTTCTGTCACTGGTCACCACAGAGGAAAGATCAGTGTCTGCCCCTCTTCTTCCCCTCATGAGGAGGTTGTAGACTGCAATAAGGTCTCTCCTCAGTCTCCTCTTCTCCAGGCTGAATAGAACAAATGAACTCAAAATATTCTTAGGAAGCATTCTGGCTTGTCAAGTTTTTCTCACTAAATCCTACAGCAGTATGCTGTAGCCTTCATGCTCACTGTCTGACATTTTTCATTTTTCTAATGTCCCAAGTAGGATTTCTCATTGATACCAGCATCCAAAAACATGTTAAAAAGCATGTAAAACTCATAAATAAAGCATGTAAAACTGATACAATAAAATGGAATTATTCCAGGAAGCTAAAACAAATAGCCTTTATATATATATACAGTTATATTCAGCTAAGAAACAATCCACATCTAGAAAATACTTCTATATTTAAGCCGGCTTACACTCATCAGCTGATTCTGTAAATGGAAGTCTAAGAAAAAGTGACTTCTAGACCAGAAGACAGCACCCACACCAACTCCCAGTCAAAACCACAGAGGAGGCAGTGATTATTTTACACAGTATTCAAAGAGTTAGAGAATTCCATCATAAATTAGGGTCCCCAGTTCAGTTTGACCCTCAGTCTCTAAGCCACATGTCACAGCTATCAAAATCATGTCCTTGATGGCATTCTTCAGCCTTGAAGCAGTCTGCTCAAGCCTGCCACTGGGAAAGGAGCAAAGCATAAGCAAGGGAACCTTCTGAATTGTAGACTCATGGCAGCACTACCTCAAGACCAAGTTCTAGAGCTGTTTCTATGTTAAGTGTTTTTAAAAGACATCGGATACTACCAAGGATTTTCAGATGAAGGGCTGGAACCCAAGAATCCATCCTTCAAAGTGCACAGTTGCACAAGATCACACAGAAACACTTTAACCTCTTAAGAGAAATGACATTTCAGATACAGTCCCCCTTGTTCCATAAAAATTGGCTATAACTAGTTTGAGGCTCCACTTGTGTTGCCAGACACAGATTCCCACTCAGGCCTAGCCTAACACAATTACTGACTCAAATATAGTTTCTCTGCTGATTGCTTCTTTCACATGTACATGACCATCTGCCTCCCAGTTTTTGCCTTGTCACACACTTAGACCATGAATCCCTTGGGAAGGAGCACATTTCTATGTTTGCCTCTATACAAGATGAGACTAAACAGGACTCAGGGTTTTAGGCCCTGCTATTAAATAAACTATTATATTTTATGGGATTAACAATTTTAAAAGACAGGAAACATAAACTTCAGTAATTTAAACACTAGACAATGATGTAAGTTTGGTAAGACCAAACGTAGAAAACAAGCTGAGCTGAAAAGGAAATGAATGGTTTTATGCTACCAGCTATATTTGGTTTTCCTTTATGCCAACTGGCTAATGATTGTGAGAGTTTTACCCTTTTCCCCACTCTTTCTTTTACTTTTTAAAAATAAAACAATCATTTTGTATGGTAAATAATGGGGGTAGGGAAATGTTCTGTGACCTAGTGCTGTGAATGATGAGGAACTAGTCAGAGAGAATGCATTTCTTTTTAAGTATCTGATAAATAATTAAAATCAATTGCAAAGAGCATAACAGGAAAAAAATTATGTGTTCAGATCACCTCCAAGTTGTAGCCCTCGTCCCCTCTAGGACACTCTGCTGCAGCAATAATGGCTCACAAAAAGGTTCACCTTCTGTGTGAGCTGGCCTTACTCTCTCAAGTGTTTATAAAACAGTCAACAGCTACCAGAGATAGTAGTCAGTGAATGAAATAGTGAAAGAATGACTTCTTAAAAACAAAACAAAGAAAAGACAAACTAACTAAAACCAAAACAACACCACCACCACAAACAAACAAGCCCCGAAACTGTCAAGGTAGAAATAGGAATCCATGATGAGAATAAAACATGGCACTTCATATGCTGACTAATACTGTCAGGAAGCCACCAGGAGTAAGTGGAAGATCTGGCTGACCTTACTGGTTTGAAAAGAAGGACATTTTGAGGAGGAGCCTAGCAGGACTTAACATAGCTATGCATATTATTACCAGCTTAGGCAATGACCAACAGTTACAAATCAAAATAGAACACCTTTTGTAAAACCGATAGCATCTACTTTTCATTACCTTTCCCTTCTGCCAACACACCCACAAACAAGTGCAGGTGTGCTCAAGCACTGCTGGCAACACCCAGACTTCTCTGCCTTGAGACCTGCCCACTGCTGCCTCTCAGTTAGGTGCAAAACAGCTGCATGAAAAAGCAGAAATGTGAAGGGGCAATGTGGGAGCAGGAAACCCGTCAGGATCTGATAAAAACACAGCTAGATGCCTGGAGGCATGGGAAGAAAGCAGCTGTAAAGAAGTGGAGTAATTTCTAATGTTGCATTTGCATCAATCCGGGTGCTCCCCATCCCCGCTGAAGCATTTACACTGGCACACAACAATTAGCAGGTATTGCTATTGCCGACTGTACTGGCACAGTTTCTTGTCAGTACAACTACACATATGTAAGATAATTAGCACGTATTTTTCTAGTATAAGCAGAGCAGATTAAATCTGACCTTTTCTCTGCATTTTGAGAAAACAAATGTAGGCAGATATTTCCATTACTCTGACCATCCTGACTGCCAAAGTAGCTTCTTGTCAGTTCGTAGCCAGACATCCCACTGGCAGGATGCTCTTCCCCTACACTGAGAAACGTCACAGCACGCACCCACAATCAGAGGGCATAACTGACCCCTGCACAGCAGACACACCTCTCAGCTAGGAGGCTGCTCTCTAGCTTGGATGCTGTTATGAACAATTCAAAGATGTAATACACAATTTATTATATTATAGTACTATTTCATGTACATGACAATTAGTGTAGACTGCTACTGTTGTGATCCTGGAACAAAGATCATAGTAACCGCACATTTTTGTCAACTATTACTATTGCAAATTTCCTGGATAAACACTTAATATATGCATACCTTTTCAGACGACACAACACAAATACAGGTCAAAATCATGACAGCATACTCCCACTGGTTATTTGGTGAGTGGGCCATACTTTGGGGATTAGCTGATGCCATACTGATGGTTCATCAGGCAAGTATAGTGTTTGTTATTTGGGTATTTGATATTCATATAATCATAGAAAGGCTTGATTTGGAAGGGACCTTAAAGACCGTCTGGTTGCAATCCCTGTGCCAAGGGCAGGGATGCCAGCCACTAGATCAGGTTGCTCAGGACTCCATCCAACCTGGCCTTGAATACTTTGAGGAATGGGACATCCACATCTTGTCTGGGCAACCTGTTCCAGTGCCTCACTACTCTCTGGGTAAAGAATTTCTTCCCAACATCTCATCTAAATTTCTCCTGTTTCAGTGTAAAAACCATTCTGCCTTTTTCCATTACTATCTACCCATGTAAAAAGTTGCTCTCCTCCATTCTAAGTCCCCTTTAAGTACTGGAAGACCACAACAAGGTCTCCCCAGAGCTTTCTCTTCTCCAGGCTGACCAACTCCAGCTTTCACAGCATGTCTTCAGAGGGGAGGTCTTCCAACCCTCTGAATCTTTAAATCACTTTGCTCTTTAATCTCCTGAAAAGTGTGGGGTTCTGCTAATTAGAAACAATTCTGTTTAAGTTTCACTTGGTTTGCTTTGCCCCTTGCTATGGCTGCTCACTTAGCTTTGTCATTTAAGGATTTAGTTATCCTGCTATATACTACTGTGATGAAGCAAAACCATTTTGTGACATCAGACCAACTTCCTCGGTAATGAAAAAACTACTCTATGTCAGAACACAAAGCATCCAAATTTATGAGACCATAACTATGAGAGTTCTTTAAGTTTCCAGATAACAAGCAACACATGCTTCTGACCAATGAGACCCTCCAGATTTTGACAACTGGACTGATTAAAGCCACTTTTCTCCCTTGAAAAAACTACAAGTCTAAATCAGTTTCATGGCTTTACTGGGAAGAAGCCTAAATTATATCACTAAATCCCACACACAAAACCAACATCAACTTTCATGTCTTGAATAGTACACAAAACACATCAAATTCTTCCCTCACTGAAATAAATAGCCATTGTCTGTACACAGTGTCCATGTGCAATATCACCCAGAAGTCTGACACTTTAGTCATGAAAATGCAAAGAATCAGGCCACCTTGAACAATGTACAGTCCATGGGCTTGATTCAGCCTGGCCAGGGAGAAAGGAAACAAATCACTTTAGAAAAATACATTCTCAGTCTTAACAACTGATGACAGGGTAAGAATTATTTGCATTGAAGCAATGATCATATTTATCTGTTAAAAACAGGGGGTTCCGTTTGAAAAGAAACAAGCAGAGAGTGGCAATGGAGTCACACATCCAAAACTGACAGCTGTAAGTCACCACTGTAGTCAGGCTGTGGCTCAAGAAGTTTTACATGGGTTTTTGATGAATCTCTCTGTGTCGACTTCTCCTGTCTTCACAGTTAGCTGTACTAGAAATGCATGCAAGCTGTTCAGTGGGCAAATAATATTCTCAGTAGAAAATAAAAGTGGCTGGTAGACCTGTACAGCTGCTCAGCTCTGTGAAATAAAGAAAAATAGGACAAGCAACAATAACCTTGGCAATAACTTTGGGCTGGCAGGATAGCATAAGGCTCTTTCTGGCAGACACTGACACTCCTTATTCCCAAATATAGAGCCTGTCTCCCTCAAAACAGGAGAGTAAACTGCAGCAGAAAAAGCACTTGCACAGTTTTCTTTTCTTGCAGAGCAGCACAGATAGCAAGGACTGCAGGGTGACTCAAAGTCAATCCGCAGGTCATACTCTGTCAGCAGGATGGCACAGCCAGGTATCTCACCAGGGCTGGTCTGCAAGACAACTGAAGCACACGAACAACACCTCAGTGCTGCATTTTTAGAAAGTGTGAACAAAAAGACTGAAGTCAATTCAGCTAGCAAAAAACAGACTAAAATAGCCTATGAGGTGGGATCTGCTTCCTATAAGGGATCATATTACAGTATTTCCTCAGTGTAGTTCATTTGTTTTAAATTAAATATGTCAATTGAGTTATTCCCTGAAGCACACTTAAAATAAATTTCCAGATTAAGATTCAGTCAGGAAAAATAAAATTAGATTTCGGTCCAGCTCTAAGTATTGGTCTCAGTGAAGCTTTGAGCACAGACTGTGCTCTCCACAGATCATGATAGAATAATAGAATAGTTTGGGTTGGAAGAGATCCTTAAAGGTCACCTAGCCCATGCCCCCCTGCAATGAGCATGGACATCTTCAAGTAGATCACGTTGTTCAGATAATTCTGGGCCCAGAATGTTTTGGGTTCCCCTGCTCTCCAAGCCTATACCTGTTCTGAGGCCCTCTGGCCTCAAAACAGTGACTAAGGTCAGGAAAAAACCCACAGGATTTGAAGCGTTCTCTGTATTTTACATCTGTTCTTACAGATAATATTCGTGCAACAGTAGTGATTGGCCTACACAGTGTGTGGCTAAGTTATGTTCCTCGTCTTTTTTCCTTTACAAGATTTTCCCTGTTATTCTCTCTCCCCCTCTAGCATGGGCTGGTAATTTTTTCTACTGTATGTTTACTAGTTTTCTAAATTTCTAAATATAGTTCTTCTCAACTCTAACACCCTCCTACAGTTTTCCTGTGCTTCTTTTATATTATCTGTCATCCAGATCAGTTATTCCTCTGCCTCCATGCCTCAGTAACACATAGACTCGTAGAATGGTTTGGATTCAAAGGGAGTTCAAAGGCCGTCTTGTCCACCCGCCCTGCAATGAGCATGGACATTGCACTCCTTTCCTCCAGCCTAGGCACATCTGACCCTTTCTCAGACTTAGCACATGCTGAGGACAGTCTCTGAAATCTTCTGAGAGGGGTGAATACCTACTTAGCACAGAAGGCAAACTGCACCTCCTGTTAGGAGAAGCTTTTCAGGTACTAGAGCTAAGATTATTCCCACCCCACATTCTCCATATTTCCTCTGCACATCTTTCTATGCAAGCACTTTCTCTTCCCACACTTGCTTCTGTGCATATGTCTCCTAGCTGGTTAGCATTTGGCATCTATGTAAGACCTTGTTAGCAAAAAAACACCGAACAAGTAAATTGTGTTTGTGTTACTAGTGAGGCAGACAGGCTTAATTTTGATGAACAAGGATTTCTGTCCATTGCAAAGAGACTGGTAGCTAAGGGCAGTATCCTCAGAATGGACAGGTTTCATGAAGGAGTGCAGAACATAGCAAACTGATGGGGAAGACACTGGGAGGATCAAGTCTGAAAGGTGCCTCTACTGGAAAAAGTCATCAGAAAGAGGTACCTCAGGCCCCTGGGAGATACATCATTCAGGCTCATCAGCCCAGATTATACCCCTGTAGGAAAAAGCTCCTTACTTGCTAAGGTAATCCAGAGTGGGAAAGAATGGAGGAGAGTGAAAAGCCAAACAACAGAAGCATCAGGGTGTGTGGGATGAAAACTCCAAACAAACTTAAAAAAACCAAAACAAAACAAAACAAAAAAAACCCCACCAAAAAAAAAAAAAGACTGGATTAAAATTAATGATCCAAAATCAGAGTTGTCAGAGTTTGTCTGTTTGAAATCTACTACAGAAACTATTTTAATATGGTCTCCCTCAGCTTTCTGCCTCTCCTCCTGGAGGTGTCTAAAAATAATTTAAAATAAAAATAAGGACAGAAGAAAAAATATACCATGAACAAAAATAAGACTGACCTTTTTCTGTTTCCATGTAAACTTCCAAGAATATTGAGAAAGGTGCCAAACCATTTTTATGACTCAAAAATATTTCTTCTTCCCTTTCCATGACATTATCTCTTGTTTATCTTTTGTTTACTCATAACACAGCCACAGTTTTAATAGACAATATGAGCTATGTTATTATGTAATTTAAATAATATGTAATTTAACCTTGTGTTTCTCAAATCCAACAAAGAAAAGCAGACTTCTCTTAAAGCATGCTGTGGCTTGAAACACAAGATTGTGGGTTTGGAGTCAGACATTATTCTTGTTATCTTCACCAGGGTCTCACACTTTCAGGGAAAGTCCCATCTCATTCTCTTAGCAGATACCACCATAAATGTATTTAACAACCGCTCCTTTCTCAGCATTTGTTTTACTGATGGGATTTGTGTCCTGCTCTCCTCGAACTAAGACTAATTACTACCGCCTTCCATTGTGCAGTTTTTTTCCAACTTTTTCTTTTTAAACTTGCTCTTCTGTATCACATTGCTTTAAAGGAAGAAAGTCAGTCTTTCATAACATCAAGTCTTCCTGGTGTCTCTGTGAACACTTAATATATGGCAGGGGTATTATATCTAGACTATCTTTTACATGGTCACATGGATGTCTGCTGGGTTGGCTGGAGCAAACAAACAAAGCTGGGCCTCTTCCATCTCTTTCACTGAAGAAAAGTGTCATAACTTTAAATGAAACAAGCACTGATACTGAATATGCAGAGGCTATTCTACACTGTCATGTTGCAAGAATCTGATTATTTTGTAGAAACCAGTACAAGCTCCTCTACAGAGACACACTTTAGGAGATTCAGCAGCTACTAAAAGCTGAAAAATTCAAGTTCAAAATTAGGGAGAGTAAAAAAATTTAGTTCTAGGCTTCCTTATTCCTTTCACCTCAACAGCTCCACTTCATTCCTGAAAATGCTCCAAGTGTCCCAGTCCACACCTAAAAAAACTTTAAAAAAAATCTCTATTTCACATTTTTGCAGATGTTTAATGCCAGTTGATGCATTAGTGTTCAGGATTAAGTAACCGCATAATAACTAGTGACAGACATTTACAGGCCTTCAGAAATTTCACGGTCGAGAAAGAATACTATCTAGGATTTATGGCAGTTTAATCTGAATTCTGAGAATCTGAATGTTAAGGCCAAGGATTTTACTGCTACTTTGGACAGGTAGCCATTTCTCGTGGGGAAAATAGCCCCCAAAGTGTTCTAAAAGAAAGCATTCCACATCATGTCATGTTTATCTGAACTTACTGAATCAATTTAGCAGCATGGCATATCTGACAGATGAAACACTTCATAAGGATGCAATGTTTCTAAATTCAGTATCAGTTAACATATTATCATCCACTGTTTGAAATTTCTATTGCTCTTTTGTTTCAAGTCTGTAGAACTTACTTGATTCAAACTGCTCCAGACAGCAGCTTTTTAGTACTATTTATCCATTAGTGCAACTATGAACATCACACAATACACAAGTCTTTAGAGCTAGGTACCTAAAACAAGATAAGTAGGATTAAAGCATGCCTTTTCATGCTATAAAAGCAATTTGTTCCCCAGAATTATTTTGCAGCCTGACTTGAAAGATTATTATAAATGAAAGGAAAGGGCAAGGAAAAAAAAAAAGCCAGTGTTCAGACAGTGGCATTGTAAAACTATATTCCTGTTTCAGGGATGTGAAATAATTCATAAGATAACACAGCATAACACTGTTTTCCATATGTAGTAGTTTATTCATGCCAGAGGACAGATTCAGTTTTAACTCATCAGTGGGAAAGCTTAATGCAGTAGCTGCAGAGATAATTCCAACAGCAGCTGTAATTAAAAAAAAAAAAAAATTAAAAAAAGGCAAAATAAAAAAAACAAAACAAAACAAAACAAAAACAACAAAAAAAAAAACCAAAACCAAACAAACAAACAAAAAAAAACCCCCAAAAAAACGGAAAGTGTTTTCTTTGCAAACAACAACAGTAATTTCAATTTATAATTGCCTTCTATGATGATCATAAATGTTTTTACAACAGAATAAAGGCTAGCAATTAGGACTTCCCAATGCTTAAAACCTATGAGCAATATTTTATGCTTTTGAAAAATCACAAAACTTGTAAATAAAATCACTGAGTAGGAAATCTGTCAGATAAAACTCTAAGCAGAAGCACCTTGACTTGAAGTGCCTACTCTTAGATAGAAGTAACATCTACTGTCAGAGCTGGTCTACATACAAATTAGAACTGGGTTCACCAAACCTATAAATTTTAAAGCCAAGCCAAAGGCTGTGTGGGCATTTCAGTGGGCAATCCTTTTCAGATGAAAAACCCTGTACCAGAATTCCTGCTATGATGTTGCTATGGTATATGGGGTGAGAACACACAGTACAAGATCAGCAGAGACGTGGAAGGGAGACTGCATTTTCAGGGAGAGAAGCAGCACCAAGAGAAAGGAAGCAAAGCAGCTGGCTGAAAAGCCATCCCAACAAGCACTGAACTACATCAAGCTGGCTACTCCTGATAGTAATTTCTGCTCCAGAACAGCTCATGTGTACACAAAGACACAGAGCATAGGTATGAGCAGCTATACCCTAGGCTAAAACCAGCTGCTGAATGACTGTAGGCCCCTAGAGGCTCCAAGAATGAGAGGTCTGACATCAGGTATTTAGTTCCATGCTAACACCAGCTGTAGTCAGATTTTAGAGGGGAAATGTTTTGATTTACATTTCTACTACCGTAATTGCCACTTTGCAGTTCAGATCATACCTGAGAAGAATAAGTCAATACGACTTTCCTTGGATGTTTTGTAAATAAATTACTCCAGAAAATACCCCAACCTTGCTTCATCAATTTCGGTTTTATGGGAAGTGAGCCACTGTCCTTAGGCATTGACAAAAGTATGCAAGGTTGTAGAGTATCTCAGAGAAAAAGAAAGGGCCTGAATAACAATGGACAGAACATATTAAATAACCTGCTCTGACTTATTAACTTGAAATAAGATAGCCACCACCCATAAAGAATATTGGGGGTTTTAAGGATTTTGGATGTTCAGATCTGGGACTTCAGTTTAGGTTCAGAACAGGAAAGTTCTCAAGGGTCCAAATTAGCAAACCATTTCTTCTCATAATAAAAGACTTCAGTATAAGAACCATATAATAGATAGTTCTTAGCATCTCACTGGGTCAGGCAATGGTGTAGCAAAACAGTCTGCTAGTTCTAGTCAAACTCTGGAATTTTACTGTTGTGAAATGGAGGTACAACATCCTGCTTATAATAAAATGCCCATCCCAGGAACTTGTCTGTGTCTCACTAAGAGATAGCTCGACAAAAATGTCACCTCAGTGCTCAGTAGCTGTCACAGGGTCAAGTGAATAGAAACAAGAAGATATTAGGAAAGAATAAACCTGCTTCTTTCAGGTTTCAAACACCTTGAGAACTCTGCAATTGTAGTTCCCACACTTTATTTGGATAGGATGTTAAAATGCAAAAAGACTCAGACAATACCACAAGGACAGTTCATAGGCATGAAACAATGGCAGTATGGGCAACACTGAAATGGATGAGCACTGAAGGGACAGTACAGGACCTCTGCTATAGTGACAACTGGACGTGATGGTCACTACCTCTTCTAATACAAGAACTACAAGGCACCAAATACTACTAGTAAAAACAGGTTCAAGTCAAACAAAAGCAGGTGATTCTTCACACAGGCAAGGCTGGTCTGTGGAAGTACTGAATAAAGGATGTGGTAGATGCTAGCAGTTCACTGTTTCAAAAAACAGCTGGGCAAATCCATGGTACAGAACTTCACCAATAGGTGCCAAGTGGAAAAAAAATATGGAAAAAAATTGCCTAACCAAACAACAAACCAACAACCCACACCCAAAACACTGACTTAGAATTCTCCAAATCATAAAATTGCTTACGAAACTATTCTGGGAGAACACCACTATCTAAGAATTGTGAAATTCTTCCCCAGATTTTTCCCCATTTAAAGACCATTGCCAATGCAAGACAACAACCTACAAAGACCTTGAACAGTACTCCATCCATTCCTGTGTAGATATCTTTCTTTTTAGCTAACAAAACCCTTCTAAACATGAGCATCATTTTCAATGTAATTACTCATATATTAATTTCATAATGCTTTCACTCACTGTCTCTCCCTTGCCTTCCCTTTCTCTCTTTTCAGATTAAAGAGAATCCAGATGGGGTGCAGGTGCTGCAAAATGATACAAAGGTACAATAGAACAAGAATTGCTTAGACGGAATAAAACAAAAGTATTAAACCATGTGTCTGTGCTCCCCTACACCTGTTGCCTTAATTAGACACTGTCAAAGGTTGGAGTTTTCTCAAAGTTTACAGCATCTTTAAGCATAGGCATAGTGATTTCCTATGAATGTCCTTTCGATTTACTGTAATTAAGGTCCATTTCTATAACTCCTACCTCACAAAAGGAATTGTGTTGCATTGAAAACTCTTCTTTAGTAAAGTTTTTTCTCATTTAGGTAGCATGAGCTTCCCTCAATTCAGCAGAACTAGGAGCCACTGAAACAAAGAACACTTTGTCAGATCCTCCCTCTCTCCCAAGCAGTGAAAATGAACTACAGTTCCTTGCTTCCATCATAGCTTTTAAATGTAGTTAGGTGGGGGGAGAATTCCCATATTAAAAGTCTCCCTAGAGAGGAGGGCTACCTAGTTTTATAAAGATCACATTTCAGCCTCACTTGAGGGTTACTCCTTCCCTTGGCCACTTCTGTAGAACAGGTAAGGAAGTGGGGAGAAAATGTGAGAGAAAAAAGGAAGATAAAGAAAAGAAAGAAGCCCTGGAAGAGATAAGTCTAGGAAACAATAGAGCAAGAGAAAGAAAACAAACAGGAGGGAAAAGAAAAAAAAAGAGAAAAGAGCAAAAGACTTGAAGGAAGAACATCAGGAAAAATGGGAGATATTTTAGCAACTACATGATATTAATTAACGATATTAATTAACAATCCATGCAATGACTACTCATTGGCTAATCAGATCCCCAGAGAAAACAAAACATAAGGCTGGAAACAAGCAACAACCAGCACACAGTTCTCCAACATCCTCCTGGTGAATCTCACTACAGGGGTTAGTTATGATCAGTCCTGGGAAACAGCAGCCAACAGCATAGTTCAGCATTTCCATCCGGTTTAACTCATTCTCAGGACCCAAGGTAAAGTTCAGTAACACTCGTTCCTCAAGACCTTCAGCTTAAAAATGAAGCTTAATCTTTTTTTGTAATTATATTGACTAACATCATAAGTAACATTTCCTTTACAAATTTTCCTTACTCAGCTATATTTTTGATCCAGAAGAAGTACAATCATCTGGATGCATCCATGAAGTAAACAGCTACAAACATACTGAACAAGGCAGCAATAAATCCAAATTTAAAGAGAATAGTGAAAATGAAGAACCCAAAAATGAACTCCAGAAGGATGAGGTAAACAAAACAGAAAATAAAAATCCAGTAAACAGTGCAACAGAAACTCTCTGGAATCACAGAGGCAACGATTCTCAAGAGGATGGCCTTGTGAAGTGTGCTGCAAAGTTTGATGTTGCAGTCAATGGTGGCAACTCCTGTGCTGAGCACTCCATGCTCAACCCCAACACAAACTCAGCAAAAGAAACCAGTGAAAAGGGAATCTCCAGCCAGTCAGAGGCTTCTTCAGCCAGCAACAGAGACTTTTACACCAAATCAAAAAGGTCTGGACAAGAAATTGACCTAGAGACAGGCAGTCATATTAAGGCAGCCAGCAATGTGCCTAACAGCATTCCAGACTCCCAGTCTGCAGAAGACAGCATCTTTCTCAAAGGAAACTCAATATTGGAGACAGAAAACAATGCCATAAGACTGCCAGATATTGATTATCCCCTAAATGGCAATCAAACTGGGAACTATGTTGAAAAAGATAGCTTTTCAGTCAACTGTGCACATTCAGACCAAAACAATGGTGCTTCAGCAATACAGGACCAGGGCCTTTGTATAACCCCACCTTTGTCTGTGAAAGAGAGCAGTACTGAACCTTTTAAAACTGACTCTGAAAGTCCGAGCGAGACGCTTACTGGTGGTATCACTGCAGTGGCTGTTACCAAAGTCACACAGGCACCCACACACACCAACCATAAAGATTTCAATGGAGGAATTGAGGAGGAAGATGCAGAAGTTGCAGCAGCTCTGGCTGCACTGGAAGCAGCAACAGCAGGAGAAGACCTGGAAGATGATGACGAGTACTAGATGGTTTCTTTCTAATACACTGGGTAAGATCCAGATGTCATTTCTGGATCTATATGAACAGATACACAGCACACGTGGAGAGCTGTTACGAACAGCATATATAAAAGGAGTTGGGACTAAACCTCTGTCCCTTCAGCTGTTTTATAGAGCCTTTTAATTTCTACTGCCTGAGGTACAGAAGTGGTCCCTTGGCTAATGGTAATACTCTTCTCTGTGGGCCCAAACAGGAGGGAAAAGCATCATTTCTTCCACACAGAGTATTCAGTTGTACACCCATCTCATCTGGACTCATCCAAGTGTTTCCTTTGTTTCCTCATGAGGGTCTGCGCACACTGCATGTTCCAGGTTCACAAAACTTCCATTACTTAAAACAGGTCTATTGAAGCCATGGAGTTAGAAAGCACAGATTTTCATCATTAGCAGAAAAAAAGATACATAAATGAGCCAAAATTCTATGATCTACTGAAGCATGAAACAGGGAAGGTAGCTTGGATTGAACTTTACCATGGCTAATGGTTCCATTATGGATTAAGCCTGAATCTGTGCACATATACCTGGCATTAGAATAACATCATTTCTTCCCTCACACCTCGCCTCAACTGTGTTTGATACCCCAAGTGTCGCTGTTTCAGTTCCTTAAAACAGCAGAAGCCCAGCCAAACCCAAGAGAGTGGATAACTCTCTGTTGGTTTAATGTGCTGAAGTTGCTCACATAAGAATTGCACACACACTATCAGAGAGGCCAGAGAGATACCAAAACTCAGCCCCTACCAGTCTGGATAGATTAAAACTGTTGTAAAACTACAGCCTGAAACCTCTGAACTCCACTTAATTTTCCAGGCACACGTCACTTGTCTTAACAATACAGTTTTCAAACAAGTTATGTCTCAAATATCCCCAGTAAGATGTGTTTTGTTTATACAAAAACAGCAAGAGTCAATGGGGACCCCTCCTTGGCTCTGCTGTAGTCCCTAAATCTACAGAAGGAAAGGGATTGAGCTTCCAAATTGGATTAAGCATAAAACCTGAAAATAGTTGCTTTCCTGGAGGGACTGCATTTCTAATGGAAGAAAAAAAAGGAGGTAGAGACCAATTTGGTGCTGCCAATTCAGCAAAAGGATGGTTAAAATAGAAAGTGCTTGACATTTTATACTGAAATTTTGTGGTTTCCAAGTTTTTGTTATAAACTCCTAATAAATTTTTTAACCATATTAAAAATTATCTGTTGGCTTTTGTACTTTATGCATTTTCTGAATATAAAAGTTACATTAAAGAAGTTCAGTAAGATAGAGCCCTCATTAGACACATGAGAAGCACCAAAAATGTATTTACCTACAGTATATGCTGATTTCAATTTCTCAAAACAATAATGATACTCCTAGGAGCAATTAAAACAACCTAAAGTCTCAGCTTCTAGAGAACTATATTCAGCTACAGGCAGGAGTCACAACATTGTATCTGTAAAATAAAAAAGCTTTATATGACTTTAAAGTACTGCAGTACTGTTGATTTCTCTACCACTTTCCTATTTTAATAGGTCCTTCTAAGCCTTTTCATAAGTGCATACAAGTTTTACATACTCATTTGTCTTTCAAAGCTTTCTACAATACTGAAA
>NW_008240046.1:2523710-2555442 GCF_000691975.1 Corvus brachyrhynchos
CGTGGCCCCTCTGGAGATACTTGTGCTGGGGCTGTCCTGGTGCTCTCGGCTGCCCCATGCCCTGACTGGGGCAGCAGGACAGACTCTGGATGTGGGATCCAGCCCTGCTACCCCCAGCGAGTCCCCACTACTCCCCACATCCCAGCCCCAGGGAGCCAGCAGCCCCTTGCTGCACCATGACATGAACCATGAAAAACAATTCAAGTAAAAAAGATGTTAAAGAAAGAAATGCAACAAACGCCCCAGAAAACTTAAATGATTTTTTCAATATCCACTCAGATTTTTCTAATCTGAGCTCCAGCTCAAACTTCAAGTGCAAATCACAGCAAGTTTATCACCTTGCTCCCCAAGCATTTAAACATATTAGAGGAGAGCCCCTGGTCAGACCCAACCTGGACAACCCAAACCAGGCAACTCTTCTATGGGCAACTGCCTGCAACCATGGGCCACCAGGCTGAAACCCTCTGCAAGGGAGCAGCTGAGCCACAGAGAGTACATGCCTTGCAGCCCAAGTTCTCATTGTCATAAATACAAGAGGGAAAACCCAGCATAAAGCAAGTCTATTCTCTGCAATGGAAATAACTGGTCAGTGTTCTCTCATACACACCAAAAAAAAAAAAAAAAAAAAAAAGAAAAAAAAAAGTTGAGCATCGGCATATTTCAAACCTACATCAAATGGAAAGCTTCCATAAAATAAACCTATGAGGTAACACCAACATTCAGACTTCTCTTATCTGCTACGTAAAAAAGCCCAGTGTAGTTTTCAAATTAAAAAAAACAAAAAAAAAACACCCAAAACATTTGTATGCATTTTATATTTACACATGTGTTTCTATACCTTCAACTCTACCATGACACTGCTGAGTGTCAGGAATTCTTAGCCATTTTTCAGACTACAGTACACAATTTTCACAATAAATGTGAAAGAATCACTTATTTGAGAAAAAATTTTTAAGTGCCACACTCAATTTCCACCGTAAAAATCAGATTTTAAATAATCATGTGAGAACGAAATCTTACTCAGTCCTTCAGATGTTGATTCAAATAAACACAAACACTGCCAGCTTGAAGAATCCATTTTGCTCAGACAATTCTGAGAGTAAAATTCAGTAACTTAAGAAAACAGAAAATCACAGAGAAAAGATGTTACTAGAAGCACGAGTAAACTGTATTTTAAGACTTCTCTCAAAAACAACACATTTTTTTAAGACACACAGACACTGTAACTTCAGCTACCAAGCAACTATGTTTCCTATATTCAGAGGGGTCACTTATGAAGTATCATTTAAATCTTTCTGTTTTCCTTTGATACAAAAGGAATTACTAGGGGAGCTGGTTGGCCAATATCTATTATTATTAATGTTCCTGTACTTGATGTAATCCTTTATAGGTGAGTATGAAGACATACATAGCAATAAAGAACAGGCAATAGGATGGGAAACTATGGTAAGAGTTGGCATTTCTACGAAAGCTTTTGAATCTTGGAAACTCATGTTTTACTTGATAGTCTTCAAAGTCAATAACACAATTTAAAGGGAATTTGCAATCTTTCATAGATAATCAAAGAGACACTGAGGAAGACTAAGTTTAGCACCTTCTCATTTAGCAGTAGGTAAACCCTGGACTATTAAAAAAATTCAGATCACTGCCGAGATTCCACATTTGACAACAGGAGGGGAAAACAGCCCAGTCCACCCTCAAGGAAGTTAATTATTTCCTAGAGAAAACGCAGCAAGAGTGGAACCTAAAATCTGACACTGCAGAATTCTTCAGCTCAGCAAAGTTCTAAGCAAGCAGGAACCTGGAAATAAATAAATAAATTCCACAAAGATGGAGGTTTTGCCTTCCCTTTTAAAGAACGAAGGTAATTGTCTGGGCAAGTGTTACTATGGAGACTTCCCATTAAAAACTGAAATTCAAAAATAGAAAGTCTTATTTTCTAAAAGATATTTCAGATTTGATTGCTTAAGTAAAATACCATTTTTATCATCATTTGGGGGGTGAAACAAGAAACACTGACTTGGAAATAAAATTTTAAAAATTAATCTTGACCTTATGCTGTATTTATAGTTTCAATTTCCTAAATGTGATTTAGTTTTCCAGAAGATTAATTCTTACCAATGTATCTCATTTTTGCTAAATGAGAATATAATACTTCAACATTTATTAAGGTCTGTGTATATGGTATTTCATGTATTTATTCAAATGCCTATTTTATACATTTTAATTACATTGAAACAATGAATCTTAATAGATTATCTCTCTGGAATTCTGGTATCTCTCCTTGCATGTAGATGGAAATTGGAATCCACTAAATAGCACAAGAGCATCACTTCAAAATTAAATGTATTAAAACTTCTTCAACATGCTGAATACACAAGGAAGTTAATTTATGAAAGTCATTCTACATTAAAAACTAATTTATTTTTAAACAATTCTGTTGATAAAACTTGCTTTCAGACATTGGGTCCTACATTTTAGAACACAGATATCACAAAATGTTTAAGAGTAATTGTTAGAAGCAGATTAAAATTTTTTCATTGGTCTTTCCAACATGAAATGCCCTTGGCAGAGACTTTTTTTTCCTTACCATCATGAAAACAAAACAGAAACTCCTCACCTTGTTCCCTGGCCATGCTTTTCAAATTTCATGCATTCACATACACTACGAGAGACATGAGTCTTAGGACTCCCTTCTCCATTAACAATTTTACTTGACATCTCAGGGAGGTTTGTTTTTAAGTTTTCCTTCATTTTGAACCTTCACAATCCTAAACTCCAGATCAGACAATCCTTGAACTGAACTAGTCGAGTAAAAAGAAAACAGGAAATACTGCCTGTCCCTAAAATGGTACTACTGCCGACCACTTCTACAAATTCTGTCCTACCTGCTTTGGGACTTTTTCAGTTTCAAACTATGAACTGTTAAAGTTTTGAAGAATCTAAATGTGTATCTTGGACTCTGTAATAAAAATTGAAAATATTATAGCAATTTAATGCTTTAACATAAGCAGAAGTAACTTTTTACGTGTTTTATTGCTAAATGCCATTTTAACTTTTTTTACATGATTTAGTCCAATTTCACAACAGAATTTATTACTTGTAGCTACTCCCCCACTCCCTACTTCTTTCTCTTTTAGTGAGAGAAAAGAAATATTCCCTTGTACAACTTAGTTTGGAAAACAGGATTCTCTCAAAGAAGCAGGAAAAACATTGCCTCTCTTGATTTTGTTTCTAATCCAGTTGTTGTAGTACACATCCTAAGCAGTCACCTCACAATGACTGTTAACAAAGCTATTGAGGTTACATCATTCTCTGCTCTGAATCTTGACAGAAATTATTATAAACAGGATTTAACAGGTTTTTGCTTTAATTCATGGTTCAGTTACTATATACTAACAACTGAGACACCTTTCATTCTTTAACAAAACAAAAAACCCCAGAAGTCTTTCAGGAAATACAGCCTCCCAATATTACGTCAGGTTGAAGACAACTTAAATACTCAGCCAACCCCACAATAAAACCATGTCACATGAAGACAGCAGTTTAACTCATTTATTTGCTCATTAAGCTCCCGTCTGTTTATTCTGAGCTAGAGACTAGCTTGATTATTATGAGGGTGCAGAAGCAGAAAGGAGAAAGGCAACACCCTCAGTTATTCACCTTAACCTCAAGCATGGCCAGATTTTCAATAACCTGTGATCACACATCCTATCCCCTCCCTGCTCTTAATACTTGGAGCCAGTACCAAGTAATTTACCTGGACTTATGCAAAATTAAAGGAAGGTAAGTCACAAAGGCAAGACAACTACAGAGAAAAATGAATGTATGAATGAGATTAAAATTCTGTTTACTTATTTGAGGACAAACCATAGGGATCTGGCCAAGAATTAATAACCTAGGTTGTTTCCATCTCACATCTCTTTAGTACTTACTTGAGATCCTCTTCCAGAAATAAAATATTAAATAATTTAGGGGCATTTCTCAGATTAGCTTTTTCATAAAATCTTCAGGAAAAAAAAAAATCCACACAAATGTCCTTAATTTCAATTGTCCTGCTTTCATCTGGGATAGAGTTGATTTCTTCTCGGTAGCTGTTAGTGCTGTGTTTTGAATTCAGAGCAAGAATGGCGTTGACAACACACTGATGTTTTGGGTTTTTGGGGAAGTCATGTTTATCCTAAGTCAAGGACTTCTTTTTCTTGTCTCATGCTCCGCCAGTGGGGAGGTACACAAAATAAACTGGGAGGGAGCAGAGCTGAGACAGGTGGCCTGAACTGACCAAAGGGATATTCCACACCATAGAACATCGTGGCCACTGTGAGACGTTTGGGGTGATGGTGTTTGTCTTCTCAAGTCACTGTTACATGTGATGGGGCCCTGCCCTCCTGAGGATGGCTGAACACCTGCCTGCCCATGGGAAGCAGTGAATTAATTCCTTGTTTCGCTTTGCTTGTATGCATGGCTTCTGCTTTCCCTATTAAACTGTCTTCATCTGAGCCCACGAGTTCTCCAGTGTTTATCCTTGCAATTCTCTCCCCAATCCCATTAGTGCAGGAGTGAGCAAGCAGCTGCCTGGGGCCTGGCTGCTGACTGGGGTTGAACCAGGATATCAATACAAGATGCACTACAGAAAGAGATTTTGCTGTGGCCAGAAGTGGTACAAGTTTCTCTGGAATCAGTCTCCAGAACAGACGAAATATTACAGATTTTTAAAGCCACAGTTTCAGTTTGGTAGGTAGAAGTGACACAGGCATTAATCTAACAAGTATACATCACACTTTGCCAGAACAATGCCAGTCTGATTTTGGTTACCTTTTACTCATTAATCTGCTGTTTACATAGACTTGCAAAAAACCCTCATCCAATTAGCATCTGCAAAAAAACAACCATACTAGAGATCCAGCATTAATCAAAATCAAGACAATTTATCAAAAGCCTTACAAAGGAATATGCATACTCCACCCTGACTGGGAATTACTTTTCCAGATTCATGCATGAGTGTTAATTACCAGGCGATGCACGCTGCTATTGTTTTGACATACGACACACAGATCCTGTTCTTCCTCATTGCTCTGATTAAAAATTTGGCTCAGAGAGAAGTTTACATTGTTCCTTTTAATAACCGCACCAGTTACTTCCAGGCCGCTTCCAGGCAGGAGAGGGGCTGAGTCGCTGGGTCCTGACTAGCCATAGCTCTGCCCCAGCCCCATGAGGCACCTCAGATCTCCCATTAAACTGGGACTTCTTCAAATTTTTTGGTTTAAATTTTTTTTTCACTGACCCACTCCGACCTTTCTGAATTATCAATAAAAGCTTCATAGCTCCCTCTGCTGCCAGCAAGTACATAATTCAGTTACTCCACACAAAATCTGCTTACACCTGACAGAAAACATTGCATTCCTGTCTCTTTACGCATATATATCTGTAGAGTCCTTTGAAAATAAGATTTGGGAAATATTAAGGGTATTCTATTTTAAGGCTCTCCTAAGATTTCTGCTTTTATTGGATAATTATTCTTACTGTAAATCAATATTGAAGACCAATAGTTAAATACTATTTTAATATGATAATTTCAAAATACTGCCTTATTCAATATGAAAATCAAACCATATTATTACCTGAGTATTTAGCTGGATATCTACCCACAGAGCAACAGTCAATTTTTCAGAACATTTCAGAGATAAGAGCACAAATTGCTCAAAGAGCTCAAACTGCTTCTGCCCTATCACTACTATTCAGTCCATCTTCCCAAGTCTTTCACATTCCCATTGCTGCCTCTTCTCTGAACCTGCCCTCCCCATCCATGCCTCTCCAAACCTGCTCCTCTGCATCAGGTACCAGGTAGGTTTGTTATTGGTTTGCTGTTGCTGTTCTGCTCCATGCTACAGCTATGAAAAGTGTACTGCATCCAACGCTCTCTGTTCCCCAGGACCATTTCAAGACCACCACCATAATCGTGCCATAGCAGCCCAAGTGCCTCCTACCTGCCTCTGCTGCACTTCTAACAACTCTGCAGCCCAGAAGAGACGGGACTGGGATGACCGGCTGAAAATAGGCAAGGAAAGGACAGCTAATGAGGGAAGGGGGCATCAAGAGGGTTTACACATATAAAACTGAGGGGTTACACTGGCAGAAAAACGCATTTGCTAATATATCCTCCTCCATATCGTAGCTGCAGCTACACTCGATGCCATTGCATCTCTACAGCACACTAGAGGCTGCCCAGAGATAATTTAAGAGGTGTTTCACTTACTACAGGCCTACTCAGCCAAAGACCAACATCGACCCACACAAGGCCTGACATACAGAAACAGACAGCCAAGCACTACCCTCATAACTGGCTCTGCACTAAGGCCATGCTACAGGGGACTTGGCTTCACATATCTAAACTTAGTAGCAAAATATACCACCAACCCACTCTTTTCCTCCAGATAATTTGGGAGCAACAGATAATTTGGAGCACAGAGCTGGGTAACAGCACAGAGCTTTCAGACCTTGCCACTGTCTGAAGGCTTCTGCCACCTTCTTGCTTCCAGCACTACAGGCACGGCACCTCTCCTACCTTTTCTTTGAAAGTTAGAGGAACAGACTCCTACTTTCCCAAACTGTTCAGCTTCCTTTTCCTTATCCTGCTCCAGCCTTACATATCCTTTTATTAGTTTTGCCTCAGCAGATGACCTCAACCCACCAGGAAGGCAGCTCCAAGGCTGACAGGGTGCCCTCCAGCTCTGCACAAAGGTAGCTCCAGAATCAGCTAGCCCCCTCAGAGAAGGGAAAGGGAGCATCCAGAACAAGAGATACCATCAAATTATGGCTTGAGCAAACATCAGCAGCA
Source organism: Corvus brachyrhynchos (assembly GCF_000691975.1). Lineage (NCBI taxonomy): Eukaryota > Metazoa > Chordata > Aves > Passeriformes > Corvidae > Corvus > Corvus brachyrhynchos. The sequence goes on from NW_008240046.1 coordinate 2,530,549, forward strand.
CCTTACTGCAGGCCCCCAACCACTGGGAAAAAAACCTAAAAAATTTAGAATTTAAAAAAAAAAAAAAAAAATCAACAAGAAGTGGAAATTTCAGATGTCAGTACTTTGAGCCTAACCTCCCTCAAACAAAATTCCAAAATGCAGGATTTCACAAAACACTGAGAAAAAAATTAAATCTAAATCCATCTTTATCTGTCCAAGTCTTACATGCTGTTCATTAATATTAGATAGCCAAGGCTTAACCACTCTTCTTTATCCAGTAGCAGTAGCATTACTCACTTAGCAGGGAAAAGAAAAACACCAGCCTAAAGTGCACAGAAACCGTAAATTAATAGATACAAATTGATTCACACTTCAAACTACAGGGCACAGGTGGGAGTCCCTGAACAACCACTAAACATCCAGGAAACTTACTTCCTTAGGAGAGACAGTCTCACATGCCAGCCCAGTAGGCACTTTCAGCACTACCAAGCCAGAACAGATCATATGTCCTCCTCTCTTCCAGACAGGGCTAATCTCATAAAAACGATCTTCTTAACCCACATAATTTTGTATTAGTATGCAGTTAAGTACAAGCTCAATTCATTTATAGGGGGGAAAAAAACCTCAAAAGAAAACAACCAGAAAACAAACTTATCTGGAACCCTTTTCTCCTGTCATTTCTTATCATGCTTTTAGTGCCCATTTCCCTCTTCTGTGTTTCACTTCAGCTCTGCTACATAGCCCCGCAACTCCAGCAGCCTCAAAAGAGCTCCCCACTCCAGGCTGTATGCACACACTGCTGGAATACTGGAGTCTGGGATCATTTCTACAGACGTTGCATAGCTGCAACATCTATCTGCACACTTAAGTACACCTGTGCTTTAGCATTCCCCCAGAACGAGACCAGCTGGCTGAAATAACCCTTTCACGAAGTGAAACACAACACATTTGGGAGTACAGGAACCATATACGGTACCAATTTTGTCAAAGTTCCTGTACATGTGAAAAACAGGGATATAGTTCAGAAGAAAATGGCAGTGAGAAACCAGGTACACTATTGCCATGCTCTTCAACTTAAGATTGTTTTATAAAGAGATTCAGAAGTAAAGAAATGCTTTAATCCTTACCGTGTTTCAAAAATACATTGCACATGGGCTCTGTGTTCTTTACTAGTAAAATCAGATTTTATTAAACATAGAAGTAGCTCCCTAGACTGTTTTGTTACAGCAGCAGGAGGTAAGATCCTGAATTTTGGAATAATGCTTTACTAAAAAAATGAAGTGCCTGCATTGGGGAAAAGTAACAGAAGAATTATCCATGTAAAAAAACCAAAATCCATTTGAAAAAAATTGTGTTTCTTTTGAGGACTTGTCTGTGTTGGTCCAGTTATAATAGAATTTCTCAAACTTTAATACAGCAATCCTCTTGTATATCAATATATGTACATATCAAAAAAAGTGTACTACACAGAATTCTTATGTAGAAGAAAAAAGGAACAAAAAAAAAAAAAACCTTGAAAATGAGACTCACATAGTGTGTTGAATTTCCAGAAGCTTCAGCAGCAGCATTGTCTCAATTCTGTTTGAAAATTAAGGCCTGGAAGGACTATTTTTTTTTTTTTTTTTTTTTTTTTTACATTCTGAATATAAACCACAGCTGTATATCAACCTCTGAAATTCAAATACAGAGCTCAAAACAGATCCTACATGATGCTGCTAGGAACACTGAAATAATAAAAAACCCCAAACCTGCAAACAGGATGGTACACTGATAATCCCATCTCAGCTAGCCACAACTTGCTTCAAGGCTCCTTCACACTATTCATACAGCAAAACCCACTTTTAATGCCCTTTACAGATCACAGTCATCTGTGAGAACATAATGCAACAAATTAAGCACTGTGGTATCACAGACGGACACAGGCTTAGAGGAAACAACTGCAAAGAGCTTCCTGTTATTTGTGAATTTTTGTTCCTTACCTTGTGAAAAAGATTAAGAATAATATTGAGTATTTTTTAAAAGCTCCATGTCAATTATACTAAAAAGTTAAAAGCCTTGATACTTTTATTCTAACATACCAGCTTGGGTTAAAGCACAGATTTCTGTCTTTCCCATTTAAATCTGAAGCTGAAGTCGTATTTGCAATTGTCCTTTCTGAAGAAAATAAAACTGCTCTGAAGTACATCACACTATAACCTAACCTTCTCAATACCTCCATAAACAAAAACTTAAGAGGGAAAAAGAGTGCATTTTACATTTAGATTGTGCAAAAATTAAATTTCCCTCAATGGGTGAAGGCTGAAGGAAGTCACAAGCAAGCTTAAGAATCAATATTTTTTATTTACTGCTTGGTAGTATAAAAGTTGTATATAAACTATTTTGTTAAAAATACATTTGATATGCAAATTTAGGAAAAGCAGACTAATATGGCAATATCCATATCCCTACAAAATAGCAGTGTAGTGTTAAAGGCAATAAAACAGGCACAGTTTCTAAATTCTCTCTTAGGTAGCAATGCATAAATTCAATTCTTGCACATATCAGGTCTTATAATACCTTACATAATTACTTTATACACGTAAACAACTTTTTACATATCCAACATCCCTTTTATTCTACGCATTTTCAATGGAATCAAAACAGAAACTACTTATTAAAATAAGTAAAAAAATACATATTACTGTTTAAACTTTCTGACATCCTTTTGACATTTATTTGCAGTACTAACCCATCACGTAGCAAAATACAGTATCAAGAGAAACTGCTCTTTTTTTAGAAAAAGCTTTGGGGACAGTCTGTAACTGTGTATCTTCTTTCTGAAAATTATTTGAAAACCACTGTTTTCTCCAATGCTCCCTTTTTCCAGTAACATTTTATACTCACAGCTATCAATCTCTTGGAAACTGAAAGCTAATTACTACAACCAATACTAATTAAATCTTCTAGAGGTATTCTTCACACAAATAATCACGCGAAGCTTAATGTATGCCTATAAGATGAGGTTGGTGTTTATATTGTACTTAAATACTGAAGAGATTTCACAAACTGAGTTTAAATTTATGGGAACAGGGATGCTAAACACTGAAGTTAGAGTCCTGGCCAAACAGTTATTTTGGGTTCTCAAGAACAGACAATTATCTCTAAAAATATCCATTTCAAAAAGAACAATAAAACATTTATTATTTTCAAAGTTTGGTTGCGTAGTGGTGGGGTTTTTTGGCAAATGTAACATCGCTGAAAAGTACATATTGATAGGTCCAGTCAGTATCTTGGGGATACATATAGAAGGAAGACCATCAGCAGCTCATACTTTCAGCAAGAGTGAAAAAGCTTGATGTTTCCTGGCAAGACATGGGAGTAACTAATACACAAGCAAGAAGAGTAATTTTGTACACACTGATTGTTAAACACTGCACAAATCAATGAAGAAACACAATTCTTAGATATGAAGGAGAAACACAGTTTAGAGCACTTGCATTAAAAAGACTGAAGGTATCGATTTAAAATAAATCCATTTCAAAAACATACACTTATTTTCATTGAGTTCATAAAGCAGACTAAGTTAGAGTTCTCAGAATATAGTGCAATCTCTACTAAAATGCATTACATTAGAGCTTATATTCTGAGGCACTCAGAACAACTGATCTTTTTCAGTTTCTATTACACAGAAAAGTTTGCTGAAGTATTACAGAGATTTCCCTCCCCAAAACAAGTAACAGGACAAAGCAGAGATCGTAAGTAGATACAAAGAATTAACATCAAATATCATGGTAATTTTAGCCTTAAGTCACACTTAAAATATGAAGGGAGTAACAGTGGGTTAAGATTTCGGTGCCAATGAATACAGCTACCCTCAGTCCAATAAAGCCACTCTGAAGCACTTTAGTATATATTCCATAAATTTTTTAATGCCAAATATTCCATATCCTTATCTAAGGGTTGAAATATGTTGCCTTAGCTTAATAAGGAACCTGTGGGTAAGAACAAAAAAAGAAAAGCAAAACTATTAGGCACTCTTCAAACACGAGTGAGCAGTTACAAGAAAACAGGAGAACAAAAGGCCTTGAGGAAAGTAACCTCACCAAGAGCTCATCCAACTGCGTAGGAAAAGATGCTCTTCAGCCTATGTTAAGTAGTAAGGCAGAGGTATGGGTCTGGGGAACAACAATTTAATTTAATTTAATCTGCATATAATTGAACCAGTCTCTACTATGAAGTACCCTGCATAGAGTTCGAGGTCTTATGTACTAAAGGCACATATGGAGATTTGGCTGACATAATTATTTCCTTATATGTTTTACTTGACTACAAACAAGTACAAACAGATTAAAAGAATATTTTCATCTTTCAAAGGCTGGCTTTTATCTTCAGCAAACACTTGTCAATTCTGGAGTGGGCAGAACAGAGAAAAATCCAGATGGACCACTGGGGTGAATGCAGTTTATCCACGACGTAACTGTATTACTCTTAACATTGAGCTCATTAAAAATGCTTGTCTAAGTACAAAAAAAGTTTAAGACTTGATAAAGCTTTTACCTTTCCTGTCCAAAAACTTGTATGTTTGTTTTCTTTCCAAGATGAAGCCATTCGTTATGATGTCCACACAGTTCAACAGTATTTAAGTGCCTAAATCTTACTATTTTACTGGTCAAAAACCATGAAGTATTTAACCTTGCAGGAATGACATCACAGAACTTGTAAAATCCTACACTGCCATAAATACATTTCCTTAAATAGTGTGCATCTCTTGCAAGTTTTCGATTTTCTCCAAAGTGCTTGCAGACAATCTTCTTATAAAAGTTCCACCTGTAAGAGAAGAAAACAATTCTAAAAATAAACCTAAATAGCAAAATTAGTTTTAGTATGGACACACCAATTAAAAAGTTAGCAGGTGCTCTGACATGGAAAAAAAAAAGCCACAACTGCATGAAGTAGCTGCCATGCATTCCAAGTTTAGCATGTGAAATCCTAAAGAGGAACTAAAAATTGATCTAGTACTCTTGAAAGGCATGGACAAACACATGGACAAACTGACAAATCACACCACAGTGCAAAGCACTAGAAATGGAAAATGTTACATAGCTTCAGTGTACCGGTACCAGTTTTTGTTTATCCAGTAGCTTAAAATGGATGTGCAAGAGCTCAACTCAAAGTTTTGACTTCAGTTACCAGCTGTGTATCTACTACTCTTTTTATGTGCCAGTAAGCGTATTTGAAATAAAATTAACTGATGAAATGGAGTCTGCTGAGAACATGGACCTTGAAGACAGAGAAAACATGCCACAACTTCAAATGATGTAGCCAGCAAGACACTAGATAAGCTGAAACACTGTACAGGTCACTTCAAAACATGTCAGTTTAGGGGAAAAAAAAACCCTGGACTTGAGAGTAGCAGTGAATACAGGCAATCAGCAATGCTACTCTGTTCAGGGACTGTCCAACTCAGGAATTCCACCTCACACAGGAAGTCTCAGTAACAATGGTTAAAGTCAGCCATAAGGCACAAATCTACTGCCTCTGAATGACAGAAAAACCTTTTCTGGAAGCAGTTAAACACACATTTATGTCTGCCTTCTTCCTCTGCATCTGAAGATCTGAGTCAAATCCCCCCAAACGATAACCTTTAATCAAATGTATAGACTAGAGGCACAAAAGTCTTAAATGCTGTTTATCTACTCAGTTTCAGTAAACTGGGCTACAATAATTTATTAGAAGCCTGAAATAAGTAGTTGAAGTAAAGCTCTAACTACTACCTGTTTACACGTGAACAGCTTCTCATGCCAGTAGACAAAAACTGCTCTAAAACCATGCTAGGGAACAGAATCATATGCTTTCAAACAAGATCTGTTTATTTTTTCTAGTGCACATCAAACAGATCTGGCTAGTTTCCTGGATTTACTAAATAGCTCTGTTGGACTGCAGAGACCATTAAAATATTCTGCTGAGACATTTCTCTGCTATTAGAACATTTGTCTTCAGAAGGGGAAAAACTTTAATCCTAAGGGAAGTTCTACAATAAAAAGCTGCCATAGATGGACAATTTTTTTTACAGCTTTACTATAATATCTCTGTAGAGAACAACTTATTTTTAAATTAAAGTAGTAATGGTTCAAATTTATGAAACTTTTAGATAATTACAGGGAACATCTTTCCTATTTAGGAGAGGAAAGAACAAATTAGATAAAAAAACTGGACTACAAAACATTTTGAGTGATTTCAAAATGATGCAGTTTTTTTAATCAAAGTGCACAAAAACTTGTTTTCATAAATGCCCTATTCTTTCTATTTCTCATGCTTAAAGAGAAGATAACTAGCTTGCCTTTAAGTAGAATAAAAAAATCATATTATGAACAATCTGATGATGTTCCCACTAAAGATACAGAAAAGAAATAAAAATAGTCACAGAACTAACAAAACAATTAGCTGGGCATGGAAATGCCAATCCAGTGAAGGAAGATGTTATCTCCTATTGCATTTAGCTAATATTGATTTTTAAAAAGGGAAGAAATAGAAACCACACCAACATAAAAAAAACCCTGAGCACAAGGACATTATTCTGAATCAGAAAATAAGAGTGCAGTCTGCCTTTCACTGACATCTGTAGATCCTTCACAGATTACACTGCAACAATGAAACAGCAGCCACTAGGCAGCTGTGATTTACCAAAATGTGTTACAGAACAAAAAGGGAAACAGCAGCACATCAGCATAGACAAGCATTTGTCCAGTCTGCTCTTATATATGTCCAGCAATAAAGATGCTTATTCCAATTTCTTAATTTTTGAAACCTGAACTCCACCTTCTTGCAATTTAGCCTATCATTTGTCTTCTTATTCACTGGAAAAAAAAAAAAAAATCAATTTACTTCATTACCCTCCATAACTTTTTTAATATTTGGAAGCATACCAAATCTCCAAGTCTCTCTTCCTCTATAGCAATGGTTCAAAAAAACCTTGGTATAATATAGTGATACACAGTGAGACATAAAGGCCAGACAAATACACTCAGCTTAGTTCAACAGTCAAACCTGTGCTGCCAGTAAGGGTTGGGAGGAAGTACCCCACTGCATATCAGCTCTCTACTTTAACCTCAAGACACTCAAGGGCATTAGAATCTTGTTGCTTTTCTAAATAGACCCAATTTCCTCTTAGGCATTTCCCTCTTCTGTTTGAAGTTACCAGTAGTTTGACACAACATAATTTTATCCTCTCTCTCAGCATACAGAGAGTTTGGCACCATGCACTTTGTTCACTTCCTCCAGTACCTTGTCACCACAGAACCTTTGTTCCTCAAGGGTCAAGTCTGAATTTTGAATCGCACTTGTGTAAAATCACCTTTCCCCTTCAGATCATCCATCAGCATGTCATCAAACAGAGGCAAACCATATTAACTTCCAGGGTTTTTTCCCCCCCAACTATCTAAACTGTTAAAAAAAAGCCACAGTTAGGGTTGCACTTCAAAACCATGCCAGACATGTTTTTCACATGCATAATAGAGTAACTCAAGCAATCCACTGAAGTTTAACGACTCACAAGAAAACCCCAACCGCCTGGCTTAGTTAGATCCCTGTGAGACCAGAGTTTCATGTCTCTCCACTGCCATTAGTCAAAGCTCCACAGATCTATCAGAGAAGTATCTAGTAAGCAACCATCTTATACAAGCATGCAGTACAAAGCAGCAAGCATAAGGAAGCAGCTGTAGTTATTGAATAACTGTAGTTATTCCAGTGATACAACTGTCAGTAGCACTTGTTTTGGGCGATAAACATGCTGCCACTAAATCTGAGCCATTGTTTATTGCAAAAAAATTAACATGCAGACATTTTATCTGTTGAACTAGTGATGCCATACCCACAAAGAAGTTTTTATTTCAACACCTACTCTAATTACAAAGTTTAGATAAGACTTTGATGGATAAAAAAGCTTTTATTAATTTATCATTCACTGAGTGATAAAATGTAATTTTTGCAGACTTGTGTAGAAAATTTTGGAATTGAAAGACAGGTTTCCACACAGAACTGATATTTTCAATTTTACTGATTACTTTTATGTATTTCACAACATAATACTTTCAGTATGAGTTCCAAACATTAAAATGTTTGATACCTGCATTTTACTCCGAGCTTCTCCTCTCTTGCATTTCCTGTTTCACAGGTGAGGCAGGTGCTTCGCTCACTTCCTGTTTCGCAGGTGTGGCAGGCATCTCACCATTGACACTCTCCACGCCAGTAACAGACATCAAGCTTTTCCGTTCTTTGGAGTTTGACTTGTGATCCACTTTGGTGACTCGAAATCTGAGGTGAGCAAAAGAAAGTTCACTTGTGTTTCCCCAGAGATCAGTTAGAACATTCTCAGGGCCAATAGCATGGCCAGGAACAAACTTTCAGGTCCCAAGAACAGGATGTCAAAACAGACACGGACCCTGCTTCACTTCAGAGCATCTTCTTTCCTATTACCTGCAGGTATTTCCAGTACTCACTACTCCTGAATCACACTTTCTCAGGCAATTGTGTTTTGAAGCCAGAATCCACAGATTGCATACCACTTCTTGCAACAGCAATTTTCAAAGACAACTACAACATAAGGGAGGAATTAAAAATAACAACGAGAATGAAGTGGTTTCTATAGCCTCACACTTACTTGAGAAACACCAAATTCAGATAAATTTATTAGTATGCAGTTCTTGTTTCTTTTTGGCCTGTATCAATCAAGCAAGAGCCTTAGATTTATACCCATCATAAATGTCCATCTTTTTACACAGTTCTTAAAAAAAAACAAAAAAAGAAAATCAGATTTACTTCTTCCAAAAATAACTTCAGTCTAATAGTAACAAGGCTATAAAAAAAAAAATCACCAATGTTATAAACAGAGCAGAATCAGTGAATATCTGATCCAACACCAGCCACTGTAGCATTCCTAAGAGAAGTACACAACACAAGGACCTAAGCCTTACCTTCCCACAGAAAGGACTGTAACTTCTCCAATACGACTTCTTCTGTTCTCTTTAGATTTTTGAGCTGGTTTTATAAGGTGCCATCGTTTGTGACTACAGCGAGTACAAACATCCTTTTCTACCACTCCTCCAACAGTATGGAAGTGATGGCCTTTGCAGCTGTGTCTGAACGGAACAACACCCGGCGACAAAGGAGTCCCCGGACTCATTGGACTCTCAGGAGAGGTAGGAGATAATGGGCTGTAGGAAAAAGAAATAAAGAAAATTTAACACTTACTACAGAATACTGTTTCTCAAAAAGGAAAAAGTATGAAATCCAACCTTCCGTTATGTCTAGTGAATATCTAGTTTTTACAGGGAACATTTATTTGTGAGGATGTCCAGCTTAAGGCTCCCTTCAATAGTGTATTTTATTATCAGAATCACTTTCACGAATTAATTCAGCTGCAATCATGTGGTTAAGGTAACTAACACAAAAGACAAGGAAATCAGGAGGGAAAAAAATCAGGTTAGAGTAGATGAGAACAGGTTATATGAATTTATACTGATGACAACATTTAATAAGCTGATTATAGTCACAAAAGAACTACCTTGGAGAACTACAGAAAGTATTTCAGAATTATTACAAGATCTCAAGAAACTCACACAAAAGAGCACAGTCCCACAATATTGAAAGGAGGCAAAACTAAAATGTCTACCACAATGACAAGAGGAAACAACAGATCATTCTGTTTCAGGGGGAAAAAAATAAAACTGTAAGTACCTAGAAAGAAAGAAAAAGCACTACAACCTCCAAAAGGCATTTGAGAATAACTAATCAAACCAATCTGATTTTCTTCTAAAACAGACAAACAGATAGCAGAGATAGAAACCAGATGTACTTTTTTTGGACTTTAGCATCCATTTTGACACTGTCTTGTAACAAATTCCCCTAAAGCAGGCCAGAGATCATGAAAGGTGAAATAACTGTAGAGTAAGGCAGCATACCTTGTAACAAAAAAAAATGAAAAACACATACGGAAAGTGATATATCTGTAGTTGCTATGAAACTGGAAAGACACACTAAATGGGGTCTTTTTGGTCCTGATGATATTCAGTGTTTTAAATAGTTCACTGGGTAACAGAATAGAAGAACAACTAAAGTACCCATAGACTTTGGGTCATCCATAGTAACTTGCAGAGGTCAAGATAAGAAATTAGAATGATGAGAGCAGAACAAGCATGTGAAAGACATTCACACATACACAAATCTTACTAAAAAAAATGGATGTATTCTAGTAAGGGCAACACAAATTTTCAGTGTTTTAGCAGAAAACCTTTACACAAACCTAGATTAAAAAGCAACGAGACAGATGATCATTCTTCAGAAAAAGAGGATCATGAGCTGAACATGAATCATTAACAATGTTCTTGCTCAAAAAGGACAACAGTGGAAATAACAGAAATATAACTTGTGAACCTAAATTTACATTACTCAGCATTAATCATGCCATATCTGATCCCACTGTGCAGGTTTAGAAATGTCATTTCAAGAAAAATACTAACAGACTCTTTGGAAGAGATTCCAAAGGGGAACAGAAAGAACAAATAAAAGAAGTAAAACATGCCAGAGAAGACTGGAGTTACTTGGATGCTTATTGTCAAAATAAAAATATTGACAGGAGATATTTAATGGTCTTCAAATAAACAAGAAAACACTATTACGGAAGTAAAAGTTGTTCAGCATCTGAAGCAAAGACAGAACTAATGGCTTCAGATGAGAGAAGTGTAGATTTTACTCAGCCATTACGATTGCTATAAATAGGAAGTTTCATAGTGCACTGAACTTAAAAAAAACTACAGTGGATTTCTACTTAATTACAAAAGCTTCAGGAGTATCTATCAAATTCTGGGAGAGCAATCATTTTTCCTTCCTCCTTACTTTTCATATTTTATCACTGAAATGATGATCTAAAACTCCCAAGACAACATGACACATGCCTATGCAAAAAATTCAAACAAATATTTCTACAGCACCACAGAAAAATACCTATAGTTGAGAAGAAATCCCACTGGAAATTCAGGGTTTTTCTCAATAACCAAGCCTCTCACCATTAGAACACACATTTAACTTTGCATACTCAACTCTGTTTTGCTGTAACGATACAGTCCTACTTCTTTTATAGGTAACATAATACTACTTGAACTTTCATCTCCTCTGCATTGAATATGAACACAGGGTTATATATGAAGAGCACTGAGAGTAGTACAGATATAGCTAAAAGTACTCATGTACAGATACAAGCACCTTTACACATATGACGCATCTACAAGTTCTTTTACACATACAGTGCATCTAAGGCAGAGCTGCTTTCTCTACATAATTATCTAAACAGGTGTGCGGTGAAAAAACCTAAGAGATAGGTCAATCAATGTTTATTTCCACAATTATAAAGAAAAAAGTAAACCAAAAGGAGACACAGAAAGAGATGTCTCTTATAAGTTAGATTCTATACAGATGAAATGAGTGCTGTTCTGTTCTTTGAAGTCAGAGTAACTTTGGACATAACTTCACCCTCAAGTAAACCAGTATTTGCAGCATCTGTAAATCTTTAGCCCAAAATGCAGTAAAACTGTATCATGCAGCTAAAACACATAACCAGAAGAGCCAGTCACTAAGCTAGGGTATATGTTAAAATTCAGGGACTCAAACAACAGAAAATCAAAGTATTATCCTCTTAGCTGGTAACTCAAGCAAGCGATGTAGTCTTAGAAGTGCTCAGGAAACAAAATCCTTTGAAAGGGTATCTTTTTAGTTGCCTCAGGAAACATGCATTAAAATGAGGAGTAATTACCTTTCAGGTTCAAGGACACTGCTATCTGCTACCATGGCCTTTAACACATCAGCATTTGCTGCAATGAGAATAAACAGAACTCTTAAAAGTGAACGGTTCTAGATTTAGAAAAAAAACAAAACCAAAATTAAAGTTCCTCAAAGAAATTTCATCTAAAAGAAAGATGACTGCATTATGTATATCTCCAAAAAAGTGTAAGAGAAAACCGCAGAAAAAAACCCCGTTAATGTAATTCTATTGATAGTCTTAACACGAGCTCCTAAAATTGCAGTTCATATTGCACTCAACGCTCCACCCCAGTACACGCCACGAAACACAGCCATCTAAACAAAACTCTTGAACAAGATCTCTGAACCACCTCAGACGTTTAACACAACTTCAGATTAAAAACATCAGTTTAAGTGAGCCCTACAAAATGCAAATTCATTATCAGCCAAGAGCTTTTAATTTCTCACTTCTTATCAAAACATATGGGTTACTTAATCCCAATCTCAAGGAAAAACACACAAGCTCAAAGCACTAATAGTCTAAAAAAAAAAAAACCAAACAACAGAAAAAAGGCCCAAACAACAAAACCCAAAAAACCCCACATGCAAACCCAAAACCACCACTTTTCCAGAGGACTAGTCTTCATTCAGAGGTAACTCAAATCCAGTTCAATGGTTAAAACTCTGGTTTATACAAATGTAAAAATAAAAGGCTGAATGCTCTTATCCTATAAAAACATCCAGTCTCCTAAACTTTTCTTCTATTGGGCAAATACATTCTGAACTAATCAAACATTCCATGGGGTGCTTAGCTATGATTTTATTTTCTCAGTCACATCTTTCTCTTTATCCTTTACTTTGCAGACACAAGAGGATACCACGTACAGAATTCAACATTAGTGCTATGGACCCAATTGTCTCAGTTATGCACAAGCCTCTCATCAGACAAGAGCTGCAAGAATCATTTCAGGACAAGAAGTTTAATCTAGTCAAACATAAAAGTTTCCACAGGCTTTAAACACTACTACTAAGAAAGCAACATTGAGCTTCTACTTCACACACAAAACAAAAGACTGAACCAAAAAAAACCCCAAATACCTAAAGAGTGAAAATATCTGTAAATGCATTACCTGAATTTACCATACAAAACAATTTTCAAGTAAGCAAGAAACTTCCCTATTGTCCTTGAAGCAATTGCCTTGTGAAGACAATCTCAAAGAGCTAAGAATGAACAAATTGGTTATTAAATGAAAGCACACGAACATACCATATATCAGACTATCTGAAAAAACATACTTGTTATAGAAAACTATCACAAGGGCTGATAACTTCAATGTCACAATACTATACCTTCATTTTTCATGATGTAGTTAACAATTTGTCCCACAGTGTCACTATTCTCATGCATAGATTCATTCATTTCTGTGCAAAGAAATAAATATGTTGTCAGCATCCTGGCCTTATGAATCAAGAACTGAACTATTTTAAAACAAAATAATGATAAAAAAAGTCACAACCAAAACTGAACACACAACAAAAGAAACTACATTTTTAAAAAATAGCAAGATCTGTTGCCATTATGGAGGGAAAGCTTAGATAAGACTTTATCGTCCTTATGCAGTAAAAATATGAACACAGGTTTATCCTCTGTACATCAGCCCTAACAAATTCACCTAAGAATTAAATAAGATCAGCATTTTCACAAACATACTTCAAAATTCCTTCTCTAGCTAGTAAGGAATAGACAAACAAGAGGGCAGCATTTCTAATCCCAATAATAGGGAGAAAAAACCCGAAACAAATCGTTAAACTGTCTCAAGTCACTATTCTAAAACAGGTATTATTGGCTTTTAGTATGAGGGGGGATCCAATTTAAGTTTTTCACCACATCTACAAGGACAAAACAATTGATTGATTTAAAAAAAAAATCTGAAAACTTTGGAACAGAATGCACCCATTAACAATATTAAAAGCTTCCTCAAAATAACCTGCAAAGGCTGAAGAAGATTAATGGGGGAACTAAAACAATGAAGAGGCAAAACTGTGCCCTTCCCTAATAATTGTTGTAATACTTTATTTAAAAAATGGGCTTGAGGAAAGTTTGATACGCTAGACTCTAAATTCTTCTCTTAGGTAGTAAATTAGAGGCTTCCCCATCTCTGTCCCCACGCTTCATCTTAATACCCACAACTTTGCAATGTAACTTAGACACAGCTAGATCCTGACACTGAGGCACAGGGGATGTCCCCATTTCATTACCACACACCTCACTGTCCCACTCGGGAACTAATAGACCAGACAATTCCACTCACTGCACAGATGCCCCAGGCAATTAATGCTTAAGAACACACTGACACATCATTATTGCACCACATAGGTCTACCCTTACCACAGAGCCACTGTCATTTGCGCTCATTATGAGCCTACTGAAAGAAATTAACTGGGAGAAAGGAAAAGGCCCAGAGTATTTACAAGTGACTTGACTTTTGTTTTTACTTACATTTTACAAATGCTATACCAGGTTACTGTAGCCTTTCCCACATGATAACACCCTTTTTTTCCCCAAGTAAGAATAGATGGGAATACAGAACAATAAAAACAAGGGCACAAATGAACAAACATTAGGATAGAAACAAAGGTAACTTTAAGAAAAAATTATAAGCAGCGAGCATTACTTAAAACAGAATGAAGATATTCAGTCCAAAGGCTTGGTTTTATAAAGAGAGGTGAGATAAGAATGACAGCACAACAGGAACAAATTAGGATTGCAAAACATAAAACTAAGATTTTAGGCTTTAAATGGCAGCTTTTTGCCACTTCTCAGCTAGCACTATGTACACGAATACTTTGTTGTTAACAGCATGTAGAATGCAGAAAAATGATCTGGTGACTCCAGCTGTGGAGCTGCAAGCAAATATACTGATACTTTGATCCCTCTGTAAGCTCTTACTTGATGTTAGCAGACTTGCATAGGAAAGCGGAACACTCCTAGTTTTGACTGGCAACGATCAAACCCCAAGTGACATATAATAACAAAAATATTATTTTTAATACTGCTTTGATGTCAAATATAGACACAGAAATGACAGAAGTGTCACAATAAATTATTCCACAGTAGTTGCAATGTACAGAAATAGGTATTTGTTTATTAGACTTGATTACCTATTTTTTCATCAAGTTTTTCTTCTTCTACTTCTTCAGCCTCTGTTGTACAACGATATCCTTTTTTCTTAAGGACATGGCAGATAAGGATCCCCAAGAGACCCATGATGAAGAAAACAGGAACCAAAGCAAAGGCAATATACTCTAGGTGTTCAGCCTTGCCATCACTGCCATCCGTTTTAGTTGTCAAAGTAGTTGTCTGTAAGCCATGGCTTGACAAAACCCCGGGAACCTCTCCATCTATGTAAATCAATAAACACATTTATCACTATACACTGTAAATCACTTGAAAGAATTCAGAAAATTACAAGCATGACCAAATCCCCACAGTGTCAATGCAAGGTACCTTCTGTGATGATGACAACAATACTCTACTGGCTGGGAACTTAACACCAGAAACAGCAGATATTCCCTCTTCATCAAACGATTACAAACATCTAACATCCAAAAAGCCTGCGTGATATTTCTTCAATATAACAGTGAAGAACCAACAATGTTCTAGCCTGACAGGCTTGTAATCTCAAATAGAGGGCTCACATATTTCACAGAAGAGTAACATCACCATTGCTCCTTGTTCACATCTGTGAGCAAAATGCCATACCACTCCTCCAGTCCTAAGTTCATGCAAAATTACCAATAAAATATGGATCCTTCCCTAATATGAGAATAAATACAGGATTTAATATTGATCCTTGCATAGGAAAAGTATCAGGTGTGAATGAAATACCCTTGATTTTTATTTTTCTTTTGACAGTGGGAATTCTCAAAAGAAAGAGCATCTACCCCTGCTCATCAGAATAAGGTGGGCTCACTCTTTGTTTGTCTCAGATTTGGAAATCATTTTGTATTTAAACTTGAAAGAGGACATGAAAGAATTATTTTTTCTTGCAAAGAATTTAAGTTGAAGCACTGTCACACACTAACTCTATATCCACAATTAAGCACTTTTGTTTCAACTAAGTTCTGAAATTCACAGATGTAAATCCCATGTTATAAACTGGGATTTTGACCTATCAAAATATAGAATATTTACATTAGAAGGGACATCTGAAGTTCATCAGTCCAAATGCTGCTAACAGCAGCACTGATTAGATCAGGTTTCACAGATAAGCTCCATCTAGATGACGGACATTCCACATTTCTGGGCAACCTCTTCCAATATTAACACACTTTAATGTCCAATATACACAAAGAAACTAAAAACTCAGTACATTCTCAACCATATCAAATATAAAAGTATAAAAAGTTCAACAGCTCAGCAAAATCCAAAATTACATGTTGCATACTCAAAACTTTTGCAAACCCTTCGAGGTTATACACACTCCCCACCCCACATAATAAAGACTTAAACATTACTATCCCAAATATGCAAGAATGCTCCTGCATTTCTACCTTCTATTATTCTCCTCCACTCCAGCCAAAAACAATTTTTTTGAGTAGGTAATAATGACAGCCAGAAAGTGTTGGGTTTTTATCCACGTATTTCAAGATATCTTCCATCTACTTGTATTTAAATGGACAAGGAAACTCACAATTAAGCCATTCATCAAACTCACTGAAGAATTGAAGAGTCAGGAGAAAAACATTTCCATGACAGGGACACTTTCACAACACAAATGCCTAGAATAATAATCCTTCCCTTTCAAAAATAAAAAAATGGAAGCCTGCACAAATTTGCAGAAAGAGCGTTATTCCATAAAAATCTCCTGCACCAGCTGCATGACTAAGTTGCATTCAAGAAACACCAGTAAGGTGACAGACAGGGAAGAAAAGTTAAAACTTCAGTTTGGTATTTACCCTAGTTTTCCTTATTCCTCTAGAAACAGTAAACTTTTTATTTTAAAATATTTCTGAATTTTTCAGAACAGTCTTGAATTGTCAGTTGAGTAGTATGCAATACACAAGACTTGCTCTTGAGTAGTATGCAATACACAAGACTTGCTCAAAGTGGAAACATGGAAATTATTTGAAATAACAACTGATAAACCCCAATTAGCACCAAGGAAAAAAAAGATGTATTAAGTATTTCACTAAAATATTTTTTTAAGAAATAGCAGAAATGCAGAAAAATGGAAAGAAGTGCAAACAAATTACTGAACAGATCTCAAAACTAAACGTTAAAGCAAAATCTCAGGATATTTGCTTTGGACAAAACCAGATGGTCTAGTTTGTTCTCAAACCCAAAAGAGAAAGCTATTCACTTTTAAGAGGCCAGCAATTCTACACGACTGCATGCAGAATTTACCAACACGTAACCTTTAGAAGCTCCAAAGTATGCCTGAGTTGGACAATTGAACAATATGTACAATTTAACTTTAAGGTTGCAATTGTTTTATACTGCAAGAAAACAAAAGACAGGACAGAGTAAGGGATACAATCATATAACTGAGAAAGTTGATCTTATATGCAGTTTATCTGCATTCTACAAATCTATAATTCATGCTTTAATATACCAAAATATAATTTTTTTTTTCTAACTCATCAGGTAGCAACAGCAACAAAGTCCCCCTCTAATCAACAAAGTAGTTTCATTTACTTTCAAGGCAGGAGAAAAGCCACCACACCAGAGAAGTATTACTTGGATGACTACAACATCTCAGAATCTAAGAAATCCAACTGAAACAGTATACATCACAAGCTCTTAAGGGTATTAATAAATAAGCACCTTTCATGTTCAAACACAAGACAAAAACAGGCAGATGCTTTGGATTTTGTTGCACTGTATCCATGTTAAGAATGAACAGGAAACACCTCCCTACTAGCAACAGCCACTTTCTAGTCAAGCTATTTTGTGGAACAGCCACAAAATTTATCCAACTCAACTTTTTAGGTTTTCTGCCTCTCTTTGTGGCACAAGTGGCATGCATTGCCCAAACAAGTATCTATTTGCTCCATAACCATGGCAAGGCAATTCCCACCAAACCTAGAGAGCAAGGGGGCCTTATCACATGGCTAGAGGTCCATGCCTCAGGCTTTCCAAGCTGTGGTTCACTGCAATTCTCCAGACACAAAGTGGCTTTAGGAGGTCCCTTCCCATTCAGTTCTCTGCTACCCCACTCACACTGCTCCCGCCCGATAGACTGTAGCCCTGAAAACAGTTTTAAACTGCATTACTGAGATATCAGAGATATGGGATACACATCATAAGGTCACCCCAAGACACCAGGTTTTAAGAAAAAATGCCACAAAAAGTCTTCAGTTTTTAAGCAGTCATTTTACTGAATCAGTACAGCCTGAGCTTTGGCAAACTCCTCTGTTAAGACAATCCACTGAGTATGCTGAAGTGGGGAAATAACAGTGAGCAAGGATAGCCAAGTGCACCTAGAACAAAGCTTCCCAGAGTAATCGTAAAAACACAGAGCCATAGTCTCAGAGTATGTTCAAACAATAAGGGCAAAATAATTAATTACGTGCAAAAAATTCTTAACTGTGAGAGCAGTGAGGCACTAGAACAGGTTACTCAGGGAGGTTGCGGATGCTCCAACTCTGGCAGTGTTCAAGGCCAAGTTGCATAAGGCCTTGAGCAACCTGGTCTAGTGGGAGGTGGTACAAGGAGGGTTGGGACTGAATCATCTTTAAGGTACCCTCCAACCACTAGCATTCTGTGATTCTATTAAAAAAAGGATAACGTCCAACACAATTATTTTTAAATCATCAACCTGAAACCCCATCAGCTTGACACAGCCACTGAAAACATAGTTACAATTTAACACCATCACCACCCCCCAAGAGAGCAAACTGTCAGGAACCACTGGAGTTGAGATTTCCAGCCTACCTAGTATGTAACACCTGTAAAAGTCTGCATGTAAAGAACCATGGTTTGACTTTCTTTGCTTCCTGTTTCTTTTTCTTCCTACATAATCTCTTATGATTTGTGACGTCTGCTTGTAGACTGACACATGAAACACCAATGAGAAAACCTCAGTAGCTAAAATCTCATCTGCAGTCTACGTGATGATAATCTAGACAAATGCTCAAAGAATACATGCAGCCCATGCAAGTTGAAAGGAGAATTGTGCCTGTACTGGCATTTTTTCTACTGACAGAAGTATGTTGAAAATATCATAATTTATCAACTGAATACTCTGTAGCACAGATTAGTCTACTATTAGGGTTAAGGTTTACGGAGGTTTTGAACAAGGAAGGAAAATATATTTAGAAGTAATTTTTTAATTTAAAAATTCATTAAATTAACGTGGATATTTCAACATACCAGTTTATTTACATAGGCCTATGTGACTTTTCTTTGGTTGTAATTAGATACCTACAAATTCAACCTCCTATTAAAATTCAACAAGAAACGAACAATAGCACAGTATTTTGCTTATTACTAGTAAAACATTAAATCAATAACATTTCTATAAAAACAGTTCATTTACACAAAGTCCAGAAACTGCTCGATGCCATTCATTTTTTGTTCAGAGATGCAAAATTCCAGCTCAAGCAAAGCAAAAATATCCTAGAAAAAATTAACTAGCTGAATCAAATACTTGGTGCTGTCTAACCTTATAAGTAGAGCAAAGCACTCAGCTTTTATAATCAAACACCCTACACAGTCTGCCCTCAAAACCCTCAGCAATTATGACATAATGCAAAGCCAAACCCTGAGTACCTGAATGGGCAATATATTTTATATGTCACAGCTACATCATTGATTGCACATCCCCTATTCCCTTTCCCTAGAGGCACATTATGCTTATATCAGACTGTTGAGAGTCTGCCTCATTCTCATGATGTATGATGCTGCTTCTCAATGGTTTTAATCAGGCCATAGCAATCTTCCTTGACTTGAGTCAATTCATAAAAGAACTGACTTGTTTCAGTGCTTTACTGTCCTGGCATTTTTATACACCAGTCATTCTATACCAGTCTACATACGAAAATTGCTTGAAGATGTAATCTAAATGAAAATATTGAGGAGTGATATTCAGCACATTTATTGATGCTTTAGCTGTAACTAATAAATTGCACTCATGCTACTAATTCAGATCCCATGTACTCATTTGCTTAAAAATGAATATATACCAAGTACTGTAATTGAGTATTGCCTGCCCTTACTTAATCCTTACCTAAGAAGCAAAATATAAAGATAGGCAACCTCAGACAAGTATTTTGGTTCTAATCACTGTTATTCAGATACAATGGTAGTATTCTTCCATCTCAGCAATTGCTCAAGACAATTTACAGCACCTTCAGGAAACAGAATATGAGAGTAAAAAGTCAGCAGATAAATGAAGAACTATTTTGTCCTTCATTAAATTGCAATTTTTACATGGCCTAGACAAACTTTTCATAAAGCACATGAGAAATTTCTAGAAATATTTAATCTTAGTCCTGTCTTGCTTAAAGTACAACTCAGATTCTTGAAAAACAAATCCTTTTAATAACCAAGATCAAAACAGTTTAGTTCTTATACTAGCAATATACAACTCAGCATTAAAATAATGCAGTTTTTCTAAATCTCCAATACTACACCCAAGTATAATCTACATGCATCTGATAATGTCAAGCACATTCCACTTGTTTTTGTATTATTAATTTACAGAAAGTGGCCTATGAACAACAATGTAATCTTCTCTCTGCTGTACCAGTAAAAAGTCCTATTTGGTTACTCTGGATTTTGCCCATTATGCCCATGCCATTTATCATTTATGGCACCCCTTTTAAAAAGTTTTGTTTACCTGTTACAAATTTGATTATTCTAGCAATCTACCTGCTAAAAATAAATACATATGTATTCACTAACTTCTTGTCCATAAAGTTTAAGGAGTTACAGGATCATATTCCCTGCTTTCAGGCATGAAAATGAAACATAGATATCAAGCTCACAGTATATGGAAACAAACTATTGTTGACCTTAATGCTAATTAATATTTAAACAAATTAAATACGATTACACACAAACTAGTTAAGTACAAGACAAATGAAATACTACGCTATGGCACACAGTCTGTTCAAACATCTCAGCTAAGCACAGCTGGAAACCATGCCTCAGTAGCAACATCGCTTCTCCCCCTCCTCACCATTAACGGGCCAGTCCACCCATGTGCTGAAACAGGGCAATCACTTAAGGTTCAAAATAATTGGAAAATTGTTTGCATGAGTGGGTTTTGGTTCTTTTGGGGGGTTTTCTGGCGCTCTTTTTGTCTTTTCCTTTCTTTCATATATGGATCACCTCCGGTTCAATTCATCACACAGACCTACACACTGCTGCTAAAAGGGCATAATCAAAGCATTGCTTAAGCTTTTTGTGGCAATGCCACAATGAGAAATGGTCAGGCAGACTGTGACACCAGCTCCCCCTGCAAGGAAAAGATACTTGATGATGATACCTAGTGCTTCATCCTCTCCTGGCTCTAGAAGAAGTGTATTTTGAACTACATTAAACACTAATGACACTAAGTTCTAAATCAGTTGTATACTTTCATTGGGTACCTTCAACTTACTCAAGAGATAAAGCATTCTACTAGAGCTGCACTAAAGGTTTCTATTATCAAGTCAAATTTAATTTTTTTAGATTCTTAATTCAAGTGCTCAGCAGTGAAATCACTTAGGTAAATCATTTACTCTGATGGTAATCATGCACCCATTTAATACACATCTTTAATTATTTTACCGAGAGTAAATTTAACAAGAACAGTTTGATGCAACTTCAAATTAACTATACTTTTTATGAGTTACCTGATTTAAATAGTATTTATCTATTGTGGACACTACAGTCAAATTGCTTTCGCAAAACTAAGCCGATGAAATTACTAGCAATTTCAATCACAAAGACAAAACATATCAGTGCCCAAAACACATATACAAAAAAATAATTAGGAAACATTCAGGCTTCTCTGCCTTACTAGTGAGGTGGTAACTACAGAAGAGAACAGACAAACTAGAGAAGTCAGTAAAGAAAAGGTTAAAAGAAGTTTATTTTCTAGAGGAAAAAAACCCTTAAGTGAAGAAAACCTATTGCCTACCACTTGCTTTGTCTATTGTTCGAGGAAATTGTACTTCAGGGAATATGCTTAAAGTGAGTAACAAAGAAAAACACCTGTCATCGAAGAAGAACATTCAACACGTTTGTAAATTCCACTTAATTTCTAGCTTCCTTGTAGTAATCAGAACCTACAACCAGAAGTGAAATAAGCAGGAAGTGAGATGACAAAAAGGAAGCCACATGATGAAAGAACATACTGACAACCAGTAACACACTGCCAACTGCCTTAGAGGTTAAGCAGGGCTGATTAAGAACAGATCTCAAAACCTTTATTAGATCTGTCAAAAGCAGTGTCTCAAGAAAGTGAGCAGAAGAACCAGCCATGTTTCTTTAAAGCTCCTTCTAAGTACACCTACATTGTGAACACCAATAATAAGACACAGGCATCAAGTCTCAGGCATGACCCACCTGAACATAATACCAAACAGCATCCATGGTACCCAACACCGAGCTTTTCATAGTAACTCAGGCTGGAGCCTGCTAGGAGTCCTTACATTAGAGACAAAGTCTCTGGCTTACCAAAGTCACTACAAAAATTTTGACTGTAGGCAAATTTTGCAGTAGGTCTGGAAAGAGAGCTTTCTACTCTGAGAGGCAAGTCTCCACACTGACAAGTTCTTTACTAATGCCAATTTTTTCTGAATTACACACCCTATCAACAAATTCAATAAATTGTCTGTAGAAAGTTTTAGGCTGGCTTCTCTGAAAGCCTGAGGGTAGGGTGGGGATTCAGAAAGGAGGTACCTGCTATGTAAGGTAGGTCCTACTCACACCAAAAAAATACAGCTAGAAGTATTACTGTAAAATGCATAAAAGACTCCATAATTTTGAGTGCTGAAATAATTGCAATAAGCATTGCAATTCCCATACAGCCAGAGAGATTGTTAGGGAACACCAAACCTAATAAATCATCAGTCGCCACACACCATGAAGGTATCTGACATTATCTAGAATGCAATGAAAAAAAATAAATTAACAGTATATAGAGCAGTTTTGTCCTGTTGAAAAAGGGAAAAATTTAAATATAAAGGGAAGCGACAGATTTAGTCTCTTCTTTGCGCAACACAATACGTGGTTGATAATGCTGCATTAGCATATACAGAGACAAAAAGCTTATATGGTTCACTGTTTACCACTACTAAATTGCAGTGCTTATGGTGTAATGGCTTTGGTCACTACTTGAGCAGCATAGAGCTCCTATAGCAAAAATAAACAGAACTGGTGCTTTACATTTGCATTTCTGTTGCAAAACTGTTCCTCAAATTTCAGTTTTCAAATAAAACACACTCTGCAAACAGCCACAGTACATTTAATAAAGCACATTTCACCAGTATGGCCATTAAAAATCAATGAAATGAAATCCTTCCTGGAGACATCAGCTATTTAGAACTATTGCATACCACTGAATTTGCAATCGCAATTGGCATCTAGTGAGCAGCATTAAATGAATGCCACCAGGCACATTATATCAATGGACTTATGCAAGCTAACAACAATCCTCACTGGTTTACAGGAGTCAAAAATCAATTTTAGCCCAAAACAATATATCTCTAGTGTGAAGAGGTATACTGTGATCTTGAGATACAGAAGATACATTGGCAGAAAGCATTTGTAAAACGCTGAGAAGAAAATTCTTTCATAGCTGTTGCATCTCTTGCCAGACTTGCCAACCTTTAGCCTAAGTACAATCCTATTCACCTAGATACACTACTAAATTGCTGGTATAATTATTAAATCCTACAAATGCACATAGCATACCAAGAGTTCTCCACCCACGTAACTGCCTTCAAGCCCAATAAAGCAATCCTGAGTATAAACATTTGTAAGAAGTCTGTATAAGCCTATTTATACACGTCCTTTCATTTACTAAAACATGTGTTTACAGCCTCTTCAAGATATCAGTAGTAGGTAAACTGTACAGTAATCACAACATGTATAAACATGCAGTAATATGCTTAAGTAACAACCAAAGAGCAAATTATTTTTTTAACTGTTAAAAAAAATATATATGGTGATGACCAAGAAGAGAAGAAAAATCCACAATTTCTCTCCTCCTCCTCCTACCTTTGCACAGAAAACCTCACGTCCTTAGATAGCAGCTACCACTAGCTACCAGTCAACACAAATATGAAATTCAAGATGCTTAATGGTACTTATTTCTTTCCACTCTCCTAAAGCATGAACTGAACAACAAGCCTTCCATTCTTCTTGCTTTCAGAAAATAAATAGCAGGTAGTAGTTACCTCGAACCCTTCTGATCAAGCTTGCCTGTACCAAGTAATACACAAATACACAAAAGGAACCACAGAAAGACAAGAAATACTTCTGGATTTATTGTTTGCTAGTAACTATGACCATCTTTCCACTAAGTTGAAAGTTTACTCTCAAACAAGCTGGTACACTCTTACCCATGTCATACCATCCAAAAGTAATACAGCTGATCAAGCTGAAAGTGGAAATGCACATCAATTTTTAATACAAGTGTTTCAGCATCACAGACAATGCACAAAAGAAAGCACTTCAGACTACACAGGCAAGAAATTCGGTTTCACTTTAAGATTATTAGTACCGTAACAGTTGGGGTTAGACATAAACAAAGAAAATGCCATTTTAAACAAACTTCCTCTGGTGATTGTATGTGTGCGAGGGCTCTTCAGAGTTCTCAAGGGTTACAGTCAACTTTTCACTTCCAAAACCTAAACGCTAAGCCAAGTTTAACCTCAAAAGTGAGGGTAAAATAGAAACAACTTTTTAATGCACTTCTATCTTAAAAGCCATCCGATTCCAGTTAAAGCGAATCAACTACGGAGGAGCTGCCAGACTCGAACTCGTATCGCTAATCACCGTTCTTTTTTTTCCCCCCGGCACCTCCGGGCCATAACCGACTACATCAACAGGCCGGGGTGTCGTGTCAGTAAGCGCCGTTTGATCGCTGGGAGCACTCGCAGCCCGCGCCGGTTCTCCAGCCCGCCCGAGCGGGACCCGGCAGC
>NW_008240046.1:2555944-2569142 GCF_000691975.1 Corvus brachyrhynchos
AGGCGGTGCTGCTCCGCGGCGCCCGCCCTGCTGGAGGTGCCGTGGGGAACCGCTGAGCTAGGGGTGCCCGTGTCCAGCTTTAACGAGATGCGAAGGCGTTTCTTACACATTCCTGTGGGGATTACCCCGAGGGCGCCCCAGGCATTAGTTTAATATTACAACTTCCAGATGTGGTTTCCTGAGCCCGGCCACCCCCCTGCCCCCACAGCCCGGCAACCGCAACGCTGGGGTGCAGCGAGAGGGTGAGATGGGCGCGGGGCGGCGTGTCCTGAAGGGCCCGGGGCGGGCTGAGGTGACTTCCTGACGCGTTTGCTTGGCATTGATCGCGTGTCACAATGGCTCCCGAGCACCTGGGGTGCAGTGCCACCCTCATGGAGTTGCCCACGGGGGAGCCTCTCACCCAGACAGGTTTGGGTGTGTCTCCCTTGACACCAGTGGGTTTCAGCTGGTTTCAGCTGGTTTCAGCGAAGGCTCCTCTGCCACTGCTGCTCCAGGGGCCGTGCTCACCGTGCTGGTGGCTTCTTCGCTGCCAGGGCGTAGCATGGCTCAAGGGCTGAGGATGTATGGCAGAACAATTGCTTTGCACCAGCATGGAGCCCGTTATCAGAGCTGCATCGAAGCTGCTTATTGTAAGGGCAGGGCAGTGCACCTGCCTCAAGGAGCCATATAAGGGCCCTGTGGAAATTGTTGCCACCATTGCAGCATTAACACCAGGACACACAAGTGTGTGGAAACTAAATGTGGCCCTGTATTCACTGTCCCTTAGCATGTGGGGGCATTGCTTGCACTCACTCTGTTACCTCTTCCTGTCCACTAGGCCTCAAATTCATGCTTTCTTCCTTAAATCTTCACTGCTAAACTCCGGCTTAGTTTTATACTCCAGTAAACTAACTTCCATGCTTAGACCTTGGCCTACTTTGTATTTCACCAACCACAGTTGGACTTTTCTATTGACACAGCATAAAACTAAAGACTTACTCTTGTACCAAGGCAGAGGCAACTATAGCTTCCCAGTACTTCCAAATACAATACTCTAAATTATTCTAATCTAAATAATTTATTTACTTGCTTTTACTGATTTTGAATACCTAAGGTAAACACCACTCATTTAAGATACAGTATTGCAATAATTATAAAGACAGATACTTTTTTGAATGCATTTTTTCATCTGGTACCAACATCGTGTGCAGAAATACCATTATCAGCCCCTAACTAGACCTATCCACAGGTAGAGTCAGAATACCAGACTGCCAGCTTCCTGTTTGAGACAATCACCCCAGTTGGTATCTCCTCCCCTCATTATGCCCCAGTCTCCTTTTCTAGTAAAAAAAGTATGCAGAAAATTATGTTCTCAAATATAGTACATCAGTACCATTTCTGCACTTGACAAAAATAAAGTGTTCTGAAAATAATGAAAGTTTTAACCTTTTTCTTCTGTGCTTGACTGTCAGCTCTATTCATGGTACTAACTACAGCCACTATTTTTTATACTATTTTTTTTTCAAGGATACAAGTATTAAAAGATTAGGGTGATTCAGTATCTGAGATGTTTATAGCTGGAAATACCTCTTCTCAGTCAAGTAGATAACCAAGAACATGAAAACTCAGATGTCTTCTTACTGCTTGGTGGGAGACTTATCTGTTTATTAACCAAACAAACGAGGAACTAGCAGAACTGTCCTTTTCAACAGAATAGGAAGTCAAGCAGCAGGACACAGGGTTCTTTGCACTTACAAAAACAATTCTTTCTTCCTCTTGGGTTTTCTACAGAAAGTACTGCTGCTCACTTGAGTTGCATCTGCTCTCTTAAATTTTTATTTACTCTTTTTGAGGGTGTGGTTCTGTGTCAACTGCTCTCAGTGTCACAAAGGTGACAGACTCGGAGAGAGAGACGATCCTCATTTTCTTTTGAGTGAAGTGCTGCACTGCAGATCCCAACTCAAAGGAAATGGCAAAATGCAGCAGGATTACTGAACCATATCTGCCTCCATGAAACGAGCTCTCCAAAGGTAGGCTTTAACTCGATCTCCCTCTGACTTCAGAAAGAAAGACTGTACTTTTTATTTTTTTTTCCTTTTAAGATTAGAGAACTAATCTGAGTTTACGAGCAGGGAATTGGCACTATTTCTGCGGCAGTAGCTTCCTGCCCTTCTTCATCCACTGGAACCAACACCCCTGAGCACAGGGAAACTATCAAATTAGCTTTGCTACTAGAAGATCTGTGAAACCACCTGTCAGCTTTTATGAAAAATAATAAATCTCACTCAAAACATTAGAAAATTTCTTTAACGGTCAGTTCAACTAAGTTGCAATAAGGTTTAATTGGTGGCCCAATCTATGTCAGTTATTTCCTCATGCTTTCTAGAATGTATCTTCGGTTTGTTACTATTACTAGAAAACACAATCAGTTAGGAAACATGTAAACAGGTTTTCTATAGCAAACTAGTCAATAAATTTTCTTTAATTAGTATTTGGCTCTACTAATTCTTGAAACTTCATCTCCAAGCTAAATTCCAGTGTTGACTTTCTTTGTTGGAAGACTTTTTCTGGATTTCATTTTTGTTGGTAATAATGCCTGAACAGACCAGACAACTAACTGTCCTCATTTCTAAGAGTTACAGAAAGAATAAATATTGGCAGAGGTAAGTAGAAGACAGATGCATCTTAAGTAACATGGTCTTAAACATCAAAACAAAGAAAGTGACACTGGAAATCTCACATCATCAAGCCCTTTTATGTGACTTAATGAGATACTTTATACTGAATTAGCAGGATGCTAATTTCACAATTAATTATATATACATAGTTACATATTAAAACAGATCTATTTCAAGTATGCACAAATACCTCAGTGTAAAACTAATCCATGCTAGTGCTAGTAAAATGTGAATATTTGAAATTCCCTTTGAAACTCAAATTATACGTATTCCCACATAACTTAATTGCTCAGTTTTATTAGTAGAATCACAGTTAAGATTGTTTTCTAAGCATCCTTTCTACAAGAATTCTTTGTATGTATTATATATATATTCAAGGCAAAAATACTTCCAAAACATTTTAAAGCTTCATCCAAATGCCAACAGTATTTAAAACACTTATATACATCAAAGAAGCACTCTTTGGGAGTGGTAACTCACCTGACAGTGGTTTACTTTACAGATCAGAATGAGCAAAATAGTAATGTAGAAATGTTAAAAAAAAAAAACTTCAGGAGCTGGGATGATAAGGAAGAAGCAAAATAATTTGATGAGAAGATACTGGGTAGTTATAAAACTCAAGTTTAATTATTGCTTTTCTTACAGACTTTTGTTTTATATATTTATAAGCTCAATTTCTCCTTCATAAAAAGCAATTATCAATCTCTGTAGGACTGACACCTTCCTAGTATGTGTGTCTACAGTCTGAAAACAAGAAAACCTTGTATATTTGTTTGTGGAAAATTATATATTAAAAAATAAAATAAAATTCATAGACCTAGATAGTATAACCTGCCTTGGTGTTCCGTGTTTGGCTGTGTGGTACTTAGCTGCCTAGTGGAATTAAACCACAACATTTGGAAACAGTACCTCTGACTCAAAGGAGATATATTCATCAAACCATTAGTGATAGAAAAATGGTTAAGAACATTCCCAGCAAACTATATAAATGCTTCCTAATTAGTTCTTTCCACTTTGCCCAGCAAGCAGCTGTTTCTCAATACAAAAGTTAAAGCATTGCTGAAAGGTATTGCCTAGACCAGGGCAACCTGGTCTAGTGGAAGGTGTGTGTTCTCTGCCCATGGCAGGGGGGTTGGAACTGTAAGATCTTTAAGGTCCCTTCCAGCCCAAGATTCTGTGATTCTATGATTCTTAGACACAAAAAAAAAAAAAAAAAAACCAAAAAAAAAAAAAAACCACCCTAAATGTAACAGAGCTGTAAAGATTCAGTTCTTTGTTAAAATTCCAAACTCTATACTCAAAAAATTGCCCAGTATTACAATACTTCAGCCTTCAGGTTGAGAAAGCATCAGTAGAGAAAATAAGCTATATGGGTAGTATATTTCTGGAAGAAATCTCTCTCTCCTGCTTACTCTCTCAATCTCCCTGTATCTTTCATAACACTGTCCTTCTAATGCAATAATCATTTTTCTTCCAGGACTTCGTAAGCAGGAATTCAGTTTCAGTTTTATTTGTACATGTGTAAGGTCAGGGGTCAGGTGGCTGCCACCTTTCAGGGAAATAGTTTAACCACTAGATTTTTGGTTTGGGAAGGACTGTCTTCCCTTTGTTTGTAATGAGTTCCACTGATGAGGATAAAATCTGTTTCTCTGGTCCTGAGAGAATAAAATAACTGGACTTGGTTCTACTTGCCAGAGAAGAAGAGAGTAAGGTTATTGATGCTGTCCCAAGGACAGAGCCAATACTTTACAATCATTTGCATGTGGATTGAAAAAAACTGTTGGAAACCAGAATTGGAGCCTAGCACACCCCTACAGGATGCAGTTATAGCAGTTGTGGCAGGGTATAAAGAGGGAAGTGGTGCAATTAGTTTTAATTCTTCAAACTGTTGTGGTTGCCATTACATCTCCTGAGATGCCAGTTCCTGTTGCTATTCAATAGGTGTTCCCCAGGAATGACTGGTAGATAGAGCTTTCCTCAGGGGGCTAAAGGAGAATATTGGTATTCTGGATGCTAACCAGGTTTAGGCATGATAAGCTATTAACTTGGTCCTAAGCTTCAAACCAAGTATGTCTTCAGTGCCTTGGGAGACTTTAAAGTTTATGCTATGGCTCTTAGGAAGCTCAGGTGCTTCCTAAATTAATCAACAGCTTTGGGTTTTAGTGGAATATAAGGAGTTCCAAGTTATTAGATCAGTTCTTTGGAACATAGAGGAAAGAGAGGATCTTGAGCATCTTCTGAGTTTGACAAGGGGATCACAAGAAAACAACAAAGTGCATCCTAGGCTGAAAGGAGTTGTGAAAGAAGACTAGTGGTTTTGTGGAGTGTGTGGAGTGTGTAGAGTGTGGAGAACCATATTATGAATAAACAATATACACAGGGGCTTGCTTGGAGGTAGAGGCAGAAACTGAAGTAGCACAAAGTTGATCAAGTCCCTACAGATGACAGCTTTTTCCTGGGTTTTATGCTGGCACATTTGTTAAAGAATTTATCACACAATAGTTAGCAAGTAAAAATCAGCATGTACGTACTATATTAATATTTTATATTGTGATGCTTAAGTAAATTAAAAGTGAAACAAAAGTCTACAATGATGAAGTCAAAATCCACTGGTTCCTATTTCCCATTCATACATTATTATTAATTAATCTGATGGAGTTTGAATTTGTCATAGCTGGACAAGTACTCACTGAGGAATTCAATGATAGTACTGGGGTTGGAAAACTGAAGAAAGCTCAGTAGTATTGTGTGCAGCGACAAAGCATGAAGGGATTGGCTTCATTAGTGGCCTTATTACAAAGAGCACATTCACAACTCCTCATGCCTGAAGCTATAGATGTACATACTAAAGGAAATCTGGAAGTATTCTATTAATATTTTGATTCAACTCTAATAATTTTGGCAATATTGATAAATGGAAGTAAGAAAGTAACTGGGGAAGATTGCTTTTGCATTTCTGCAAACAGGGAAGCAGAAGGGATGCCTGGAGACATGTGGAAGCCTGGAACCATTTCTTGGTTCTTCAGTGACTTTGCATGGCTGTGTAAAGCAGGGCAGAAAGTACTTGTGAGTGGAGTCACTCCACATCTTCTGCCCAGGTCAGACTGGCAGTGTGTGTTGCATTGCAGATGTTTTCCACTCCCCAGAGCTAGTAAAAAGATCAGTGCAAATTAAAAATCTTGGCTATTCTAATTAACCAAATCCTGTTGATTTGTTTTATCTAGCAAGTTTGAAGATCCGTGTTTTCCTCCTCTTCTCTATCCCGGTTCCTGTTAAGGAAAACAGAATTTCTAATTGAAAGTTGAATTTCAAGTTAAAATGCTCAAAACTTCTGATACAATTTGAAGTAAATCTCCTTAGCTTCTGAACTTTGGTCATCAATAACAAACTGCCTATCCTGCAAGAAGATAGTAGTAAATTTATTTCAAAAGGAGAGTAACAAATTATTTAGTAAAATATAAATATTAATCAAGTTTCCATGTAATAATTCTGGAGTGACTCTATCCAAATACAACAAAGACATTTGCTCTTTGCTAAAAATGGACTGCTTGGCAGTCTTTTCTTGCTTTTTTATAGATCAAACCTTATAAAGAAGTCCTCTGTCTCCAGCTGTCTCTAGCACCATATGAGAGATAGCAGTTAAATCACTATAAGAAGTGATTAGTCATGGCAAATATGCTTACCGTGGACTCTTTAAAAATTAGCTTTGTACTGCTTTTGCTCCCTTATGATTTCTTGGAACTGTTTGTCTCATTGGTGTTTTTTTAATGTATAAAAAGCTAATGTTAAACCAATTGCATTTTGGTTATTTTTCCATACTGGTCTGACATAAGAGTAAAAAAAAGGTAGCCAAATAGCAGTAACTTGTGCAGATTATGCCACATCCACCTTTATTAAATAACCTGCTGAAGATTGTATTCATAACAAAAACCAGTCTAGGAGAATGCAGTGACAGTAAACTAGCAAGGAGATATGGAATAAATACATCTGTTTGGCATTCCCATCTCAAGATTTATGGTCCTAGTCTGTCAGCAGCATTTACACTTAGCTCTACGCTGCCTAGACACTTTCTCAGTCTTCAGTTCAGAAGCTGCTTTCTTGTTCTTCATCACTCATAAGTAGTATTCTCCAGAAAATTTAGAATCTACTTCTAGGAATTATGAACTAGGCAAAAAAAAGGATGTAGACCTCCAAGAGACCTCAAGCAGAGGATTTAAGTGCTTCGGTTATTATGCTGGAGGCTCACTTACTCATAACAAGTCTTGCTTTAATTTGAGCATGCTGGCTGTGCAGGTGGAATAGCACATTCCTTGAAAATAATACTGAGGCTGAAACTATCACAGTAAAATAAAAGCCACACTACTGCAGTAACAGTTCCTCATACATTTACAGAGGATGAAGGTCAGGAAAGTGATCTGTTAGCCTGATATGATTAAACTTCTCATGGTGGTTGACCAAACTATTAGCTACAACATTTAATCTCCTTAAGCATGAATATATAATGTAGGTAAAAGCCCAGACCCAAGTACATGATCAGTAAATTACAGTTTAAAGCCTTAGTAAGGACAGCCTTTATTTCCTCCAAGATTTCAGAAGAACACTCTGCTTATGCAAATATGACTCACCAAGTTTGCATGCAAGTTCGGTTTAAAACTCAGTGATGAACAGATCTGTTGAGATAAACCTCAAATCTTGTTAGACCTGTTTATTTCCACTGCTTTTGATATGAAACTCTTTATATAAGAAGCCACAAACAGACTGAAATGCTGTAGGAGAGGGAAAAGATTTGATTTGAATTCCAGTTTACTGTTTTCACAACAGTGTTTCTATTTATATGTATAATCTGTGGTAGGTCACCGGTTCTTTAGAGACAGAGAATACTTTAAAGCAGTTGTACACAAATAAATGTAGAAAAATATAAAAGCTTGAATTCAGTAAGGTATAAAGTAGACATGGCTGAATGGATGCTTATTAAATGTGACATGCTAAGTTCTATTTGGGGATTTCGTAAAATAATGTGAATATTGGAAATTTCTGCTGCTTCTTATCTTGCCTTCTCTGAGCCCAATGAACAGTAATCTTCAGACCAAGGTAACATCTTGCAGTTCTTTTTCTCTGGAAGACACAAAATAGTTTATTGACAAGAATTGAGTGAAATCATAGCTGATTTCTCATGCACAGTGTTTTCATTATACTGACCAGACTTTGTTGGATAAACTACCTGAGAATGTGGATCTGAAGCACAGTTGATTCAGGAGTTGATTCAGTTTCGAAGCCTGAGAGGGAATCAAAGAATAGATGGAGGCAGGAGAGGCAGGTGGACAAGAGTCTAGGGAAAAGTCAATGGTAGGAGAAGCTTCTTAAAGCTGGTCAGGAAATAATATTCCCTGACGGTGAGGACTTACAAGATTTGGACAGTTTTTCTTTTTCATTTAAGGACAAAGCTGAGATCTGAACCATGATTAAACCAGAATATTTTTTGCTTTAACAGCTCATTAACATTAACAGTGTTTGTGACAGCTTTAAAAAGGTAAAATACATAATTCTGAGAAGTCCCAGTTCTCCAAGGAATGTATTATCTATAGATTAATCATCTATTTTGTTTACTTTAAATTGATTAGAGTTTTCACTGAGGATAGAAAAAACTATAATCAGGAAACAAGTAGTGCCAAAGGCCAGCAGAATGGTCAGAGTCACTTGGGGAGAAGTATAAGGCTCCACAAACAAAATGGACTCCAGCGCTGTTTTTTGAAGAGGATCTTCAGCAATAAGAAAAAATCCTGGTGCCTCTCACTGAGCATCACAAATCTGGTCCTGCCCTGGTTAAATTAATACTAGTTTAGAGCTCACCTATCTTTAGTGTCATACTTCCAAAAACTACAATAATTAACTTTAATACAAACTGCACTTAAACAATAATTTTGTTACCAGACAGCAGTGTGCTTTTTTTAAAAAGAAACAAGCAGGTTGTGTTCTCAAACAATAGGAGATAAAGGAGCTGCTGATCTTCCATGTTTTGTGTGGAGCATATGGTCTGGTTAATTGTCCTGGTTACCCTGCTGTATCACCTACTCTTGCTGTAGGATTTGAGACAAATATCTTTTACAGGATTTTAATAGGTATGTGTGATAATTTAATTAATATTAAAGTCATCTTGCAGATGAATAGATTTTTTTGGTTAGGATGTACCCATACATATCAAGTCTTAGCAACTTACGTTTTCTTTCCTAGGGTGGTGGGAGGGGAGGGCAAGAGTGAATAATAAATTTAATTAAAATATATTATTTCAGATATTTTCAAACTGTTTATTAAATGCACTCAACCTTGTTGCAGTATAGTAAAAGAAAAAACATTCTGCAGGAGGTGAGAACAGGCTCCCATGTTTGCAGAGGGAGGAGACGTTTTAATCAAAAAGCCCAGTGTAAGCCTTCTTTTCAGATATTCACAAGTTGTTTGATTTCCTTCTGGAACTAAAAGGACATAAATCCATAGGTCCTGCTTTGTTAAACAGAGTCTTAGTCAAAGGGTTGTGAAAGCTGAGGTTTTCTGCTGTTTCTCAACTGTGGATGCTGTTCTGCTTTGTACAACCAGACAAATCTTTAGAGCAGCAGAAACTATAGTCAGCAGTACCTTTTGTCCTAATCACAAGGATATAGAGTAATCATCTTCTTTTGCTGCTACCACAATGATTATTTGAAAATCTTTAATACTTCACACAGTGTCTAAGTCTCAAAACATTACATAGTTTGATGATTTAACACATTGCCAGAATACGGAGTTTCAGTATTCTGGGAGAACATAGCAAATGATGGTCTACTGGGAAAGAAGATAAAAAACTCCTCCACAGTTTATCATTCATTTTGCCTTACTAATAGTTTCAATGAAATATTTAACTTTATGCTAAGTTAAATGTATCCTATAAAGTGTTTTTGCTTTACATTTTAAGGAAAAACCCCAATATATATATATATATAGGATATAAACAAATCAGTTTCTTCCTGACCGAGTATTTTCTAATGGAAATGGGGGCAGGAATGAAAATGTGCAAGGAGAACTGTGTTATAACCAGCCTAGGTTTGCAAAGCATTATCTCAGAATAGTGCAAATAATAATACATTAAGATGAGGACAGACTTATAAAGGATATTTTTTGTATGAATCACTATGTACACCAACCACTAACCTGCAATAATCATAACCTTAATAATCATTTTTCCAGGAGCAGTGTGTAACCCAGACTTCCTCAGGAGAGTCATTGCCTAAAGTTATATTAGAACCTAGATTGAGATAATACATCTCTCTGTATTACCTGTATGATATATATCTGTATCATATGTATAATGTGTAATATATTATAGAGAGATATTTTCACCTCGAATTATGTTAGGTAAAAAGATTAGTCAGTTACTTCATAGGAAATATATAGGCAGTATACTGTACAAGAGATTTTTTCCTAAGGATTCATTTGACCTTTATTCAGCCTCCTAAAGTAAACACCTAAATTATTCCATAGCATCCCTCAAGAGTGTTAAGTCAACAAAAGGCCTTGTATCTCCAAATATTTGCTTCTAGTGTTAGCACAGTACAAATAGTAGCCATAATCAGGAATTCGACCTGATGTTTATAAAATGTAACCTTGTCTCAGCTATTGAGATCCTCTGATAAAGGTAAGGTCTTGCTGAATATTTTCACATTCCTTGAGTTCAAAATGTTTTGACTGAAAAGAATGCAAAGGCTTTTTTTTCCAATGGTGTTTGTCCCTACACCACTCTAACTAAACAGTGCAAGCCAGATAGAAACAGTTCTGCTGTATAAGGTCAGATCCTTCACTTAATCTTCTACTGCAAGGAACTCTGACAAGAGTATCTTCCTCCCCTTTAAAATATGAAATACCCTTTTTCAAAACAGAAATCCAACTCAAATAGTGCTGTAAATTCCACTGTGAGAAAAAAGCCATCACATACTAACAGTCTGTACACTTAGTGTGGGTACTTCATGCTGCTTCCCTCTCAGCTGTTCCTTCTGCCTTTCTGCCAGAACAGTTGTCAGAAGGAGCAGGAGGAGGAACAACCCCTTGGACAGCTCAGAGTAACTGCTGTATCAGATGAAGAGATGTTAGTGGACTGGCATTTGCCACAGATTCACATTTGTGGTTAAACACAGTGCAGCTTTTTACTCTGCCTTTCATGCAATTTATAATTGAAAAGCAGCTGAAGGCTAGCAGAAGACTAAGCCATAGTTTGAATAACAGTTTGCTCTTAGGAGACAAATTATACCGATAAATTTTACTGATTCATGTGGGACCAGTGAAAGGGCTGGAAAAAAAACCAGAGGTGTGATGAGAACAGTAGGGAGGGGAGCAAGAACTGATTAATTGGCACACTGTCAGTGTCATCATTGCTAAAGCTGGTGTGGAAACAACATTACAGTGTGTTTGAGAGGATCCATGAGAATAGGTGACAACAAAACTTGGGAGTGATTGAGTGAAATCGGGGTTTTTTGAAGCAAAATATTCCGCTTCAGCAAAGGTGGAGAGATGCTGACTGCATGCTTGTCTCTTCATTGAATCCCTAAGTGGTTTAGGTTTGTGACTTTTGAAAGGCCAAAGCTTTGACTCTTTCAGAGGACATCTGACTGATCTACTTTCTAGTCACAAAGTCCACAGCTACTTCTGGAGTTAGGCAGCACATAAATAAGGCTTGGTATCTAGATCAGTTCAGCTGAGCATTGCAGGGCAAGGAGCTCTGCATCTTAAAATAGGAACACAGATCTATTTTAACAGCTGCAAAGGTTACCAGCTCCAATATAGTCACACCAAGAACTTGTGGTTGAATCATCTGAGGAAACATTGGCATATGATCCTTGCCTGTCACACAGATAGCTGCTTACAAGTCTTTTCAAGTAAGAGATAGTAGTATTTTCGGGTTAATTTAGGATGGTGGGAAGAGGGATTACTTCTGCTTCTTTGTGCGTTGTTGAGTTATCCCTCCCCTGTTTTACAGATAAGTAAAGCTTATGTTGCTGGTTGTTTCTGTCTTCCAAGGGCTGTAATATTTCCAGTGAATGATTAACAGAAAGCCCATGTATAGTGAATCATTCTCTGGAGAACTGCCCTACTGACATCTGGGATTTTGTGTCATTCAGTCCTCACTTTTTCCCTACCTCTTTTTCTTTTTTCTGACTTTTGTAGGTTTATACCAGTCTGTCTGGTCAAATGTCTATACCTGGAAATATTCCAAATAATGATGCAGAAGGGTTTCTCTGTTTGCTAGTTTGTTTTATGGTCAATATATTCTCTTTTCTTTGACAGTTAACAGTTCTCCATGTGTTTAACAGTCATGTTGACATTGTATTTGGTGCTTCAGTGCTGGCTGACCTATTGAGAGCCTCTAAGCCATCACAGCAACACAGGAGGATCCTAAATAGCTCCAAAGTCTTACAGTAAATGTGAAATGCAAAACATGGCTTACTGTTTCCCTGGGGACCCTCTGTCAGATAAATAAGTTACTTCACTAGAATCTAGCTAGTAAACTTTAATTTCCTGGAAGCACAGACAACACAAGGCAAGGTTTAATTTCAGGTCACTTCTGACTCAGGGAGGAAAGAAGGCATTTTTGTTTGGAGGCCTCTCTTTTATTCATTACCTTGCAAAGTTAGTTTTAACTGGAATTCTCACAGGACTTCAGATACGTGTGCTTTGCTATCTTCCATGTTTGTATCACCTTCACATCAGAATAAGCTTCTACGCCAAGAGCTGCCACATTAAATTAGCTTGTCTAGAGCTCCAATTGCAATTTTACTGTCATTAATAGGAAACAAAATGAAGATATTTCAGGTATCTTCAGAAGTGTGATGGCTCTCAGCTAATCTAAGACTGAACTTTGTCTTCAATGTAAATCTTGACCAATCAAGAAAAATCTCTACATTTATTCCGGAAAAACATGATCAAAAAATGTTACCTGATTCTCGTCTTCAGTACATAAAAGCATAGAGAATGAAAAATATGATAACTTGTAATATTATACTAAAATTTAAAATTGCTCAGAAGTCCTGGAAGTCAAAACTCTGGACCTGGAGTACTGGATAAAACTTGCACATTTTGATGACTCTTTATATTCTGTCTATCTATATTATAAAAAAATTTTAGCTGTGCTGCAAACTTACAATGCTGTTTTATGCTTTCTGTTTGTCCTGTACTACAGTACTGTCTTGGTTTGAAAGACAGGTGTCTGCTAAGGAAGGCAGAAGCCTCCCTTGAAGTGGCAGATGTAACCCCTTTCCCTCCGAGTTATTATAATTTTGAAATCAAGGGCCTTTAGGCAAAGATGTGGGAAATAGGAATAACAGTTCTTTACTATATATATATATATATATATGTATATAACCAGTCAAACAAACAGCAATAACTATGGCAGTAACAGCGAACAATCACAAACCCAGTCCCAGCCTTCTCGGCTGTCGGGCCCTTTCCCCTCGGGTGCAGTTCCGCTCGCAGCCGGCAGGGGCGCTGGCGGCTCCCGGTGAGCAGGGCAGGTGCGATGG
>NW_008240046.1:2569322-2573178 GCF_000691975.1 Corvus brachyrhynchos
AGGGCCGCCACAGCCCGGCCTCCAGCGGGGCAGGGAAGGTGGGCCGGGGGTCCTGGGATCTTTCTCCGCAGAAAGAAAAACGGCCGAAAAGAACCAGGCTCCTCTCCCCGAGAACGCTGAGAGCAAACTGCCCCCACACCCAGGTGAAAACAAAGAAGTAGCCAGGCCCGCCCCACCCTCCTCTTTTGTCTTTCTTAAGTACAGCCATTTGTCCCCTAGCAACATGCATATGGGAGAAAATTCCTTTAACAGGAAAAAAACTAGGACTAAACTAAAACCCCAACAAGTACCTTAAGAAAAATCATTACACCTTTGTACAGACCAGTGTGATTATACTTTATCTCTTCAGTCTTGTGGATAGCCTAATGGTGTGTTATCTTTATTGTTGGTGAGAAGGTAGCATCTTCATATTACCACTGTACCAAAATGTCTTTCTTGGGAAAGGGGAGAGGCAGAGTGCAGTTTGCTGTTTAAAATAAAATAAAATAACATAAAAAATGGAAAGAAGTGAGGAAGTGATATTACTAGTAATTACAACATGTTCTTGCTAAAACTGTACCCTAAAGAATGCTTAGGTGTAAACTTCTGCTTCTGGCAGAGTAGCACAGAGGAAAGTCTCAGCAAGAAGCATTCTCAGACATAATGAAGAGAAATATGTACATCTGCTAATATTTAGGCTCCTGGATGAAAGGGAGCAATATGAGGGAGAGCTTTACCTCAGAATCAGGATCCCTTTTGAAGTACTATTTTTAAATATATTGACTTTGAGAGATAACAGGCAGAAAAATAAATCAAAAAATGCAGATCTCTAGGGAGGGAAGAAAAGTGATGCATTGGTCATGCTGTAGTTAGAACAGCTGCTGCTATCCAATGTATAATTATGTTACTTAATTTTGAGGGGAGGAAACTTTGCTGCTGTATGAATAAGCAAGGTTTGCCCTTAAATACCTTTCTGTCTATGAGGTGATTGACAGTTGAGGCCCATAGGTGTTCATCCAGACCAAACAGACTATGGAATAAGGCAACTGACTCTCTGAACAGCCTCAAACAATCTGCACCCTTGCACACATGCCTAGAAGTGATGTTTACATATTCCACAGCACTCGCTGAATTTCTGTTCCTTAGGCTTCTTGTTTAAAAGATCGCAAACCTAATTTTAGAAGATAGCAAAACACACAGTCTTTTTACTGTTAGATTGCTATGCATAAGACTTTTAGTGCCATATAACTATTTGTTATAGTTACTGTTATTTGCTGTATAAAATGCTACTAACAGTAGTAAAAATTCCTCATATGATATAAGGGGGAGGGAGGTAAATAAAAGCATATGTGCCCCCAAAATTTATGTCCCACACATTTGGAAATATGCTGTGAAAACTTCAGCTACTGCATGATTCAAAATTTGTAGCATGGGAAACTGAGTGACTTGTGTCTGTGTGTGTATTTACGTGCTTTGATTATAAAGCTTGAGCTGAATGCTCTGTTTAATCATTTCAACTACTAAGTTAGTGCATTCAGTAAGTTTTGCTGACAGTTTATCTGGCACATGACTGAGCTCACACATTACTGTGTCTGTGGTATGAAAAAGATGTGCAGAAATATCTTACACAAAGATGTAAATGATTGTCTGTGCCTGCACAGCATGCTTGCCCACAGTGGCAATGAGTCAATATGTATTAGCTATATATGGGATTTATTCTTCCAGTTAACTTCATACTTATTAATCTCTAAATTTATAAGATAGATTATTGCTTTAAAGCAACTCTTTATAGAAAAGTATAATCTTGTCTTATTGACACTGAATTGTTTGAGAATTCTTTAATGGTGTTTTTGTCAGGAAGACTTTGTTCCAGCAAATATTTACATCTACACAGGAAATTGTACAGTTTCCTCTACGATGACATTGTATTACAATACACAGGCAGTATATACTAATAAAGTAATGCTAGAGTACTGAAATACCAAGATTCAGAATGTATGTTACAGCTTTATCATTCAATATAGTCCTTTCATTAGCTGGCTCTTACAGAAACTTTGCTCTCTCTCTTGTCATTGGTGCACAACACCTAGAGGTCATCCACCAAAGAGGGTTTGAGTGGCAGTTTTAAGTCTGTCTACAAGTCACCAGATTTGGGCTCTTCCATGTTACTGAGTGAACAGGCTGTAGTGCCACCAAGCCATCCTGGCCTCTCGGCTGACTACCAAAGTGGCAATAAATGCCTTCTCAAGGAGAGATGGCTTGGGTCATCTGAGATTAATGAAAGCATTAAATTTGTGCCCACAACTATCAACTATATAAAACTGCTTGGTTTATGTTTCTTACTATGGTGATTCTGTCTCTTCCTAACTAAGAGCCTTCTCACTTGAAAAACACTT
This sequence comes from Corvus brachyrhynchos, assembly GCF_000691975.1. NCBI lineage: Eukaryota > Metazoa > Chordata > Aves > Passeriformes > Corvidae > Corvus > Corvus brachyrhynchos. Next base: position 2,571,698 of record NW_008240046.1, read on the forward strand.
TTCTCTTTTTTCTGATGATGATGCATCTTCTAGTGGAAAGTTAATACTGCTTCAGACCCAGACAGATATTCTAAAGAAAACTCTGTTTTAAACACAATTAGGAATGGAAAGATAGTCCTTCAGAATGGATAATATTGCTCCATTTGCAGAGCTTGTACAGAAGGGTTTCTGCAGTGCTGGTTTTGTACCACATTATCCATGTCAAATTTTCCTAAGATGTTTTGAACTTCAGGCTTGTCAAGAACTATACTCAGGCTTCTTCTTTTCCTGATATTCATCTCCATCTGCAAGAACCTTTCTGTATATTGAGTGTTTTCCTTCCTCAAGAGTAAAGCTTTTGTACACTTTTTTTTTTCTTTAAACTCATCTCTTTTAAGGTTGGGTTACCATGTGATCCAAAGCATTACACCAGGAACTATCAATTCCTAATATAGCTGTAATTATATGATGCTCGTACATCCCTGGACAAAGTCAAATGTCTGTTACGGTTATCAGGTAATTGTGCTAGAGGGGGAAAACATTATTAATTGCTTGTTTGCAAAGAGATAATTACTCTTGGTGGTGTTATGAAGCTGTTATTATTGTAAGAAAGAAACTGTACTTAAATCAAACATGTTCAAACCTTTTCAGCGCATTTTTATTCTAGAAGATGGGGTAAAATTGCAAGGCATTATACTACTACTTATTTTAATCATGTATCTTTGCCATCTTGCCATGAAAAACAAGCATCCTATGACTAACCTATCACCTACAAAGTATGAACAAGCAGGAAGTAACTTTGAGTATTTGGCAAGTAAACCAAGAATAAAAATGAACATAATTATGCTAATCAGAAAGCAAATCTTGAAACAATTTCTAAAGCAGTGAAGGCATCAAGCCAAATACCTAGAGTAATATTTGCATTTACCAAGCAAGCACATGACACCAGAAAAAATTTATTAACACAGGAATGGTTACAGAAGCAAATTGTTCTCAGAGGTGGCAACATTAATGCCTTTCAACAATTTGGCCAGGGAATGTAGAAAGAAAAAGAAACCCCTTAGGCCCGTAGTGAAGTTTCACAGTCTTTACCAATATGTATTACTATGGTGATTTACTTAAGTTTTCTATATATTAACAATAGGACTTCAGAAAGTAAAATGTAATTGAATGCAACTTAAAGTTTTATGCAAAACTGTATATGAGAAAGATGGTAGTTTTCTCAATGCATGGCACTCCTGTTATGTTCTCAGTATTTCTTTTCATTTCTTGATACTGGAACGCTCTGGAAACAGGAATATTGTAGCAGCACAGGAGCGCAGATATTTTTTATTCACTGACATTCGTTTTCGATTGTCTAAATCAAAAGACAAGGAGAGGAAACTCCTGCCCCAAATTACGGGAAGACTAACACTACATTATCAAACAATTGTTATCTGGCAGAAACGTGGGGAATTTTTTGTAAGGCGGTACCCGTGGACGCAGCTCCGGCTCAGCTTAGA
>NW_008240046.1:2573306-2575636 GCF_000691975.1 Corvus brachyrhynchos
TGACCGCGAGAGGGCAGCCCGTGCCCATTAAATCATTGCATGAAACCCGAACTCGGCTTTGGAAGAACTTGGGGTTTTTTAATTCTTCTGCTTCATTTTAATTAAAGCTTTGTGAAGTTTAAAAATGAAGCTGTTTAAAAAGCGTACTGTAGTGCAATGTCCAAGTTGTTTGAGGTCATTTTAAAACCTGCTGTACAAATTTCTCAGTATAACCTTTCATTTAGTTCTTGTATGGTTTCAGTAAGATATGCTTTATCTCCTCTACCAAAAGTAAATAATCTTCATTAACAAGATGCTACATCTTTTAAGTCGGTTCCTTAATTGCAGATTTTTTTAATTTATTCAGGAAAAATAAGGTAGGGCATTTAGTGTTACCTTCTTAGAGCAGCTAACAGAAATGTGCCACTACTGACTTTCCATGTTTTAGATACTCTTTCCTCCATCAATAGGACATCAGATAAATCTGTCAGTAAAACCCCTGTTTCAACTTCAGTGGTGTAAACTATGGAGTGTAGCTGTATATTATAAAAGCATACTGTGCCAGTTTTTTTAAAGCAACCGCCTTTCCCCTTTGATATTGGTACCATGCCTCTCAGCCATGCATTTACAAGCCTGAGCATTCAATGGGAAGTGCTGCAGGTTCCGCACTTTTGAGAAACAGCTTACTTGGAAGTCTAAAGTTGGATTTAGAAGCTTAACATTTTTGGGAAACTTGTCTATAGTCTTCATAACTTATTGTTGTTAAGGCAAATATATATCCAGTGTATTTATGCTGCAACCAGTTTAGATTTTTTTACTTCTACTCTGTATAACTAATCCTGGTTAAGGAAAGCTTTCCTTAACTTAGGGTGAGAGAGCTGTCACAATCCCTCTCGATCCCATTTCTGTAACAGGCAGCACGGTGTTACTCAAATCAAGTTGTAGACCTGGTAAGTCTGCCTAGGTATCCAGAAAATTACCTAGGGAGAGAAAGAAGTTTAATTATAACAAAACTGAATTACATATATAAAAATAATGTACCCCGCTTACTTCTTTCATAAAGGAATTGGGCCAAAATAAACTATGCATTTTACTCTTGAATTCCATGAAACCATAACATCAAATGTTTCTTTTTTGTCAGAGCATAATTTGAATCATTTGCACAAGGGACGAGTTCAAGATCATGTATTTATTAGTCAGACTAATTTTATTTTTCACTTCAGCTTGCTTTTCTGGTCTTTAAATGTGAAGCAACATCTAAGAGAAGGGCAGCGGTCCAAAATATACTTGAAAAGAACTGGCATTAGCTCTGACTTTGTCCTATCTGTTGAACAAACAGAAGTTAATTCATCCTTGAACCTAGAAACTGGATGCATTCTAGAATTAGACAGAAAAAGCATGTTTTACTAGTTCTGCTGCCACAGGATCCAAGATCTGCCTGCCTACCAGAGATCAGGCATCTATGCCAAACAGTGGAAATTATAAAAGATTTTCAGTTGTGAACAAGAAGCTTACAATAAACAATGGAGAAATAATTTCCAAGAGGAAATGAAAATAATCCAACACATCCTTGGGTTAGCTGGTGGACAACAGAAGTGGAGAACAAATACTAAAATTCAAGCCAGGAATACAATATCCACCACATCCTTCCTTTTCTTCCCCCGCTTCCCCTCCCCTCTCATCAGATTACAAGAACAGTGCTTTATTTAAGACAACATCCTCTTCTGAGCCTGTATGTGCTTTTTGAAATGTGCTATGTGCACCACTGTTTCCCAGGCAATCTGTGCTGTAGAATCAAAGCTTTTTTCTGTCCTGCTCCCTAATAGTATTTCAAATTAGTGATGAAAGTGAAAACTAATAAAATACCTTTAAATTTTCAGACTGCTTAAAGTAGTGGAGCTAAGACAAGTATGCAGTTTAAGCTCTGAAAATCTAAAACTAACTTTAACTTGTTATCAGTAATATCCTATAATCCTTAGTCCTTTTATTTCTGTAGGTACCACAAATAGCAATTGTTATGTCCCAGTTAGCTGCAAATGGAGAATGATCGTGCACTAAAAGCATACTGAAAATGGGGGAGCCGGGTAGAAGAGTTTAAATGTAGTATCTGTACATACAACAAGAAAATATCACTGGTTGTGTATTACAGCTGGTGAGGGGTCAGTAGCTCTGACCGAGGAAGCTGTGACCGGTCCGGAGAGATGGTCCCAAAAGGAATCGCCTTCCCAAAGCCCGGTGTCTTCCCTCAGCTGCTGGCAGGAGGGTCCATGCAGAAGCTGTCAGCTCTTTAGTGATTGTCAGCTCGTGATTCCAGCTCAGCTCTGCAGGGCAGCCTCCAGGCCAAGCCAGAC
>NW_008240046.1:2575717-2580004 GCF_000691975.1 Corvus brachyrhynchos
GAGGGGAAGGCTCGAGGAGCTGGTGCTGCACGAAGGCAGCTTTATTATCCGTACTCCAGCAAACGGAAGCTACCCACCAGGACCTCCGTCTCGCAAGGTCAGAGGGCTGGCTTTTATAGGGATACAGGGGGGTGGGTGCCAGGGGGTAAAGGCCAATGGGTTACAAGGGATCTGCATAGGGTCTCCTAAAGGACTGTGGGTCTGTCTTTTCTCGCTGTGACCACAGAAGTGGTTGTCTTTCCAGGGAGTCCTGCTGGCGGGTTGAGTAGCCTCCTTACCTCAGCAGACATCCCTCCAGGGCATGGGCTGGGCATACCTCACAGTTGTGATACTCACTGTTAGCATTTCACAAATTTTCTCTGCAGCATTATCACAATAATGCAGAAGTCAGCAATGAAAAACTTAGGTTCCTTGTCAGAACACACATCATCTCCTGTATTACAGAATGTATCAACATCTCAGATTCACAGTGGCTAAGGTTGGAGAAGACCTCTGGAGGTCATTTGATCAAACTTCGCTGCTCAAGACCCACTTGCCCAAAACCATGTCCAGATGGCTTTTACATATTTACAAGGATGAAGACTCCAAACCCTCCTTAAGCAACCTGTGTCAGTGCTCAGTCACCATCACAGTGAAAAAGTATTTCCTAATGTTCACCTGGAACCTCCTCTGTTTCAGTGTGTGTCTCTTGTCCTGTCAGTGAGCACCCTAAAAAGAGCCTGGCTCCATCCTATTTGCATCCTCCCTTCAGGTATTTATATACTTTGGTAAAATCCCTCTGTACAACATATAATTGCAGACAACATAAAATTCAAAACTTGACTGAAGATATTGATGAGCACCGTTGATGCATTCATTGCTCTTCCCATCTGCAAGTTAAATAAAGCAATTTGGTGCTGTGGTGTTATGGCGAAAGCCAAACACAGCTAACAGACAAATGCCATTTAGTTCATCCTTGGTGTGAAAAGCCTGTGCAGTTGCAGCCACACTGAGCCCAAGTTCTACCATTCAATATTCTTCTGAAACTTTTCACTTCAGTAACTGTAGGTCGAGAGAGGTGCTTTAGGTACCCCACAAAGTACACCACTCTGAAATGCTAGCATTAATTTGAATTTAGTAATGATTCCACCTGTTTTGAACAAGATTCAATTAAATTTAGGCACAGTATTTAAAGCTCCCAAAAAAGAGTATAAAGTCAGCAAATTCCTTGGTTTATTCATTGGGTTTTTTAAGTTTTATTTTGTCAATTTCAGTTGGGTTTGGTAACAGCTGGAGGAAAAAAAATAGGAAAAACCCTTCATCCTTTGTGTCTCAGTTTTATCTGATTTTTGACATGTAGTCAACCAACTTTTCTCCAACTCAGTATCCAGGGCTTCTTGTGAAATACTGCTGGGTTTAGAATTCTTTCTTGGAAATTCTCTTTTTGGAAAGAATCACTAGGAAGGATTCAATTTTAAATTATGTGGGAATTTAAAATCATTTACAGTGTATTGTGCTCATGAAAAACTGTGTTGATTACAGCAGCAAGTGCAGACAGCAGGAAGAGTTAGGGTTAGGGTTGGGTAAGGGTTGGGTTAGGGTTAGGGTGTAAGTATTAGTGGGTTAGGGGTTAGGGTCAAGTTTGGGTTTAGGCTTAGGGTTGGGTTAGGGTTAGGATTTTGTTAGGGTTCGGGTTACAGCTGGGTTAGGGTTAGGGTTAGGTTTGGGTTTAGGTTTAGGGTTAGGGTTTTTTAGCATGAGGGTTAGGGTTTTGTCTAGGATTAGGGTTAGGTTTATGGTTGGGGTTATGTTATCTTTAGGGTTAGGTTTTGGGTTAGGGTTAGGGTTAGCAATAGGGCTTTGGTTTCTGGTTAGCGTTTTAGTTACAGTTAAGGGTTAGTGTTAGGGTCTTATTTACCGTTAAGGGTTAGGGTTAGGGTTTTATATATGGTTAAGGGTTAGGGTTAGGGTTTTGGTTTAGGTTTAGGGGTTTTGTTAGAGTTAAGTATAAGTATTACAGTTAGGGTATAGTTAGGGTTGGGGGCTAGGTTTAAGGTTAGGTTTTGTTTCTAGGGTTAGGGTTAGGGCTATGATTAGCTTTAGGGTTAGGGTTAGGTCACATTTATGATTATTTTTAGGTTTTGTGGTACGGCAGCAATTGGGTATTCTTTGCTTTTTAGCCTTTTGTAGTGTCTTTAGATCCTGAATTTTTCAGGACTGGGGCACTTTGTAAGTGTCATGGTTCTGGCCACTCTGTTCAGATCAGTCCCTGAAGGTACTAGGCAAGAAGTTTGCAAGGTGTGGGACAGCTGAGCTTACACTGTAATGTATCCTGATAACCATTTTTGTCTATCCTGAAAAAAACATGCTTGATTTATAGTCAGCCTCAGGCATTTGGTAGAAGGACGATGTGTTCTATGAATCTGTCACCTCCTTCAGCTGAGTCAGTGGCAATTCTTTATTATGGCCCTTTACAAAGTCAGCTTTTTAGGGCCTGTATCATTCTTCACATTCTTCACACAAGCAAATCTTGGTTTTTTTTCCTGTGGTTACTTCTCTCCTCCCTTTGAGCAGTATGTTGAAGTTCAGCTACATTTCAACTAGGCCAGCCCCTTCCTCATTTACCTCATCCTCTAAACTTGGGGAAAAATGGGATGCTCCAATTGCTCCCATTGAAGCACTGTTGGAAAGTGCCTGGATAGGTATATCCCTTACAAGAGTTCAGATTACAGACTTGGCACCACTGGCAAATTACTCTGCTCCTCCTGTATGGCACTTTCACAGTGACCTCGCATTTCTCAGCAGCCTCAGAACACCTGCAATACATGCTCTGCATCTGTACCACTCTCAGGGATCTTCCCCTACCTTAGCCTGTACTGCAGAGCTAAATAGGGAAATCCCAGTCACTCCTTATAGATCTCCCTGCAGATGTGCCTTACTTGGTCTAGCTTAGCTGCAGACAGAGGCTGATAAAATGTACAGAATGCCTTACCCCTGAAGCTCCAGAGCAATCAGACTGCTGTTTCCATTAATACTTTGGGAAGTTGATGCCAGAAATCTTGTTAGGAAAGAAAGAGGGTTCAGTGTTCTCTGGACTAGATGTTTGCCCAAAAAGTTGTAAGAAACCAACCTGGTTGAAGTGTCTTATCATGGCATCTTCAGGGGATTCCAGTCAAAACACAAGCTAAGTTATAGGAACTATTTAGACAGAGCAGCATCTTGGCTGCTCAGGCTTCTCTCAAAGACACTATTATAAGCTATAATAATTGTTCAATCAAAGATATATTAACCTGTTCTTTAGTTCTGGCTGGAGGAACACAGTCAATTTTCCTGAGTGAAATTCAGTTACCTTTTTTTTTTTTTTAATTTCGCATTTGAGGTCAGATTTGTGTTCAGCCATAGAGGTGCAGAGGCCAGAGGAGCTGGGTTAAATGACCATTATCAAAATGATAGGAAAACCGATGATTCCAAAAGCAGCCACACAACATAATTTTTGTCTGGTTTTCTTATTCTTTGGTTCCACTGATCTTTCATCTTAGAGTTTTTTCAAAAGGGTATCCTAACAATTATTTTACTGATCAGTAGTGAGTATCAGGATGTGTATTGGAAATTCAGTTTCTCTTTTTTTTTTTTTTTAATTTCGCATTTGAGGTCAGATTTGTGTTCAGCCATAGAGGTGCAGAGGCCAGAGGAGCTGGGTTAAATGACCATTATCAAAATGATAGGAAAACCGATGATTCCAAAAGCAGCCACACAACATAATTTTTGTCTGGTTTTCTTATTCTTTGGTTCCACTGATCTTTCATCTTAGAGTTTTTTCAAAAGGGTATCCTAACAATTATTTTACTGATCAGTAGTGAGTATCAGGATGTGTATTAACATTCTTGCAAGTGATGTGTAGCATTTCTCTTGTTCACATGCATTCTAGTAATGTACTAATAAACTTTGAAAAGTTTTCAAATATCTGTACAAGTCATTATTTCTATGAAAATTTATCAGAAAATCATAGAACTTTTTGGGTTAGAAAGGACCTTAAGTATCATCTAGTTATAATTTTTATCCCAAATCAAAGTGCTCCCGAGCTCATCCTTCATTTATCTTGAGTTTAAAAAAAGGAATCTCAGTCGCCTTTGTCCAGTGCCCGTGGAAAGTGACACGTCTAACAACAGCGCTACTTTCTTCCGCCAGCCATGCTGCGGAGAAGGCGGCTGTGCAGTTCACCGCGTTTTCCCGCTGTTATTTGGGAATGCTCCTCCTCCGCCCGGCGCAGTGCGGGGGCCGGGGCCCGGGGCCGCCCGGGTCTCTCCC
>NW_008240046.1:2580512-2606227 GCF_000691975.1 Corvus brachyrhynchos
GCCGCCCTCTGCTGCCGCCCCCGCCGGGTGCCGCGGCTCCGTCACCTGCCGCAGCAGCCGCCGCTTTCATTTAGAAACCCCCTCGGCTGGTCTCTCAGTCTGCCTTTTAGCTGTACTGGCTTTTTCAAAAGGGCCTGTATTGTTCCGAACCGCTTCAGTCGCAGGGCAGTTGATAGACTTAAGTTATTAAAGACCAGCGTACATTGCTGTGTTACCTGTCTCTCAGTGTTAAAAACCTCCTGGTACCTTCACATTTTTGTTTACTGAAATGTTGATTCCAAAAGACGTGGGCTCACTTCAAAAACACTAGGAAATCCAGAAGCTGTCAGTCCTGGCTTTTTCCGGTGCAACCCAGTGCTTTGTGATCTTCACTGCTTGTAAAATAGCTCCTGAATCTTCAGTATTTTCTGGGTTTGTATTTTTTCTCCCTTTTTCTGCTATTGCTTAGGAGTATTTAGCATGTATTATTTCCTTTCCTGTTGAGACTTTGTCTTCAGTTTTGGTCTTGATAGCACTATATGCAGAAGTAAAAATCTTCCGTGTGTTTCTGTTTTCCACATATCTAAAGAAATATCTTGCCGTAGTGGTGTGCTGGAAATGCTCATGTAGTCGCTTGCTGCTGCAAATCCCACTGAGATGCAGGCCTCTGTTGGCGTATTTGGTTTGCAGTTTTTATGTCCCTATTCACATAATTTTTTCATTTGGGCTTGTTGGAACACACTGGCCATTGCCACCTTCAGTCACTAATGGGACTCCCCTGGGCTCAGCACTCTACAGTGCTCTCTAAGTTTAGTGCAGCACACATACCTGTTTGGTAAGGCCTCTTCTGCTTATTTCAAAAATATCAGTGGAAACTTATAATAATTATTTTTTTAGTATTCTTTCCAGGTTCTGAAGGACATCATTAGAAGCACCTCAAACTTGTTGGGATTCTTCATTAAAGGTCATTCAGCTGTTTCACTGACCAGTTACCCAAGCTCTGGTTTTATTAATGATAGAGCAGTGCCAAAGTAGTTCTCTTTTCAGAAATGCTAATGCATCACATCAAATGACAATGAGCTTTTGCATTTTTTTTCCCCAGTTTAATTGGTTTTGAGAAAACAGTTTGGTTTTAAAGAGCCTCTTATTTGCATAACTTCCCTGACCAGAATTAGTTATATTCCTGTCTTCTGTGTAATAATTTACTTTTCAACTGGTTATTCTGATTATTTTGTTAAACCCTCTGAAAATCTAATGCAGAATCCCTTATAGCATCTTTACTTTTGAAAGTTTAGCCCTCTGTGAACACTTGCATCTTTGACTCAGTCATAATTGACCGGTGTGCAATACCCATTGCTGATTGCTCAAAAACGATGAGGTATTTTAATTTCTCAGGGAGCTGTTACATGCTTGTATTGAGCAACAGAGGAGTCAGATATAACCCTTGTCCATTTACTCTGGTATAAAAAAAAAAGGTTCCTTTTTGTCATGCAGAGAGATAGGTTAATATTTAATGATGATAAGCCCCATGTTTCTTACAAAATAATCGTTTGCAAGAGCAAGCCCTTATGGCTGATGGTGGTCCTGCTGACCTAACTGGAAGTTCCTACCTACATGACAATTACTGTGGTTGTTACCAGGCTGTTTGCATCACTCTGTTCATTACAGTAATAGCATATTTTTCTTTCTTCCTATTATCAGTCATAGAATTGTGAAGGGAAGGTAGTTTCTGGTTTTAGTAAAAATAAAATCTGTTTAGTCAGAAGTTTTTCCTCTACTCTAAAACCTTGTGGAGACTCCGCTACTGTTGATACCTCTTTGGGCCTTCCTGTAGTGTAGATTAAAGTAAATAACTCGAGCGTTACCAGGTGATGTTCAAGCTAATTGCTCTAGTGGATATTAACTTGGTATTAAATCACCTGTCACTGTATTCACAGAAAATGGTACTCACATCTGGTTTAATTTGAGAGTAGAAAAAGCATAACCTGAGAGATTCAATGAGAAAGGAAATAACCAGCACTTCATCCTTCAGATACAATGTGATCCCTCTTTGGTAGAGATGCTGTGAAGAGTTTGTTTAAGCAGGAAAAAAAGCCAAAACCAAGATTATTTTTTTACTTAGCTGTATACAATGGCATCGTAACATTCTCCACCAAAAAAAAAAAAAAAAAAAAAAAGGCAGATTCTTGGGAGAATATAGCCATAAAAAATTATAAAAGTAGTTCTGGAAAAATCCTTCTGCCATATTGAACAGACTTGGCCTGGTTTTTACCATTGCTTGGTGTGGGGTGGAGGCAGGCAGTGGGGAACAGCCCAAACAACTAAATTAACGCAATCAAGTTTTCTTTAGCAAACTATATGAACTGAAGCTCTTAAGACTTGGGCAGCCACCTGGACATGTACATTTAACCAGACTTAAAAAACTGGAGGATCCTCTAGTTTCACAGTAGATCCCAAACCTGGGAAATTCCCCTAACAACAACAAATAAAACTCCTTGGCTGTGAGAGCTGCAGGATGCTTCTGGTGTCCTTCTGCATTGGCATTACAGCTTCTAGTCTGTCAAACACCTGTAGAAATGTGTGTAGTATCTACCTGAAAACATGCCCATTTCAGTATTAAGAGATGACTCGTGCACAAAGCTCCTGCAGGGGAATGAAAAGGTGACTAGGCACTGTACAAAACTGGATGCAAATAGTGTCATTCAGGCTTTACCTATGAGTCAGAGACCTGATGTTAAAGCAAAAACCTGACATCAACTTGTAAACAGCCTAAACTCAGAATAGTTATGCTGCCCTATATATTCTATAACAACATAGAATTATATTTATTCTTGTAGAGTATAATTACTCAATAATAATAGATAATTGTGTCAAGCCACCTACAAGGAAATGTCAGTTACCATATTCTTGGACTGGTAAATTGGTAATTTGTGCACTGGAAATCAGTAGTTCTGGGGTACCTAATTGTTTATTGCACTCAAGAAGTCGGTTTTCTTTTTTTAAAAATTCTTTAGTTTATTCTGCATTCTGCAGTTTGCTCATTAGCACCAGAGGCCTTTAGGTTTTTAAGTATTTATTTAAACGATGTTGTTTGTCCTGCAGCAGTGGGTGCACAGGTCAGTGGTTAGGGCATCCCGACTCTGGTCTCAGTTTGATGTGCAGAATGCTTATACCTTTGTGTGGAAACTTGCTCACATGCCTACTATTCTGTGTGTTCTGCAGCATTTTCTGAAGCTGCAGAAGATACCTGGGTTTACATTTAATTTTTTTTATTCCTTTTTGCCTGATATGCTTTCCCTTGCTGTAAGCATACCTAGGTCATCCAGGAAATAGTAAAGTCTGTGACTTTTATGAGGTCATTTGATTGCCTAGAAATCAAAGTTTGTGTCCCTTTGGAAATAATAGTCTTTGTACTCCAGAGTAAAGTGTGTGTGTGTACTCAAGCAGTGAGTAACATGCGGCCTCTCCAGATAATCCTGTTGTCAGGGGTCTGCCACCTGCCATCTGTCCTCTTGGCTATCAGTTCTCAAGAAATCAAATACTGAACTTCACAAGTCTCATGTTATTGAGAAGTTGAGGCATCCAGGACTTTGCTAATTCCTTAAGACTGGAAATAAAGAGTGAGTAACAATAGAGAGTCTGTGGAAGCAATATACCAAGTAAAACAGTGGAAAGTTAGAAACTCCTTGCTGTTCTCAAGCAGTCTGACATGGCCCTTTTGTTGCCACTCTCCAGTCATTTTATTTAAGAATTTGGCTGTAGTTTCTAGGCTTTCATGCTGGGGTTGCACTTATTTTTACAAGCATTACCTGTAAATATGTTGGAAATTCTTCTACCCAGTCTGCTTAGTTTTGCTGCTGCCTCTGGTGCTAGCCAGTCTTGGGACAAGGTTATAATTTAATTTGTTTTAAACTCTACATATAGTTTTATAGAAATAACAAATATTTCTTAATTATCAGCTTAACTTACTTTCTTAAATGTTTAGTGTAATTATTGTGTTGTGATGAGGAAAAATTCTCTGAACTGTGAATGTGCTGCTTTTTGTTTGTTTTGTTTTTAAAAATAGAAAACATTAAAATAGACATCTTTTAAATCTTTTTACTTGAGATTGTACTGATTTAAAATTAAGAAGACAGCAGGAGTTCTGGTGTTCTTGAAGTTGTGTGCCATGTTTTGACCCTGAAACCCAGGGGCTGGGACAAAAAATCAGTTCTGTAAAACAAAACCTCATTTAGAATAACTGAATTTTGTATCAACAGAATCCAAAAACTTACGCAATCGTGAAACAACTGCTTGCGGAAGGAAATGCCGGAGAACTGCAGAAATACTTTGGCTCACGGATGGAGTTTGGCACAGCAGGGCTCAGAGCTGCCATGGGAGCAGGGATTTCCCACATGAATGACTTGACTATTATCCAGACAACTCAGGTATTGTGTTCAGCACTTTATCTCACTTAACTGGTTGTGTATATGAATGGAAGAGCCTCATTTATGGCAAGCAAATGAGTAGTCAGTGGAAATATAAGTTGTCTCCTATTCTTCCAGTTTTCAGAAGTAATTTAAATTACAATTATTAGCTGAGTGCTGATCGCTGAAAACAAGCAGAGAGGAGCTATTAAACCATTAAAAGAAGTTACTTTCCATATTTGATTTGCAATTTAATTTACACACAGCTGCAGTTAAGCTCAAGTGTAACAGTGCTGTTGTAACAACTACAAAAAAACCCCAAAGGTAGCCAACATTTGACTAAGCTTTGTGTGTGTTGAACATGGATTTACATAAAGGCAGTGAGGGTATGTATACATACGTAGATCCTAAAGTAGATCTACTTGGGGAAAAAACCCAGAACCTTGAATTACTGCAACCTGGAGTGTTGATGTATCATGTGCTGAAGAGATGTCATTATTAAGGGTGAGATTCGATTAAAAACCTGAAACACTGGCCAGCTGTTCTCTTCCTCATGTGAGACCTAAGGCAGCTGAATCATTTCTCAAAACCTGCAGTTCAGACTAACTGTGTTACCTGTTCCTTTTTGGAGTTGGTTCTGATATTTTAAAAAATACTTAGGTGCTGTCCAGGTTTGCAGTATTGATTTGAAGGTTTCTGGTATTTCGTGGTGTCTATTGGTCCTGGACAAGCTGAATCCCAGAGCAGTTCAGTGAGATGCTATATGTGCTCAGCTTCCTAAGACATCAGCATCTTAGCAATTATCTTAATGCTATGATAAATTAAACATCAGGATCAGGTTAATGAGGTGGATCTGTTGTTGTTTTCAGGGATTTTGCAGATACCTTGAGAAGAATTTCAGTGACCTGAAAAAGAGAGGAGTTGTGATTGGATTTGATGCTCGTGCTCATCTTTCCAGTGGAGGTAGTAGCAAAAGGTACTTCTTAGGTTTTGTATTTAGTATTTTGTAGATGCCTTGTGTAATACATTATGGCTTTATATCTACTTCAACTGTGTTTTCTTTTTGTAAAGTGAATAATGTGTGGGATTTACAGTACTTTTACATTTTGGTAATGCCAAAGCAGTTCTTAGAGTTGTGCTTTATCTATTGGGAATAGTGAGGGAACACATTTAAATTGTGTCTGTATAATAATTGAGATGTATTGATAAGTGTAGGTGTTGGTTGTTGGAATTTTGTAATTGCATTAGGGTAGGAGGAGCTGTGAATTCTAGGAAACTAATTGGTAAGAAAATTAATATATTCCCTGGGTATCTTTTCTTCCTATTTAGGTTTGCAAGACTTGCTGCCAATACCTTCATCAGTCAGGGAGTTCCAGTTTATCTATTCTCTGATATAGTACCAACTCCTTTTGTGGTAGGTTTTTCTATTGTATTTTTTTATGTACTATATCTGCTTTATATATACACAAATTCTGTCCGATACCTTGTATTACTTAAATTAAGAATAACTATGCAAACCAGTTCCTACTTTTTAAGCTCTTCCTGCAGTTAGTCTCGTACTTATTTAGCTATGTTTGGTTTACAACATCCATAGCAAAAGAAGGGAGAATGTGGAATGTCAGGACAGTGGGATGCAGTTCTATTTATTCCTGTTTTCAGGCAGGCATCTTGCAGGAAGCATCTCATCATGTCTAGATTGCTGTGAAGTCTGAAACATACACTCACGTTTGGTTCTGTGATTTGGCTGGACTTTAACCTTTTTTTTTTTTTTTTTCCTTTTTTTGAGGGGAGGAGGGGCAAGGGCAGGTATGGAATCCAAAATAGCAAGTTGTTGGAGTGCAGTGATGTTTTGCCAGAAGGGATGTTGGATTGTGTTCTGATGCCCCCATCAGAACACCAGGTGTCTCCAGAGCAATACAGAAAAGACCTGCACTTGGCCCTTGTACTAAAAGCAGTAATTTCCCCCTGTACCAGTTTCTCCAGTGATCATTGCAAACAAAACATAGTGGTATAAAAACTTTCTACATAGCATTCTTATACTGATACAATTTTTTGTAGATTTAGGGTCAAATTCTTCATAGTGCATCTTAAAGTGGTGTTGCAAGAACTGCAGCTGATTGCATTTCACTATTAAATAAAGAGCCAGGAGTAAACAAAAATTGGACCTGTGTTCATGAATAATGCTTTATTTTTAATTCACTCCATCTGTCTTGAGCTAATTTTTAAAAGCTTTCTCCAAAACAATACTCTTCTGAGCCCCAATGGAGTAGTTGCTCCCCAGGCTGCTCCCAAAAGACAGTATGGATGAGACTGCTTGAGTTGTAGTTCTCTGCTCCATGCAGACTTCTGTCATTACCCCAACAGACTTGGCACCCTCTAAGGCTTCAGGTACCTGAAGTCATTCTACAGTAAGCAAGACATGCATCTGCCTTCCTTCTAGAAACACACTACCGTAGAGATTCACAAAGCATCTGGAACAACATTAGTAACGTATAAATGGAAAAATGCATGAGAAAAAACAAGAGCTAAAGTTGTGCCACATGGAGTCTAGTGGACCAAGTACTGTTTAGCTTCTCCTTTAGGAAGCCTTTGTCGGAATCACATCCTGACTTTCTTTTCATTCAGCACTATGGAAGTATTATATATACATGAGAAGAAATAATATGTAATATGTTGTGCATTCTGCTTCAGGTAACTTTCTCTTTTTACAGCCATACACAGTAACTCATCTGAAGCTTTGTGCTGGAATTATGGTTACTGCTTCCCATAATCCAAAACAAGACAATGGTTACAAGGTATTCCAATATGATCTATTTTCTGTCTCTTTTTTTTTCCATGTAGAGAAACTAATGCAATTGTATATAGTTCCTATCATGCTATAGACTAAATTAATTACTAGTCTCTCTACCTTGCTAGAAAGCAGGAAGTAATGCCTTTGTAATCTGCTAGCTGCTGAAGAAATCACAGCTGAATTGCCTGTGCACCAGTCATTCAGTCGCATGCAGACTGTTTCCAAAATACAAAAGTGGAAGTTTTCTCAATAAACGACTGGGCCTTGTTTTGTGTTTCATTATGGATCTTGATATATTTCGATAAAATTAAACTGCTTTTTTTTAATAGAATAAAAATGGGATGTGAGAAGAAACACTGAGAATATGAACAGAATACTTTGGGTATACCTAAGCCTAATTTACTGTAATACTCTACTGAATGTACTGCACCTTAACCAACAAAAAACATAACAAAACTATCTTACAAGATTAATGATCAAATACTCACCCTATTTCTTATTTAGGTTTACTGGGAAAATGGTGCTCAGATCATTTCCCCTCATGACAAAGGAATTTCTCAGGCTATTGAGGAGAACCAAGAACCATGGCCTCAGGCTTGGGATGAAAAACTGATTGACAGCAGCCCACTACTTCATGATCCATATGCAATGGTCAATAAGGAGTATTTCAAAGACATACAGAAACAGTGCTTTTACAGGTGACTGGTGTTAATTCCTTTAAGAAAACAGGATATTCCATCGAGTATGTTAGCAGGGCAGTTTAAATTGATGGAAATGATCCTGCCATGACCCAGTTCTGCCTGTGCCTTTTTGACATCTTTTGTGGTAGCACTGGCAGCTGTGTAGCAGTGTAGTAAGCCAGTTCATAAAGCTGTCCTGGCAGAAGTCTAACCCAGCAAAGTGAGCAAATTTCTGATGGTATCATCTCCCTGTATTTTCATGGCATGCATCAGCCAAGTGCCACAGCAAGACTGGGGCTCTCTCATGCTGCTGGAGGTGAGCTGACATGGACAGCCCACCAGCCTTAAAACAACATTCTGAGAGACAGTGAACCAGGTTGTTAAGCCAGTTCTGGACAAAGGAGGTCTTGCTCTGTCATTCCAGCCCTGCTTGTGCTCCTGGTAGCCTTGGGTGCCTTACAACAGCCTATTCCTGTCACTTCCTCAGTAAAATCTTTACTTAGCAAAATGAAGTGGATGTTCCTCTTGGTGATTAATAGTTAGAATTGATTTATGTATTAGATGAGTATCAACCTTTTAGATCTGCTTATTTTATGCCAAAATTTTAACCACCAGTAACCAGGTTCTTACTCTTGCTAAAAACAGTCAGAGTTACTAGAAGGCTGGGAAAATACACTGCTTTGTCAGAATTGGAATTAAATGTCTCCTTAGGAGTTTGCATGATTTTAGGTATGTCCAACACTTTCAGTGCTGTGCTTCTTAAAATGAGTGTGCTCAAATTGGGCAGGCTGCTGTTGACTCACTGTGTTCACAGTCTTTTTGGGTGGTTTAAATGCTAGAGTTGGGGATGAAGAGTCTCTTTAGTCAGTTGTATTTGTTTTTCACTCGCCTTCTTTGGGATGTGTAGAGTGCACTGTCTTTTCTTACTCTGGTGATTTGCACGTACCAGGATATTGGATGCCAAGAGTGACTCATATTGTTGAAAAATTAGGCTAAGCCAATTTTCAAGCCATTACTTTTAAAATATGACCTCTTTTAATTTGTAATTTTAACAGTGCTACAGAATACTGAATTGAATCTGTTTCCAAACAGTCAGTTTTGTGCAGAACAGTCTTCCATGTCCAAGTTTACTGTTAACCTGTTTTATTTCAGGAACATAAACAAGGAAACAAACCTGAAATTTGTTCATACTTCTGTGCATGGCGTAGGACATAAATTTGTGCAGTTGGCATTCAAGGCATTTGACCTTAGCCCTCCTTTTGCTGTTCCGGAGCAGAAAGATCCTGATCCAGACTTTCCCACAGTGAAATATCCAAATCCTGAAGAAGGCAAAGGTGTTCTGGTAAATAGTTTGTTTTTGGCTTTTTTTATAGTTGTGATGTCTTTCAGTGTTTTCCTTTTTGCCAGAAGTCACAGCTGTAGATATTGGTGGAAGGTCTATTTTGAATCTGTTCCATAGCCTTTACATTTAGTGAAGAGTTAGCTGGTATCCTTTCATTGACATAACCCTCTTCGAACCAGTCAGGTAGTAATTAGCTATAACTTTCAATTAACTTGTTCTGTGCTGTAACAGAATGGGCAGGATCTGCACATAGAACAAAGTGATAGTGAACTTAAAAAAATAAAATAATAATAAAAATCTCCTCAGTTGGTTTTGGAAGGCTTCTACTATTTTGTGCTGACACAACACCAGGAGGGGGCAGGAGAGGTCCCAACAGGTGGCTGGAGTTTCTGCAACTATTTCTGTTACACTTTGTTACTGAAAGATCCTGTTAAATCTAGGTAGCTTTTAAGTTGGGCTACCGAAGTGGAATGATGTAGGTAAAGTTAAATGTCCTGACTATGTTCTACTGCTGCCAGGCTAGAAGTTTATGGGTTTTTTGAGAGACATATAATGATTTTGGGTGTTTGAGATAAAATAAACTGGGAAAATTACTTAAAACCTATAAAGTGAAAATATTATTTGGGAATATTAATACTCATCTGGTCCTGCTTGCCACTTTTCCAGACATTGTCTTTTGCTTTGGCTGAAAAAGATGGGGCAAGAATCATTTTAGCAAATGATCCTGATGCTGATCGACTGGCAGTGGCAGAGAAACAAGAGAGGTATGGTAATAAAGTAATGCAAGCCGTTGACATTTTTTACTCCAAGGCTAGGCTCATTTGGAGAATTCTTGCTACCTGTGTTGCAGAGGAAGAATAGTCACAGGAGCAATTTTTTGGATTGAAAACACACAGAAGTGTGAGAGGGCTGTATGAAGCAGACCACAGTAGGGGCAGGATATGAAATAATGATCAATATTAGACACTGTACAGAAGCCTGAATAAATACTTGACACTTGCTGTGCTTCAGGCATGCACAGAAGCATGTGAATCATTGTTACTGTGCTATACCTTTTCAAAGGTAGGTTTTCTGTTAGAATTTTTCCACATAATACTGACAAACATTCTTTCATACTAGGTTTATTAAACAATAACTTGAGTTCAGGAGAATCTGTATAGTTCCCTGATAATCTCTGTTCTTTAGTATGAGTGTCTCCTTTCTCAAATTCTTTTAAACCAAACATTTTACTAATCATTAGATGATTTGTGCTTCTTGTGCCGGTTTGGGCAAATTTGGAAATATGTCCTCTGAGAGAAGGCAGGTTAAAACCAGCCCTCCCCCACCAGGTTCGGGAAAAAAATAATTTTCCCTCTAGAGAAAGTGAAAGAGATAAAACTATTTATTTAACAAGCACACAGGAAAAGGATAATAATGCTAAATAATAATAAAACCTCTCACTCTGCTGAGAGAAACCCGGGAAGATTTCAGAGTCCTTCTGTAGTCTCTCTTTCCCCCTCCTTGGAGCTGGGACATGGTGGTGGGCCCACCTCCAGGGCCAAAGCCTCAGTGGAAAGTCCTCCCAATGTATTCTGACGTTGAAACCATCCGGCAGAGAAGGAGGGAAAAATCAGAGTCCCAGGAAAACAAAGTTCAACTCTCCAGAGGAAAAGGAGCTGAAAAAAACTGGCCGAAAGCTGGCTGGAAAAAAACAAGCCGGGTGCTTCCTCCCGCTCGTGCCGCAGCTGAATGCAGAGCTGTCTCTATCTCTGTGTGTCCTTGAAACACTGCTTTGAAAGTTCTGCTCAGTTATTTTTCTCTTCCCCCTCTCAGGCTCAGTTTAAAGGCATAGAAAGGCACAAAATTAATTTCTGGGCATAGAGCAACGATACAGGATACACATCATAAAGTCACCCCAAGACAGTGCTTCTCTTGCTCAGTTTTTCACTTCTTTACATAATGTTACATATTTGCATTTCATCTTGAGGTTTTTCACTGTTTGGTACTTCTTGGTGTAGTCATTTCTACTCTCCCTTTCAAGAACCAGCTATATATGCATTATTTATCTTTGCATACCCTGTCAAAGAAGGGGATCTCAAAAGGCAAACTTGCTCAGTCAGCATAAATTGTTCATATTTGTGAAATGTTACCTATAGTTCTGACTCAATATGGCTGTCCCCTTATTTCATGCCCTCTGATACCCTGTACTTATACAATTGTTTACATTTCTGTATTATGGTTTTATCTGATGAATAAAAGAAAGCTGAAGCTCAAGCAGTTGGTATCATATCTACAAATAGTGGACTTTCTTCTTGATAAAGCAGAAACTAATCTGAGCAGTTAGAAACTATAAATCCTTAATAAAACTAAGCTTCAACGTTTTCAGCTCAGGGAGGAGCAGAAAAAAAAAATCTGCTGGGGCAGCAGATATGAATTCCCTGTGCATGAGAGCCAGAAGAGGGATGTAAAATTACGTCAATAGTCTTTGGAACCCAAGGGATGATACGGACATCTACTAGATGTCCTCAGTGGTTGTGGATGAATTAAATAGTTGAATCTGTATCAGCTAGACAAATTCCAAAAGTCCAGTAAAAGGAGAGTGCAAATACCCTTTTTGCTCAACAGAGAACCTCTTTTGGTCTAATAGTAGGCTTAAAAGTGGCAGTGTTTTCTTTGGGGTTTTGGGGTGCTTTTAAACTCATTAGCCTCACAGCATGAACTAAGGAGGTTACTCTGTCTTTAAAAGAAGAATGGTCTTTTGTGGGCCCTCTGCTGTATCTTGGCCAGTGTTAGTTGGAAGGTTCATATTTCAATGGTTTTGTTCTGTGCCAGCCTCATTTGGCAATTCAGCATTGAGGACAAGGTATAAAAAGCTTCAGATTATGCTACTCATGATGGGTTAAAACAAGAATGCAAAATCATTCATGCTTTTTGTCTGAAAAGTTAGAGCTACCAGAAACTTGAAGACGGATGTTAGTTCATTGTATCCATTACCAGTTAGAGTGTGGTGCTCTCATTCTGCTACCTCTATGCTCGTTGTTTAGCCAGTCTTAGTTGTCTCCTAACTTCCAGTCCTGTGTCCTCTCAGAGTTCTGCTGTAGCTTTTCATACACTAATCAAATATTAATATGGGCTTCTACAGTATCTGTACTTCTTCTTTGACAGAACCCCCTGCTAGAGCACACTCTCTCAGCGCTCTTACACTAAGTTGCCGCTGTGCATTGCTTTGTGCCTGTTGGCATCAATAAATGCAGGAGACTGAGTCTGCTTCTCTTTCACAACAGGTACTGTTTCTGTAGGTCTTGGTTTTGTCAGTCTGGTAGTGTCTTTGTCCCCTTTTGTGATGGGGAATTTTTTTGACAATTTTGACATTTGTCTTTTTCTTCTTCATTTTTTTTTCCTGTTCTAGCAACACATCAATATTAATCTTTTTTACCCATTGGAGGCTTTTTCCCCAATCTTCCCAATGACCAATTGATGTATTTGTGATTAAATTTAAAGTATTTATCACTAGGTCAACTAAAAATACTGATCACTTGAGAATTGTATTTTTGTCTCTGTGCTTGTCTTAATCACTAAGTTTATAATTTGTCTGCTGAACATTTTTGTTTTACTTAAAATATGTTGGAAATATCACTTTCATCTTTGGATAAATGCAAAAGCTTATGTGTATGGTGGAGAAGAGAGATAGCAGTTTCAGAATGCTTTGGAGGAGGAATTTTTTTGTTCATAATGAATATGTGATATCTTGTTACTGTTACTTGGAATTCCAAGGCAGGGGTTTATTTTTTAATATTCATTTCTAGAAGAACCAATAGATTTTTTTCCCCCTGTATTATCCTTTGAGTTCATGTACTTTCTAATATTTCTTTGCCTCTAGTGGTGAATGGAAAGTGTTTTCTGGAAATGAACTAGGAGCTCTTTTAGGCTGGTGGATCTTCACTTGCTGGAAAAATAACAGTAGGGATACTCATGCCATTAAAGATGTCTACATGCTATCCAGTACTGTTTCTTCCAAAATCCTGAGAGCAATTGCACTAAAGGAAGGTTTTCACTTTGAGGTAAGCAATATGCTACACATTATTCCATGTTCTTTTATTAGCTTTCCTACTAAGTGTCATATGTTTGTAAAACACTGCTTTTCTTTTTAATGCCTTTGATTTCTCCTCACTGCTGTAGGAAACACTGACAGGTTTCAAGTGGATGGGCAACCGTGCCAAACAGCTCATGGACCAGGGAAAAGCTGTTCTTTTTGCATTTGAAGAGGCTATAGGTAAAAAACAGAATGTTGTGTTTTCATATCTTGCAAAATAGTGAAAATGGAACTACTGCAAAAAATGACAGAATTGCAGAGATTCCACAGAATGGGTAAGGTTGGAAGGGGCTGCTGGAGGTCATTTGGTCCAACCTTCCTGCTCAAGCAGGGCACCCTGGGGCACACAGGATTGGCCCCGGATGGTTCTTTAATATCTTCAGAGAAGGAGATTCTACTGCCTCTCTGGGCAACCTTTGCCAGGGCTCTGTTAGTGTCTCAGTAATGAAGTAAAATGTAAAAAAAAAAAAAAAAAAAAAAAAAAAAAAAAGTAATGGATGCAACATAAGGGTGTCCTCAATACAATGGGTGTATTTCCAGTGAGTGACAGATAATTTTCTCTTTGGCTAGTTGATACTACTGGTTAAAACGTTTGTATCTCTGCTTAGCACAAAGTTTGTGAGCTAGGGATTTATATCTACAGTAGCATGGCCATGTAGATTTGGACTGCAAATTCTGCATAAACTGGTTTATAAAAAAAATCAAATGCATTTTTCAGACTTGAAGTTGAGTTTTTTTACCTGACAGATTTAAGCTAAGTGTAAATGTGAATAAAATAAAGTAAAAACTACCCCAAATTACATTTGTAAACTGGAAAGCCATGGTTGAAAGCCACAAATAAAAGTTAGGAATTCATGAGGAGGAAATTGTAAAACTATAATGCTATTTCTTAAGTATCTCAGTACCTGAAAACCAGGTAATGTGACTAATTTCACAGATAATTATCAGTGTTACCTTACACTACTGTGTAAGGTAATCGCATCTGAGACAATGCTATACTTGAATTGTTCCTGCAGTGTGACATTTCTCTTTCAAGAAAGCTCCATAAGGACCTGGGAGCATGTGGCACTGATATAATGCAAATCTCTGTCTTCAAATTCCATTAAATACCTTGTTTAATAAAGTTGACACTGATTAGAAGATAAAATTTTTCTACTTTTGGTTTGACTCTAAGATGTCTGTACTATGGTAATGTGCATTTCTCCTTTAAAATATGTTGGCTAACCTTCCCTCCCCATCCTATTTCCTGTTAAAAATGTGTCAAATTATATCTGATGTTCTTTGTTTAGGGTATATGTGCTGTCCTGCTGTTCTGGACAAAGATGGTGTCAGTGCTGCTGTTATAACTGCAGAGATGGCCAGCTTTTTGGCAACCAGGAATTTGTCTTTGTCTCAGCAGCTGAAAGCTGTCTATGATGAGTGAGTTCAACTTTAATTTTTTATTTTTTGGATTTTCTCAGTTTCACATATGGGGATTAATAGGGACTCAGTAGCAGCCTATAGTTTATAAAGAAATAAACTGTGGGTTATTGTACCATTAAGACAATTCTGTGCTAATAGTAATCTTCCAGAAAGTGTTCCTGCCTTGTAGACATGAATATATTTATGACTTTTTGTGTTGTTTTAAGGTATTTTAAATATAATAACTGCCTTACTAATTCTTTATTAGTTAATGGCATCTTTGTGGTGTTTTTGTTTGCTTGTCTGAATGGTTTTTCCCTTTTGGGAAGTTCTGCACTGAGATCCTTTTACAGAAGATTGGGCAGGTTTTTGGCAGCTGTATTGCTGAGCTATAGAGGTCATAGTGCTTCTTGCTGCTTCAATGAGCCAGACACATAAAGATGTTGATGGCAGAATGGATCCAAGTGGCTCTGGCTTACTTATGCTATACATAGAAACCAGCTTGCTTCTGTCCTTGCAGGGCTACTTGTGATTAAATTAATTCTAGTTGGCTCTAAAGTTAGGCTTTTTATTATATTATTTTGTCTTTTTTTTTTTTTTTTTTGATGGATGATTGTTGTTGAGTTTTGGTTGTCCTTTGCTCTTTCTGCTCCTGATTAATGAGATTTGAGCTGATTATGCAGAAGCGCTGTGACTGGCCATTACTCTTGGCTATATACAGCTGGGTATCCCTCTGAGAGCTTTTAATATGAGGCACTACTTTTTCTTTTGTTCTTTTTTGATGGGTTCAAAGAAATCAATAGCAAAGATGACTATTGGATTTCATGGGACAGGGAGTGGTTTTTGTGGAGGTTTTGGGTTGTTTTTTCAACAGAGAGAGCAGCACAGGCTGTTTGGTACTCTCCAGCTCTTCATGTGTCATAGACACTAACAGGGGAGTATGGAACCTGCAGAGAGACTCGTGGAAAACTCCAGCCTTTGTGCTGCTTGTTTTGCCAGTTCTGAGTTCTCATTTATGTCCAGCACTAGCCATGCTTGTTTCATCATCTCTTTAGGAAGGAATCAAGTGGCAAAGACTTGCTTACACTGCATAGATAAATTGTGTAATACAAAAGCATGAAAGAGGAATTCATACCTAGAGCAGCAAATACAGCATCTGATGTGAGAATTCCCTTAAATGCTACTAGCTGCAAGTGCATATTCAAGAATTGAATATTTGACCTCTGGGTTGAGAGTTTTTTATTATTAGTTTTAAATTCTAATTCAGTAAACACCTGCTTCAGGTTGACTTCGGAGTATTTAACTGAGTGGAATTGAGCTGTGCCACAGTGCTGCTGTGTACATAGCCACTGAAGAGGACTCAGAGCTGCTTTAGCATAAAAGCAGTCTGCAAGATGTCACTGCACATAGTCACTTTTTGTGGCAAAGCTACAGATCTAGAGAAAGATACAAATCTGCTCTGTTAAACTGATGTTTGATAATGAACTGGAAGGAGGGTTCTTGTTTTGGGGGGTTGTTTTGTATGTATTTGATTTTTGTTTCTGGCTAGTATAGAATTGCAGTTTTCTACTCACTACTATACTTTTTTGTCAGATTTGCTTTGTGAGTTACAGTTGAAGCAGAAGAAACTCTATTTTGTATTTTGGGAATGTAGAAGGGGAATCTGTCTCAACGAAGTAAATGCAGATGAGGAAAAGGACACAGTCCTGGTAGGCTTATCGCTTCTTTCAGTTACAGGATAGGTTTTGTTAATTCCCTTACTGAATTCTTAAGACTAAATTTAACTACTATTAACCTTCAAGATGTCCATTTAGGTATAAACATGACCCTATTTAAGAAGCCTTTCAGATTTCTAGCATGAACATCCTAGTACTAATGGCAGTTCTGCCCCTCAGATTGTCACTGCTGTCAAGGATATCTATCAAGTCTTGATCTGTAGCAAGAGCTCACTTCAACAACCAGTCGAGGCTTGTATGTTTTTGAACAACATGCTATTTTGAAAAGTCGGTGTTACCAGGTCGTTTGTATTTGATGCATCACATTACCTGGCAGCAAACAGGTGAGGTAGAGAGACAACATTCAGAGCAGTTTGGTTTAGTATGGGAGAGTAGAAACACTTCATTAAAGTGTGATTGAAAAAAAGCAGTCTAGAATTTGTTTTACTTTGAAAAGGTCATCTGGAATCCACTCAAGGAAGCTATTAGATGTAATCTCTTCCTTTCCTATGGTGTTTAGAGCTCTTCAAGGCTCTTTCTCTTTTTTTCTTCTGATTTTGCTGTAAACTTTCTCAGTTTTAATCATGACAAATAAAAGACATCTGCACAGAAGTTTCTTTAAAGTATGTAAAATAGGATAATTAAGCTGTTTAGACCTTCTAAAAATTGTAAGGGCATGAACTGATGCTTCAGTTGGGTGAGCATGAGTACAAAATGTTGTTTTATGGAAGGGTTGTATAATGTGTCTGGTGTACAACCCTTAGAACATTGCTTCTTGGATTCAGTAATGTTGTGTCTTCACAGGTATGGCTTCCATATTACCAAAGCTTCATATTTCATCTGCCATGATCCTGAAGTTATTCAACAGCTTTTTGACAACCTTAGAAATTTTGATGGAAAAAACACATACCCAAAATCCTGCGGTAGATTTAAAGTTTCTGGAATAAGGGATCTAACTACTGGGTATGACAGCAGCCAGCCAGATCAAAAGGCTGTAAGTATCTTTTTAAATTACATGTAAATCATATGTGATGTATATACACATACATAAAACGTTCTGTGGAGAAACACTAAACATATTTACATACTGAGTCGTATAATAAGTTAGACTGGTGACGATTGCTTTGCCTTGGTAAGAGGAAGTGAAGCTGGCAGGGGGGTGTTGGGTTTCTTGTTAGATTTCGTGGTGTATTTTTCTCTCCAGTTTGTAAAGGGTGATACGATGATCTTGCTGCCTTGCTACAGCAATATGCATTATTTTCTTGTGAGTGCAAGTTAAACTGTCTACTAAGGTGTGGCTTTGGATTCTATATTTTTCCACTAGCTCTATTTCCTTTCCTCCTGGGAAATGCCATGACAGCACAACTTCTATTAAAGAGCATGAGCTGCCTAGATTTGACATGAGCTACCCAGCGGTGATGCAGTTCTACCAGATTCCAGGCTGAGGGAAAGGCTGTCCTTGTCTCAAGACCACAATGTTGAAGAAAACAGAACTAAACTTTAATTTTAGCTGATGCTTTTGTCATGTTATCTGACATCAAGTCATGGGTTTATATATGGTCTCTTTCCAAGCTTTAAAAAAAAATATTCTTAATATTCCTAGATACTTCCTACTAGTAAAAGCAGCCAAATGATAACATTCACTTTTGCTAATGGAGGAGTGGCCACCATGAGAACCAGTGGGACAGAACCAAAGATCAAATACTATTCCGAACTTTGCGCACCCCCTGGAAACAGGTATTGTCACAACAGTACATTTGGTGTAATAGAGGCTGTGTGGCTTTTTGGTATTGTTTAAGTGAGATAAGGGCTCTCTGTGATCAAATAATATTACTAAAGTCATTTTGGTAAATGTGTTTGTATAAAGCTTCAACTCTGCAAAATTTTTTGACACATTCTTGTTGTCACTGAAATTCCTTTGAACTCACTTTTGCATTCAGTGAAAACAATATTAGGAAAAGCATTCTGCCTTAAATAAACGTAAATATTTTCACCCCCTTTTTACATACATAGTTGCTTTAAAATTATTTAATCAAATATAAAGTGTTCTAATATATTTCAAACCCTTTTATGTTTAGTAATTATATCCTTGACTATTAGCCTTGGAAATCATACAGTCTTAAAGATAAGTAATTATTAAATTATGCAATGATATTAACGCTTTTTCACAGATGAAAAGTCATCTAAGAATACTGTTACAATATAAAAATTACACTTCTAATCACTTACATTTAGTAATAGAAGATCTTCTGAACTCAAGCCATTCTGCTTTAGATTTTATTGTGGCATTATGTTTCTTCATAGTCTTCATGCATGTCAGTTGAAAGTGAACATCAGTGCATTACCATAAGAAATCAAATATATACACTTTTAGCACTAGTAGAAAATGCTTGTCTAAAGCAATGCCGTAGATTTAAAAATTCCTCGCACTGAAAATGTTCTTTTTTAGCTTTTCCATTGTTTCACTGTTTCCTGTGTTTGTGTGAATTTCATTTCCCAGTGATGTTGAACAGCTGAAGAAGGAACTAGATGAATTGGTCAATGCTCTTGAAAAACACTTCTTTCAACCAGAAAAAAACAAACTTCAACGGAAGACTGAGTAAAGTAGCAAAACTATGACCTTGATTGGCTTTTGCAGCACTAGAAATGCGTTATCTAACAAGTTAAGGATTTTTAGGACCAAACATCTGAGAACTCTGACTATAAGGATATCCACTTTTAAGAGTTATTTTGGGTACTCTTGGATCTAGTATCTTATTTTGGAAGGAAAGTACCTTTACCCTTAATGGACCAAAAAACAACAGTCAGTTGAACTAAAAGCTTTATGAACTAAAAGTTGACTGTAAATGTATTTCAATCAAAACTTGTTTTAATTAAATATAAGTAATATTCTGATATCTGAAACAGCCTGTTTTGTGGTGATTTCTTTCTTTTGTGTGTGTATGTAATCTGGTAACACTATGCAACTTTGTCTAGGTTTAGATTTGCAAAGCAAGTTCTTCGGTTAACAGGCAGTACTTACATAAAGCCTGTGGTGAGACTTTGACAAACTTGGGGCAGATTATTCAGAAGTAGTGATCTTTCTTAGGGATTTTGGCCCACATAAACAAGAAACTCACAGCAAATTCATTGAATATCAATTTGCTGTGGGATTATATATCATATTCCAGGCTAGAGATACAAAGTGTACTAAACTGCCTTTTAATACCACAAACACATTAAGATAGTATTTCTACATACGGCACCTTTTTGTTGCCTCACTGAAGTAAACTTTATTAGTTCAATGCATAGCCTGGTTTTGGAGCCTGTCACACTGTTTGCTGCCATGACTTGGTGCATAACTCTGCATGTTTAATTTAGAGTAGAAGTTTCCATTTTATTGCATGTTCTTTTCTGTGCTTGCAGAGCCTGAGAGGGTTATTTGGAGGTTACCAGTTGACTTTAATATAGGGGTTTTCTGCATTTTCAGTGCTTGTTTTGGGTATCAGTGTACCAGTAATAGTCACAACCATAGCTACATACTTTTTATAAATGTGAAACTTCTAAGCTTTACTATATATGAATTCCTTCCAGAATTCAAGTCCTCTATCGTTGTTATTTTCGGTACAACTTGAAGGTTGCAGCAGTTGTGCAGCTGGGTACAGGGAGGCAGCCCGGGGGGGAATGGAAGGAGAGGAAGTTTTACACAATCTGATGTACCATTGCAGATCATGTGCAGTCCTGTGGTGAGAGAAATGATTCTGGGGGTGCTTCTGGCTGGTGGTTTTTGACACTTTTTAATTGCATGACAGCTGCTTGTCAAGTCAGCCTAGTTGAGTGAATTATGCCCCATCAGAAGGGATGAATACCTTCAAGCCTACATGTGAATGTCCACTTTTCTGAGGGGAGTTTTCATGCCTGAGCCAGTTGAGCAAGGGGGAACATGATAAAAAGCACTACCCCGCCTAGCAGGATCTGCTTCTTACTGGTTTGAAGGCATACTGGCCCTTGCTTGAGGGCATAGACAGGGGAATGGTTCTTCAGGAGGCAGGCTGGGGCAGTTCCTTCACTTTGGGCATTGATGAGCTATACCCAGGGCTGGAGAAGCTTTGTCTGCAGCCTTGGGCTTCGACAGGAGAGGTGATTCTCTCCCTGCACTCCGCTCTTGTGATACCCCCCCTTGGAGTACTGCATCCCAGCACAAGAACTACGTGATCCAGTTAGAGTAGGTCCAGAGGAAGGCCATGAAAACAGCCAGAGGGTTGGAATACCTGTGCTGGGAAAAAAGCCTGAGAGCGCTGGGGTTGCTCAGCCTGTAGAAGAGGCTATGAGATCTTTTAATATATAAAGGAGGCTTATAAGAAACATACTTTTTACCAGGGACTGTAGTGACAGGACAAGGGGTAACAGTTTTAAAGTGAAAGAGGATAGATTTAGATTGGATACAAGGAAATATTTTTTTATACTGAGGGTGGTGAGACATGGAACAAGTTGCCCAGCAAAGCTGTTGGATGCCTGAAAGTGTTCAAGGCCAGGTTGGATGTGGCTTTGAGCAATCTGATCTAGTGGAAGGTGTTCCTGCTTCATGTAGGGAAGTTGAACTCAGTGATGTTTAAAGTGGACCTTCAGACCAAAACCAGTCCATCATTCCTTTTACTTTCATTTTTATTGGGAGGGTTTGCATTTCTTTTGGTACAGAATATGATAAAGGATACTTTACTGAATTCATGGGGAAGGCCTGAAGACAGAGGATTACAGGTCCTGAATTTTTTTATGTATTTATCTTAACATCTCCACAGGCTAGAGAGGCATATTTTACATGTACCTTTACATGCCAAACCTGGATTTGGATTTTGCTAATGTTAGAAGTCTGGAAGTGAGACCTGCAATGCACTCATGTATACTGAGATATCCTTAGGATGGCTTTAGAGCATCCTCAGAAACAGTACAGACCCAATCTTTATCGTTCTGTCTTCCTAAGGTCAAGGAATTTATGTGCTCCATTTCCTTCTCTATTCCAGATAGAAGTTCACAACTTCAGGGCAGGGGGAGAGGTGACAAAAAAAAATAGCCAAACCCACAGCAGTTTATCAAGCTGCTTGAGCAAGTGCAACAAACTCAGAATTACAAGGTAAAACTTGTTATTGCTAGAGTCCTTACTAACCTTATCTTGCATCAGAGAAAGAGGATCTAGAACCGAAAAAAAGAATTGAAACGAAGGCAGCAAGAGTATAGCAAAGAGAGAAGTTAGTATTGCAAGTTAGAATGGGTGTTAAGCTACAGTTTCTTCAGAGCTGGTCTAGTTCTTCCACCGAAGTGTTGTGTAAGATAATGAAGCCTACTTAGACATTATTAGTCCCAAGTTAGATATTAAAAAAAACAAACAAATGTAATTAGTGAAAAAGCAGCCTTGAACTGGGAGCAGGGCCACTAGTATTTTATCCAGAAATGGGAATTGCCGTGACTGGAATGGCAGAATGTGAATGAATGCTTGCAGCCCGGACTGAACTCCGGTGTAAGGTAATCCCTGGCTATTTCTAGAGAAAGACACATCCCTATGTTTCCAAAAGCATGTAAAATGAGCCTGTTTTTTATAACAGATGAAAACACAATTCCAGTGACAGTTGTAAACATTGATCCTATAGTGGGTCAGGCCTATGGAGCTAGAGGGAAAGACTGAGAAGAATTAGCATAGTACTCAAAACTCTGCCAAAATAAAACCCCAAAACAGTAATGCTTTAAGAGTAGACCGATGGACTCCACTTGAAGGTTATTAGTTTTTTTACAAGTCCCAGTTTCATAAAATTTACTGAATAAATTAAAATTCAGGAATGGATTGGAACAGTTTGGCTGGAAGGAAGTAAATACATTTCATCTTCCTTATAGGCTATGAACTTAGTCTCCAGCATATTATGTAAAAGTATTGTTACGATACTCAAGTATTGTACTTGAGTTGCAGAAGGATTTATTTTGTAATTTTGCTATATACAACAAATCATACAAGGATAATTGGAGTTCACTCTAAAAGAAGATTTAATATATAAGCAATTTTCATATTGTACTTAAATACGTATTGTGCTTAAATATGTAACTGATTCACCTACACAGTTTCTGTAAATAAAGTTTTTCTCCTTGTGAATCCTTAAAAAAATTCCAGTGGTCATGGGTTTTATTTTCATGTACCACCAACAAGCAAATCTTACATCCTTGATTAACAGTCACTGTGAATAGCAACATTAAAATTATATTAAACTAACATTTGTTAACCACCAGCACGAGTTTGGGGATTTTTAGGATTCTGAGGCTGAAGGCATCTGGATGCCATATGTAAATCTAATTAATTGTAAATAAAAATAATCACCAATAAAACTGTTTTCTGTCTCTAAGTACAAAACTAATCAAAGGTAATTAAGCTGAATTGCTTTCCTTCCCAGTACATTTTTGCACTATGTAAGATACATGTTCATCAAGGTTAGTACTTCTGATCAACTTCCAAGTAGAAGCCAACATCACTCTTTTGTATAGCAATTGCCAGGTAACTGAAATGAGGTCATGCACCATCAGAACATTGTGCATAATGGGATGAGCCTATTAAACTCTCCAATTATATCCTAACACCCACCTAAATAAACTGTAGTATAGATGATGGCATAGAAACAGCAGCTTCCAAACAAAAGGAAAATCTTAAAATACAATCACTGGTAAGTTGTTTTCGAATGTATTTATAGAACGAAGGAGAGAGGGGATTAATCATGCCATCTGAAATGCTCAAAAATACAGAGACAGCAGCAGGCAGGATCTGTAACAGTAGCTCAACTCTTTCCTGACTACTCATCAGTTATAATAGAAAGCCTCTTGTCTACAAAGATAATCAGTAATTAATGTCACGGGCATGTATTCCTACAGCATATGCAGTAGGCAAATGTGCTATAATAACAGTTATGCAAATGTTGTTTATGAATTGAGACAATATATAAATAGCATCTGGAGATACAATGTCATTGGATAAGAATGTAGTACTTCATCCAGAGCTCACTAAGTCAAAGCACTGCAAAACTGTAACATCCCTTAATAATGTACTAAACAAATTTACATGAAAGAAGTCACAAAAAAAAAGAACTGTTTTCTATAATAACAATAGAAAATCATCATTATGTGTAATACAGAGGGAAAAGCACAGAGGCTTACAATGCAACTGAAACACAATATAGGTGCCTGCATTCAAATTCACAATCCAAGAACATTATTGCTCAGCTGCTGCCCAACTATGGAGCAACTTGGACTCTGAAAGCATCTTGGGTAGAAACTTCCTGTTTGCCTCATGGTACTTCATAGGGTACAGCAGCAAGTTCTTCCCTCACTCATTGCCTGGCACATTCAGCCTAAATTTATATTGATCGACAATCTTACCTCAACTGGGACCACGTGAGTAGATACTTCTGCTCCTTAACCTACAAAAGAACCCACATGTTCTCACAGAGGGCCTCATACAAGCCTGTATACTCTGGTTCTGTACAAAAGGCAGTGGTGGGGTTTTCTTTGCATTTTTTTTAGAACGCGACTGGGAAAAGAGAAAATGGTTAAACTGGTGTTATTTTTACATCATGTTCACAGGATATGGAAAGCGCAGCTTCATTTTCCTCCTCAGTCTTAGGAAGTTAATGTGATGGTATATGTTTTAGTTAATAGGCTACTGTAAAGAAAATCTAACCTGTGAAGGAAAAAAAAACAGAGACCTACTCTTTCAGAAAATAGAAAATTATTAGGAAGTCTGGTGCTCATGGCTTTTACATGAATACTGGGATCCCAGTCTTTGAACACATAAAAGCATTTAATTTTTAGGGACTGAAACATAAAACCCTCATTGTGGTTCTCTTTTTTTTGCCCCTACTTAAGTAACAGTTTCATCAGGAAGCAAAGAAGGAATGCTGTCTAATGTAGCCTGAAAGCTGATTATTAGGTAACTTTCATTGCAGGCAGGCTGAACATTCTGAGGCTGACTTCTTTCCCAGTATCAAAGAGGAGAAGAAAGTATTTCTAAATGTGATGCTCTAGTACTGACTTCTGTTGTTGTTCAAGGATTTTCCAAGGAGCAAGAAATAGTCTTGTAGGAGGATCCTTATCTGTTTCATTGCATTTTTCTGAAAGGCAACAGTGGAGCAGTAAAAAAAAGTCTTGCTGAGATGATCAGTTGGTAATTTGGGAATGCATGAGCCTCGGCTGAAGTGCCAGAGCTGTCTGGGTGGGAATTGCAGTTCACCTTCTGCTGGAGCATGGTTACCAGAGGCATGCAATGCTCAGTCAGGCTTAAAGTGAGCAAAAGGACGTAAACTTAACTCAGGTACTGATACTGGGTGATAACTGGAGTAAGAGCTATGTCCTTAGGTGTGATGGTTTAAAAACTAAGACAGGCACTGTTTACAAGAAGATGGCATTCCTCTTTCCAAGGACCGTAGAGATGTCACTGAAAAACAAGAAGCACTCGTACCTATTCCCATGTCCGAAGTAGAAGCAGCAAATCATGACCTGAGCACAGACTGGGGACATGCTCTCTGAGTGAACTGCTACTTGCAAGCTCAATTCACTTACCAGCGATCCTGTGGAAGTACACCTAGATGCCGAAGGCCATGAACACATATTGCAGTTTGTATCTTCATGTGTATCTACACTTTGGAAGTAGGGGATGTGCTTGGATACCGAAATTTGACTTGTTTTTCATAATATGGGGCAACATTGTGCTTGCATTTAACAGCTTGACTGTTTTCCCTCACAGCAACGAGCAGATTTCCTTTAGTCTACAAATGTGCACAGGCTTAAAAGTAAGTAAATCAGTGGTCTTACTGCTAAGAAGGCTTGAAATTAATTGAGTGCAAAAGTGGTTTGCACAACGGGGATGTAGGGTGCCTTAATCTCCACTTGCAGAGGAGTATAATTAAGTCTCCGGATCCATTCATGCCTTATGCTTTCTGGCAACTGGAAGACCAACTAATACCAACTCTTACGATGATCTTATACATATGCAAGAGTGGTTTCTTTGAGGAAGCCGTCAAGGTGACTCAGGTGAGCTCGTAAAAGGCTGCCCTGCAGCCAGGGCTGGGCCCACACCCGAGTGGGACTTGGCCGCTTCAGAGCTCACGAGCTGGGCTAGTTCCAGTTTTGTGAGCAAACTTCTTTCGCCACTTCAGCTGCCCCAGCCGTCCGCCCGGGCTCACTACCGCAAGGCGACGACATGTTTTCCGCGGGAGATCAAAGGCTGTGCCAGACACACGGGGCAGGGTCACCGAAATGCTCTTCGAGAGGAACTTAACGGGCATGGGGAGGGGGCTTCAGCTGCCCGCTGTCGCGACATG
>NW_008240046.1:2606986-2636515 GCF_000691975.1 Corvus brachyrhynchos
TCGGGGAGAGCTGGCTCCTCGTCACAATAACCAAAAGATCTGCTTGAATTTAATCTGTCAGTGACCTGAGGTGCCTTTAGTTCTTCTCTCTTGTCTGCTCTTTCCTCGCCCATCAATGCAAAATCGGTGGGTATAACTCCTCCCAGACCCCGCTCCGTCTCAGAGCACCAAAGCGGCTCTTCCCTGGGGAAGAACCTACCGCAGCACAGCCGAATGTAACTTTCAATCGCCCCACAGCGGCGCGGCGTTCTTACGGCCCTTTAAATTCACGAACTAAGTCAACAGGGGAACAATCTCTTGACACTGCGTTCATGAGGGATATGAAACGAATGTGGTTATTTATAGCGCAGTTTGAAAAGATTGAGGCCTTTGTGTGCTGTGTTTTATTTGGGAGAGAGGCTAACATGGCAGATCTGCTGTAGGAACCTTTAGTAGTGCAGATGGTGGGATTTGTGCCTGCGTTAAGCCCAGAGATTGAGTGGAACATCGTGGGTCAAAATTAATAAATTATACATTTTCTGAATAGCGAATAACTCTGAGCTGATGCGTATGTCTATACTTTTAACACTTTTAAGTGCTGAAATAGAAATTTGTCACGGGTTGTTATATAGGAATGCTGAAAATCATAGGTAATACACAAAAGTAGAAATGCGTGCAGGTGAGAAAAACGACAGGATGGAAGGAATGTGAAACATATTCAGTGATATGTGGATGACTTGACACTTTTTTCACTGTAATTTGGTTAACTGCAAAGTTGAATGCAGGCATTTTGGCTGTAGATATGCAATTGAATAAAAAGGAATAGTATTCCTAATGTAATTTACCTAGCAGGCTTTCTTTTACAAAGGTTGGGGTTTTCTTTTAGTGCATTAAAGTCGTAGAACAGTTCAGTATTTTGTTCAGGTCTGTATGAGGCTGAGTCAGAAGACTTCAATCATCAGCATATTAATTTCCATGGACTTGATTAAGGAAATAGCAACAGGTGTTAAGGGCAGGAGCAGTCAGCTATTTTCTTCACTAGATAGTTGATTATAAATGTGTATGTTTGTAATCAAGATCATACTACCATTTTGTTGCAATTTTTAAATTAACAGTCTATTTTTTAAACTTATTTGAGGAGTGATAAAAATGCTGGTTGTACTGGTAAATATTTTAGGTGTGTTTATTACTGGAACCAGTACCAGAGTGTATGGTTGAATGTTATTCAGCACCCAGTCTGGAGGTGCTAACAGTATTTAAGCATTAAGTCTTTTAAAAGTCAGCATTTAATGAAAAAATAATGGAAATGAAAACTGATATCTGAGGCAGAATGGTTTCTGGACTTGCACATGCTGTTGCCCACAGCAGACCATAACTTCAGAAGGAAACAGCAGATAGTAAGTAGCTATGAGATAAAAAGAACATCCTTGCAACAAGAAGGGTGTGTCATGGTTCCAAGTGCCAGTTTGAATTAAATAAAAACTATTTGAAAACTGTTCTTAGCAGTGACCGTGTCATGACATACTTTATATATATTCGTGTTTGTCTATATATCCTGCCAGCTGGATAGAGAAATCTGTCAGCTTGAGCAAAGACAATGTAAATTTCAGTTAGGGATCAGAAAGAGAGGGAGACAAGTGGTATTTAGTTCTGGTTAGTGTACCAGAGTTCTGGCTGCAGGCCAGGGCTCCTCATAATCCTTAAGTAGTATGATATTTCTGCTAAAATAATCAGTGGTGAAGTGCAGTCAGTACCAGTGCCTCTGGCTCCATTTGTCAACAGGGTTCAGTGCTAATGCCATGCAGAGAAGAGCTGAACAAATTTGTGCTCTTTAAGACCAGCTGTTTTTCATAAGACCTTGCAGAATGGTTGGAATTTTTGCTTAACTTCTTGAGGAGAAAAACTGACTTAGAGAAACTTACATAAACTAAAGCTGCTGCCATGTCCCAAGCCTGATGTGGAGTAACTGCACAGTTGTCTCTCAGAAGAACTGCAAAGATTGAGGAAGATGGCATCTTTCTGTTCAGCTCCCAGGTCAAACTCCTCATTTATTCACTGCTGTGTGAAAGCTTGACACTTCTTCTAAACTCATCAGTTCTGCTGTGAGTCCCAGCACTCCAGCTGCTACCAAAGCAGGGAAGGAGCTGGAGGAGAGTGAAGGGTTGCTTAGGTCTGTAGTTACCAATGTTCTGAACAATAGTTTAAAACTTTTGGCTGCATGTCTGTATTGAATTTAGTCTGGTTGAGAGGAAAGGACAAAAGAATGATAACATTTCACCACTGTCAAAGGTTCTGCTTTTTTTTTTTTTTTGTGTGTGTGTGTGTGTTCTTTTGGTTTAGAACATTCTGTCTCCTCTCTTTGCCTTTTTTCTGTATTAGTTTGAGTTTATCCCAAATCTGCCTGGTGTTCCCCCAGTTGCACAAACCTGATTTTCAGTGCCTCACCTTCCTAGGTTACTAACACAATAACCCCACATGATTCTCCTTCCTAACTTCAAAGCTTACCTGACCCCATCTAACCAACTGGCACCTGGCGCCAATACTTTCTCCTTGTGATATAGTCTTTGCTCTCTTGTGAGAAGGTGAATTTTGAGGAATGCTGTCCTGCATGATGCAATGCTGCTTAGACATGTACCTTCACATGGGGAAAACTTGGGGTCCAGAATGGCAGAAGTAATAATTTGTGTAGCTGTGCCTTTCATGCTGTCTTGCCATCACCCTGACTTTACTCTCTGAAGGTATCTCTCACCGTGTTGTGCCACAACACGGTGAGAATGCAACTTGATTTTGGAGAGCAATAGTCTAATATATATATATTTTTTTAATTAGGTTAGGGTTTTAAAAAGCAGAGTATCAGATTTTGCTAGAACAGGACTATCCGTGTAGTGTTGCGTGCTTTCTAAGCCTGCTCCCCACTTGTGAGAAGTGGCTGGGTTGATCAGAGCAAAAGAGAAGTTGAGAACAAAGGGCACACATGTGTTCCCATGTGTATGTTCCACATTAATGAGTCAGTCTGGTGTCCCCCAGTATAGAAGGCAGGGTTTGATGTATTAATGCGGTTTGTGTAAATATCTTATGTATTACAGTTTGACTGGCTGTTTTTATGCTGATGGAGCAAATACAGCTGAATCAAAGCAGGATAAACAGTAGCAACATTAAGGTTCATATTCTCTAAACTATATCTTTCTCAGCAGCAAAGCTTCAGCTGAGGAGTGCCACTCAAGCTGTTCTCAGTTTTGAGTGCAAGGGCAACCAAGATCCTTCAAAAGATGCTGGTGGAGGGGAGAAAGAGGAGCTGTCCCAGTTATGTCTGTGAGCACTGGGAGAACAACTGGAGACCTCCAGTGTGCTAAGCAAAGCCCAGAGTAATGAAGCTGAATGGCATTTAGAGCTGCCAAAGGAACATCAAAGTTGAGGTGGAAGGAAACTAGTGGACAGCTTTATTTTTATATCTTTCCTATTCTCTCTTGGATTAAAGGTGAAATAAGCATTTAAAAACCAAGAGTTGGTCAGACACTTGGGAGGAAGAGGAAACTTGTTTGATCCTACTGTATTAGTATGTATCGTAAACTCCTATGGCACCTGAAGAGCAAACTTTCAGAAGGGATGAACTGAGTGGTGGCAACCAGAGATGGGTAAGGGCACTAAAATTCCAAGCAGTGGAGTCAGGGCAGACATGGATGGGCTGAGACCATGGCTACTCTTTGTCCGTAATGTGTGCTTAATTTTATGGCTGGGAATAGGCCTGTTGAGAAGAACAAAACTATTTTTAGGTTTAAATTAAGCACGTACATAAACACTTCATGGTCTTGAAGTAAAACCTAGTCTTGAAGGAAAACCTAGTCCTTGGTGTAAACTTGAGGGACGTTAATACCAGCAGCATGAAATTGGCATAATTTCTGGTGGGATTTGCTTATGGTAAGTGACAGGAGGAGGAAACAAAGAAAGAATGGCTGGGAAAGGGAGATGGAACATGCAGAACAGTAACATACAGAACGATACAGGTTGGATAAGGAGACTTTCTGATGCTGCTAAATTTGTGGTCTGAGAAACTGCACTTTCAGCCCCTCCTAACATAAGGGAAAAAACTAGCATTTTGACTTCTACTTACTTGGTTTGATTTAGTAGTGTTTTTCTTTGGAAATAACAAATGCAGACACTATTTATGCTGTTGACTTTGCAAGGTGTTTATTTTTTTAAAAAACAGATGACTGCCAAGAAGCTTCGCATTTATATTAAATACATTCCAGCAGTACAATATTTGTTTAAGTATGACAAAGTATCAACCTTGGGTTTTTTTAATATACTGTTCAGTCCTTAGAGTTGGCATGCAAAATAATGTATTATATTGTGATATTCATTTCTATTTGAGGCTGCATTGCCTCGTAGATCTGGGGTAAAAGACCGTGGTAGATGGTAGTAATCAAAAAGAAACTTCTCTTTCTTGAAAAGTTGATTGAAACGAGGGTGACTTTGTTGTATTTTTACATGCCTTTAATTATATTTTTTGAGAAGGGTTCTCAGAAAACACAAATAAGAAATTGCTACAAATAGTATGTGGCTGGATACATCATCATCTGTGTGGCAGCTCAGTTCTCCTGTTTTCCACTAAGAATGAAGTTTTCTTAGGCTTTCTTATCCCAAGATTATTATCTATGCCACTAAGTGACAAGAGCACTAAAAGCTAAAACCTCGATTTTTATGTAGTTTAGACTACACACCATGGTAGTTATGAATGAATCCAATCTTCCCTGCAGTTGCTAAACTATTTTTCATTGTTGCTGTTAAGGAGAAAAAATTTGTAATAGTTTGCCAAAGAAGAGACCATTTTGATTCCTGTCAGATGGAAAACTATCATGGTAATTGTGCTTAGCAGTCTGTGTTGATAAGGTGTAAAAATGCTTCATGAAGCTGCTATCTCATTTAGAATCACAGAATCACTGATGTGGGAAAAGACCTCCAAGGTCATCATGTCCAACACTTGACTGAATGCCACCATGTGAACTAGATCACAGCACCAAGTACCACATCCTGTTGTTTCTTGAACACTTCCAGGGACAGTGACTCCACCATATCCCTGGGCAGCCTGTTCCAATCTTTACCACCCTTTCAGTAAAGAAATTCTTCCTGATTTCCAACCTGAACCTCCCCTGCCACAGATTGGTGCTATTTCATTTCTGATGTAATGCATTTATATTAATCTAAAAGATGCTTATTTTCTTGCTTGTTTGTGAAATAAAAAAAAAAACCCCAGCTGTAGTATACTTGAAATGAGATGTACAAATTCTGGATTTTCATGGCCCTTATTCCCACACCTCGCATGCGCAGATAAACACCCAGAGGTTTATGGAAAGACTTTTAAAAAAATGATCTACACATCTAGAATGCTGTTTATTATTAATTCATTGAATAGTATCTTGAAAATTTGCGCTCTTGCTAAATTTGCTATCCTTGGAACTGATAATGTTGCCACAGTGCTCATTTGTCAAAAGATGAAAAAGCTTCAAAAAAGTAAATATACCCAAAGATGATTTCTGCAGTTCTCTTGTTTTTACAGTTTGCCAGTTACTGCAGAAACTTTTTTTCCCCCTGGGACATTTATAGATTGGTTGCATTTTAAACAGCTCAAAATTAATTTCCATCTTGAAATTTTAAAAAAAGTTTTGGGATTTTTTTTAATCCTAAAATTTCCTTTCATTTTCAACAAGGCGAAAGACTGCTAGAAACTCAGTCTGAAAATATTATTGCAAGAGCAAATGAAGGACAAAGTTTAATAGAAACTCATGAGAAAAATAGTGCTGGTTTTGATCATATTTGTAGATGAACAAAGGTAAGTACTCTTGTCACAGTAAACAGATGCCACTTATTCAGTACTTGTTCAAATGTAATTAAAATGTTCTGTAAGGATATCTTGGTACTATTTATGTTGGCTTTAATAGGTCTTATCATGGGAAACTCTCGTAAGACTGATGGTAAACTCGTGTCCTGGTATTCAAACACAGGCAATTACAGGCCTGTCAGCCTCATGTCAGTCTCACACAATATAATGTAACAGCTGAAACTAGGTCAATTAAAGAGGAGTTAAAACAGGGTAGTATATCAAATGCCAATCTATGTGTTTTCATAGACTGCATTTTGCAAAATGGAATTTGTAAATAAATGCAATTATTGGATTTCATTACTAAAAGTACCAATACATAGTAACAGTAGTGGAAGTAGATGCTGGGTATAACAGGATTACAACAGAGTTGTGTGTCACTTGGTATATTCCATTTGGTATTTTAAGGAAGAAAAATGATACAGTGTCAGTCTGGCTAACATTAAGTATTCCCGTCTGGCTGACCAGCGTTAAAATGCAACCATGAATGGTGATTGTCATCTGGTACTTCCCAGAATGTTGTAAGGACTGTTGCTCATGACTGCTATTTGACAGGTTTTTCAGAGATCTCTCAGTTGACTGCTGCTAGCATTTGTAGATGACAGTGATTTCTAGGGTGTTATTTATTGAAAAAATCTGTTTGGTTACAACCAATAATCACTTAGCAAGCTATACCTAAGGAAACAGCTCCATGTTAGTAGCTAAATTCAAAGTCATCCACCTATGGACAAGAAAGCTGTCAAGTTGACTTTTTTTTTTCCATATGTAAAGGTGTCTTAGCAAGCAGTGACCTCAACTGTCATGAAGGTCAGAATAGCTCAGCTGGGTTCTTCCTGTGATAATAGGATTGAAATAGGCCAGTGTGATCTACAGGTACCTCCCCATGAAACAGACGCAGGCTAGAAAGAATGTGCGCTGCAATTTAGTTACTCATTAGATAGTTG
Source organism: Corvus brachyrhynchos (assembly GCF_000691975.1). Lineage (NCBI taxonomy): Eukaryota > Metazoa > Chordata > Aves > Passeriformes > Corvidae > Corvus > Corvus brachyrhynchos. The sequence continues at coordinate 2,613,788 of NW_008240046.1, forward strand.
AGCTAAGGTCATAAAGCAACTTTTAAATCACGACTGACTCTCTTCTGAGCAATGTATTTATTACAGTTATGTCTGTTGGACCTGAAGCAGTAAGGGCCAATGCAGAGAGGTGGAACTTGCTAGTTAGGCCATGGTAGATCTCTTCTGATGTTAAGTTGCTAATTATTTGTGTAATTGAGAGTTGGTTTTTAATGGAGTTCCAGCACCTACATAACTGTTTCTTTTCCTTTCAGAACTCTTCTGTTCCCTAATCAAAGGAGCCATCCAGATAATGTCATTCCATGGAACTGAAATATTGGTGAATTAGTCCAGGTTTCCAAAAGACTGTAAAATGGAGCCAATAACATTCAAAGTTAAAAAGTCTCAAACACCTAGTGATTTCTCAGCAAGTTTCAGTCTCCAGCTCGTGGGTTCTCTCCCAGTGCATTCCCTAACCACTATGTCAATGCTGCCTTGGATTGTGGCTGAGATCCGGTTGCTCAGTGCAAAGTCTTCCAAAGAAGAACCCAGCATCAGCCAAATCCGACTTTGTGTTTCACCAGCCAGTTTGCGATGTGAACCAGACACAGGGAAAACCCAGCAGTGGGACCCTCTAATTTGTTCAAGTGTGTTTGAATACAAGCCACAACAGGTCCACAAACTGATTCACAACAGCCATGATCCGAGCTACTTTGCTTGTCTGATAAAGGATGAAGCAGCAAATCAGCAAAGTATCTGCTATGTATTTAAAGCTGATGATCAGACAAAAGTAAGTAAAAAGAAAAGAACCAAAGCAAGCATCCCTGGAGTTGCTTTTGTGCTGTTTGAATCCTTTCACTACACTGTAAGACCTTAATGTTGTACTTACAATTAGAGATTAGATCTCACTAAAACTTACTGACTGACTTTATTTGATGTTAATTGTTCAGTTGAATTTGAACTGCTCAATATGTGAAATGAAAGGTGTATACATCTCCTACAGGATCAGGGCCTGAATTTCATCAGCTTAAAAAACACTTCAGTTTGGGATATGGGCTGAAATCTTGGCCCTCAAGTCAGTGAGAGCTTTTCTGTTGATGTCACTAGGGCTAGGATTTCACTCTCGAGTCACTGTGAACTTTATCTAATCCCGCACTCAGACCTCTCAAATTTCTGTTTTCCTGAGTTGAGACCTATGTGACTGGGAAACAGGGATACCTCCTTTCTCAGAAAGAGGAGAGGGTAGTGTGGAACCTCCATATGTATCATATGACCCTGTGGAAACCTTTTTCTAGCTCTGTAATTCACAGAGCCTGGCAGGCAGGGTTGGAGACTGGGAGAAAAGCACAATCTCTGCACCTCTGTGACATGGAGGCTTGCTGCTGCATGGTGTGAGACAGGAATTGGGTGTGCATGTCTGGCAGTGGGTGAGATTTGGCTTAGTTTGCATTTCCTAACCATTTGTGTCTTTGCTGAAAAAGTGGAAGCATTGAAATTGTCGATCTCTTCTGTTTGAGAGTAATGTGAGACACTAACTCTCATGAATGAGTGAAATGAGTAGGATTTAACACAAAGTTATTGTGAGCTACTGGGGACAAACTGGTGATGTATCCTTCACCTCTTGAGTGTTGACTCTAGTTATAATGTTGGAAAGCAGCAGGCTCACTTGACTCACAGGAGATGTCCTGAAAAAAAAACCTGAAGGTATTATGTAAATATACACCACGCACGGGAGTTATGCCAACCTGCCCAAGAGCAAAACATTGTACAGTTCCAAATCTGTGGTCTCAAGCTTTCATCTCAAAACATATGGAAACAGCTTTAGTTAAATCCCCCCAGGTAAAATGGCAGTTCCAGTAAATTAAAAGGAAAATACCTTGTAAATCATAAGCATTCAAGTGAGAAATCCTGTCAAGTTAAATGCAGAATACCAAGTTTATGTATGTAAGAGCAGAAATAAGGAATAGACGTTTCAAAACTTGGCATTGGATAGCAGCTGGTGAATGCATTTTTCAGTTTGCTTATGCGTTCAGTTGTGCTTGTGATTTTCCAGGATTATAGTGAGAACACAGCACTGATCACCCCCAGTACATTTTCTGAGGCATTTTCTTTTCCAGCAAAAGATTCAGATACTTTTTCTTCGTGTTTGATCAAATTCATGGACATGTTTGAAATGATCAAGAACAAAGTAAGTCTCTAGTTAAATTTGCAGCTGTGCTTGTATGTCTTTGGAGACAACACCCCAAATTTTTGGATGCCCGTTTTAACTACTTAGCTCTAGATTCACACAGATATCTATCCTTTCAAAAACAACCTTCCACCTGGTCTCTTAACTTGCCATGAATGCATGAGTTGTTTCTCTTGACTTCTTTGCAGTCTAGGTAGACATCCAATCAGCATTTGTTGGACCTATGTTTTAATAAAAGGGTAATGGAAATACCAGCATTCTTCCCATCTGAAGTGCAGCCCTGCCTCTTTGTCGTGGTTTACCAAACCACTACACTCTTTTACTTAAATTTTGTGCAATTTCCACATATTAAGTAAGTTCCTTGTGCTTTATAGGGTGTTGTTACTTTGCTCTGAATATTGTCATATATAATGCCTTTTTCAGTGATGTTTGTGTATTTATCAGCAGGAGTGAACTGTTACCTGTTTTGCAGATGCCCAACTTGAAAGGATAGAGAGTGCACATATACCTTTGTTACAAACTAAGGAGCTGTTTGTTAAAAGGCAGTGAGTTGGGATGAAGAATTTAGCACTGTTACTGCAGTTTATGTTCAATTTCAGAAGAAACAAATTTTAGAAATGGGACTTTTGCAGTCTGTGTCACTCAGCAGACTCCTGTGCTGGCACTCTTGTTTGCGAGGCCTTTTTTTTTCCTATTTGCTTCAGGAAATAAAAGAATCGTAGCAGTCCAGATATGTTTAGTCACAGAATTTGCATATTCATAACAATCTTTACCCAGCAATCCTGGACATCCAGTCTTCTTAGTGATAATTACTAATTACAATGATATTGTAAACCGCAAGAGCCACAATTCTTTTTGTCTACATATATAAATCTGTAGTAGGGTTGTATTTGACAAAGAGTTCTTGGATTAAGTCAGGTCTGACTGAGGATTTGAAGTAGAAGGTACTTTGTGGCTTTGTAATTAAGTTCTGGGCACATCCTCACCTTAAGATGAGTAGAATAAAAGGAGGCAGAAGTATGTCTGTGGAAGAAGTACAGTAGGAAGATTAGGATGTTAAGACAGAGGCAGGTGAGTAGAAGACTAAACAATTAAGGCCTTTAAGAGGTGGACAAGAAACTTGAAAGACATGCAGACAGAGGCATACAACTGGAGGTGGTAGAAAGTACAGAAATCAGGAATGGTAAGGCTTTTAGCATCAGCATTGCAGATAGACTGCAGTCCATTAACTGTAGTTGTACTCCTTTATATATACAAATTGAGCAAGAACATACATCTGATTAGTGAGGGACTATTTTACTGTTTAATATGAGAGTTTTGTTAATGGGAGATGATTTTTTGCTGGGTAATAGCTCAGCTCTAGAGTTGATGGAGGTGTGGGAATGCATGCAATGTTTTCCCTGCACATGAGTATGAGGCTCTTGGGTTCATTGTTGCTGCATTACTAACATCTCCACTTTAGAGAAGAAATCCTTAGATAATTAATACTAAGTAATGTCAGGATTCTTTGCAAGGAATTCTTTACTATGCTGCACTTTAGCAGTGAAAGAAAAGGCCGTGCCCCATCGTGATCTTTGTCTTTCTCCTGTAGGATCTTCTATAATTATTTCCATTGTGCCATCATGGCAATGTGCAACTCACTTTCCCTGCTGGATAGCAGTAAGTAGGGAAGGGTGAGATGACATTACTTGAAAACTAGCATGTGAATATGGAGATCATTACACTCTTCTTCGTGCTTAAAGGATGGGTTTACACTGCCTAGAGAGAGCTTCTCTTATGGATTAGAGTCTTCTTTCCAAGCAGACATGGGATCTGGAGCATTCCTTCCTTCATCTATAACCTCAGTAAGTTTCCACTTGTTACAGATAGTGGAGTTTCTTATCCCTACACCCTCATCTGCAGAGTTTCTGATGTGGCCTCATGATTGAGTAATTTCTGCCTGAGGGTAGGGCTGAATCATTAATGCATATTCTTTGTAGGTGCTCTAGAATGGAGCTGGATTCAATTATATTGCCCACAGAGAGCTTGCGAAGGCTACTTATAGGCCATAGATGGGTCTAATATGTACTGTGGTAAGTAATAGTGGGGGAAGATGGGGAAAAATTAAGTCTCCACGAAATCTGTTGCAGAATAGTCAGCATAAGAACTTCAGCCTTGCTGAACACCTTGGTGAGAGTGCTTGGATACTGTTAGGAGCACGATGGAAATTAAAACATACATGCTCCAGCCTCCCTATCTCCCCAGTGGCCTCTGGTCTGACATTTGCTTATGTACTACAGAATTGTGATCCTATTGACATCACTGTTGTTGTTGAAAACTATATACTTTAAAAATTATTGGCATTTTAGTCCTACATTTGAGATGTGGTAGTTCTAAACTGGAACTGCAGGTGAGGTGTGCTGTTTCCTTCCAGAGCTCATTCTTCCCCAAACAGCTTATCTTCTGTACCATGCCTTGCTTTAGCACATCATTCACTCCAAGAAATGAAAGAGATAAATAACATGAGGCTAATGGCATACTGTAGCAGGGTATCCCCCTCCAGCAGATGCAAAGTAGCCAAAACATTACGGAGGAAGAATAATTTCTGTTCTTATTTTGGTTTGGAAAACTAATTCCAGATGTCATTATGTTGATCCTTCTTTGGTGTATTGAATGATTTGTTTTACTTAGGTATGTTTAATCTTTCTTGATGTTTGGGATGGCAAATGGAACACAGGTCACTAGTTTATCTGACTCATGCCCTGAGCTACTTTAGCTTGAAGGCAAGTTAAGGTTGTGCTGTCCTTTATTATACTTTTATATTTATTGTAAATGAAGAATAACAGTTCTAAATGTAATGGTTTCACAGAGGTCTGAGTCAAAAAGGACATTTAGTATCTCAGCCTTTTCCATGTCCTGTGCTCCATTCAGCAGCAGGCTCACATTTTCCCAAGTCTGTCTTCTGTCACCTAGGTAGCTATAAAGACTTTTTTGTTGCCTTTGACAACCCTTGCTACGTTCAGTTCCAGGTGGACTTTGGCTTTCTTAATCATGTCTCTGTCTTGGATTGGCAAGTTCTTATCGAGGCTCTCTGGAAGCTTGCTGGGTTTACTATGCTCTGCTGTGTTTCTCCTACAGCAGGTATCTGAGTGGTTGAAGTCCCTCATCAGGACCAGGGTTTGCTAATGTGAGGATACTCTGAGCTGTCTGTAGAGTGCATCATCCACCTGTTCTTCCTGATCACAGGGTAAAATAAATTCCTGTATGCACAGTAGAGGTTGGCAGACAGCACTGTCATTTTAAAACTTTTTTTTAGGGAAGGAGATGCTCAGAATGCTTGAAAGTTTCCCCTTTTTTATTCTGTGATATGAACTGGAGGTTTAGCGAATTTGAGCCTAGAAACTTGAGCCTGATGTCTTGCAAGGAAAATATTTCTGTGACATTACCAATGCAGAACTAGAGTATGAAGAAATGTAAAAAGCTTGGCTCACATTTTTAAAGGGTTACATTTTTGTGTGGGTTGTTTTGGGGTTTTTTTTTGTCCCCAAGACTCTGGACACAAGCTATCATTACAGTCTGTAATATATGCTTGTGTTTACCAGAGCAGTTAATGGCAAAACTCTGGGTAGAACTGTTCTTTTCTGCTTAATAGAAAAATATTGCCTTTGATTTAAACAGGACCACAGCTGCACAAGATATGCACAAGTCTGTGTGGTGGTTCTGAATCTTCTCTCTGTAGTGTCATCAATCAGGAACAGCTTTTGGTCCAGGCAACTGCAGGAGTGTTACCAGGACAGTTGCAGTGTCTGTATGGTTGCAGCAGACTGGGACACCTGCTCGAAACCTGAGCCTGCTGATTGACTTCACCTGTGCCAAATCTGGCCCGTAGCAGACTCAGATAAGACCCATTTCCTTACACTGAGGCACTTCTTGAAATGTAGCACTTGCCCTGTTCTTGAGCTTTCTGGTTACAACTGTGGTGTCTTCTGTCACCAGAGGCCTTCAGGTTTTTTTGTCCACCAATTGCTTTAACAGTTACTATGCTTTTAAACAACCTTCACCTACTTTCATGAGTTAAAATAGCTTATGCACTTAAGTAGATCATGCTGTCTTACCTGGAATGCAGCACTCTGTTACATGTTGTTTATGATCTGATTATGTGCTGAAGAAGCTGGTTTCAGATAATCAACACTTAGCTCGCTGTGAGGCTGCACAGAGCTGATCTTGTGAGTGAACTTCACATTATTCATCTATAAAAGGAATGGCGGAGGCCCAGCGAACTCCGAAGAAGTTGTTGTGAAGCTTGGCTTCATGACTGTAGATTCTTACACAACTTGTTTTTACTTTAGACTCTAAGATATGGCCTCATAAGTATCTATTTTTTAATAGCACCATTTCCCTTTCTTAAAAGAATTCAGGGAAGATAATTTTAAAGATAGAAGTGACCTTTTTCTTCTGTATTTTACTGCCTAATGGGAGAAAAACATGGTTCTTCTTTTGCAAAAGTCATAAAACACTGAAACAAAATTAAGTAACTGGACTAATGTCCGTGCAAGTAAGAACTTAATTTGGCTTTTTTTCTGCCTCCTTATGCACCTTTGGGGTTTTTTTATTGAATCTGTGTAATTGCAAACTGCTAGCATTGCTTTTTGGTTTAGGACATCTCTCCTGTCTCCCAAATACTAACTGAAGAAATGAAGGTAAAATAGAGAAGAAAAAAAAAAATGCAACAGAACAAATGAAAAATCAAATACACATTTGTGCTGTGTGCATACACAGTCCAGTACATAAAGTAGGTCAAAGTTTAGCTGTGTAAATCCTAACAGAGTATCCTGTATAATGCAAACAACCAGCTGTGCTTTCAATACTCTCACAATTAATCAAGCTTTATGGACTTCTTGAGTGTGAGTGTGATGACACCCATTCTATCCTGGGATCTGTTCAAACAATTCATGTATGTGAGCTCTTCTGTCAGGGAACTTTAGTGGCCAGTGACCCTGTCCCTAGTAGTATTAGTCCAAGCCTTTATGGGGCTCTTGTCAAACCCTAGAGTAACTTTGTGGCATCCTGCATCAGCTAAGTGCTTGTGTGTTCACTCTCATTTTATAAAAAATATTATGGGACTTCTCTAAACCTTGTGTGATTGCCACATGGAGGAAGTAGTTTGTGTAATACCAGTGCTGTTTTCTGACTTACAGAGATAATGTCTGACCAAGGAAGATTAAATTAATCACAGGGTTGGTAAAAAGAGTTGCCTATTCCCACTCTTACAGCAGCAGCGACAACATAAAAATTATACATTCTTGTGATTTCTTATCTTACTGTAATAGTTAACTGTATAGTAAACTGTATCAGATTATATTTTTCATGTATTTTTCAATGTAAATAATACTGAAAGTAGCTGTGTGTTACTTGTGATGTTACATGCACTTTATTTTAGGGCCAGAGATCATGCCAAGGCTATTTATTGTTGAAGGCTATTTATTGTTCCTTCACTTTTTCTGTTGGGGATTGTAGCAGAAATACAAAACAGTAGAACTGAGGCTAACACGTAATTAGTGGATTTGTGATGGCTTCTCATCTGATTACTAACCATTCCTTTTGTCTTACAAGGTCTGATACTTGTGGCCTATGATGTCCAGCACAGGTAGTTGGAACTGTGAATATCTAGGCATCCTCCAGAGCTATAGTAGAGTTTTCTTCAAAAAGCTCCTGTTGACACAGAAGAGCGCCTTTACGTATCTCCAAAGAGAAGCTCACTCTTAACATCTTAACCTAGTTTGAGTCAGCTTTCAGTGGCCTTTTATTCCCTTGTTTGCTGATTTGCGCATTCCTACCTTTCCCCCTGCTCTTTATACTGTGGTATCACTCACTGAGGTGTTTCAGAGCAATTTGAATACTTCAAAGGAAAAGTGATAAAGTTTCAATGAAATCAGCATCTTAACATGATCACGGAACAGTTTAATGTGCACCTTTGTGAGAGTCAGAGCAACACCACCTAGAGCAGAGAGAAGGCCGGGCCTCAGATCCCCAATTCATTCAGTCTTAAACTGCTGTGGGGTTTTAGTTCAAGTGTAATTTATGATGGTACACTGAGGAGATTTTATAGCTGTCCTCTGTCAAAAGAGGCAGTTCTGTTATTGTTTTCTCTTATGATCCATCCCTTGATGTCCTTTCTTGGTGTTTCCCCTTGTGCTGGTGGCGATGTTTGTCCAGCTGTGTGTTGAGCTGCTTTAGGGACTAAGGTAAAAGAAACCAATTTCATTCTGCTGCAAAACCAAGTTGGTGCACCTTGCTAGATCACCGTAGACGTTTTTTGTCAAATTTCAAGTTGACATAAATTTGGAAACTAGAGTGAACAAAAAGTAATTTGGGACAAATTTTTCCTGGTGCTTTCATAAGCAGGTGAGGGAAATAGAGTGCCACACCAGGAGTACTCCAAAGGGATTGGGCTGCACAGCAGGAAACCTGTTGTTCTTTCTCTGTAGGATGCAATAGATCTTAAAAGTAGGACTATAAGGATGGAGGTGCACAGGGAGACTTGCAGGCTTCCTTGGCCTCTGTACACAGAGCCGCCTTGTGTGGAGCGTGGTGCTCATAACACCAAGGTTGTGGATTCAATCCCCATATGGGCCATTCACTGAAAAGTTGGACTTGGTGATCCTTCTGGTTCCCTCCCAACTCAGAATATTCTGTGAAAGTGTCACCAACTTTAAAATCTTTTCTGCTAGTAATCTGTGAGAAGAAATCACTACATACATGCCCAGTGAGTCCAAAGTAGCCTTGCTCTAAAAAGGCATAAACCTCATGGAAACAACCTGTGGGCTGGTAAATATCTTCATACAGTCTTGTGTCTGCTGCTGTCACAGTGATGGGATTGGAAGGCTTTTAGTACATTTCCATGATTTGCACCTAATTGTCTTTAAAATACTGGTGAACCTGCCCCTGAGGGGTTGAATGTGTTGTGAAACATTGTCACATGACAATTTCTTAATTTTTATGTCTTCAACCTCACTCTGGCACTAAGTCTCTGATACTCATCCTGTGCTTTATTTATTTTACTTTTTTTAGCTGGAATAACTTCTTTCTGCTCTGAGTACCCTCTTCATCCTGTCTTCCCCACACCCCCCCCTTATTTGGTCTGTATGCCAAGCTAATGTAAAATATGATGCAGACCACCTAAGCCCTGGGGTGTGAACCCCACCAAATACCCTCACCAAAAAGTAGATTAACCCTCTGTGACCAGCTTAAACTTTGGAGGAGTTTGGTGCTGCTGTATTCTTCAAATTTGATTTAAAAGCTTGAAAATAACTTAGCGTGAAAGATGAGTGTCAAAATTTGAGAATTTGGAGAATCCACACAGTTCTCAAAGTGCAGTGTGGGTCTTCAATTGAGAGACTGTTTATCCACGTTACCGGAGCACTAATCATATTAAATTCCCCAGCTTCATAACTTGTAACAATAACAAAATATATAGCAACAAAGTTATCCAGCTCACCTTGCTGTCTTGTGGTGAAGTCTGATTTCTGCAAAGGTGTTGGATGCAAGACACAAACTAAGTGAACGGGTGTCCTCATCACCTTGCAGCCTCATCAGTCCTACAGCTTCAAACACACACACAGCCAGCAGACAGGGGTGGGCAAATAAAAAAACCCAAACCAAACTGAAAGACTTGTGCCCATGGAAAAGTTCTGAGTGAGAAATAGAGTGAGTGTGGAAATACAACTTGTGTGTACAGAGTTCAGAAAATACTGTTTGATTTATAGCAACATTGAGTATAAGCTTCATGCTCACTACTATACAAAGAAATACTTAATGATGAAGGAACTCCAATATATTTTATGCAGTTATCCTCTGCTGTGGCCTGTTGAAGTTGATTTAAGACTAGAGGAAGTTTTGAAGTTTGAATGCTGCCTTATTGATCTCCAAACTCAAGTCAGAAAGTCTAATCTAGACTCAATAGATGGTTTTAATTTTTTGTTTAATTACTTAATACTCTTAAGTAACACAAAGTATGCACAGTTGTGAAGTTTTAAAATGAATTTTGTGGATACTTGGTACAATGGTACTTTGAAAAGAACAGGTTTTATTAAAAAATCAGTCTTACCTAAAACAGTGTTAGTTTTTGTGGCACACAGTACAATAGCATATTGAGGACAGTGTAATTTAGTTAGCAAATGTGAGAAGATAGTCTTTGTCACATACATGAACAAACAAAGGCCGGTATCTGTCATGCAGGTTAGTACTATCTCTACAGACAGACTCAGGAGTGGTTCTGGCTCATGTCTGATTGACATCAGTCATCTTTCCTCAAGACTAGTAAAACCAAAACCTTCTATGTTTTCTGTGCTTTCCAAGTTTCACTTAGCTTGGGCTTTAGCTCGCTTGGAGCTACTTAAACATGGACGTTCACATTCAGGCAGCTGTATTTTCTTCTTTCCAGATTTTAAAATGGCCCTAAAAGACGAATGCGAGCCATCCCCATTAAAATATGAAGATGCCAATTCATAAATTATGGTACTGAGTAATCACCTTCCTGAAATAGCTCCTTATGTTTCCATGCAGTTGGCTTTTCATTTAGAGTTTTGCCTTTCCTGGGCTGACATTTATGCTGTGCCCCCAAGGTCATCAGATGGGGGCTCTTTGCCTGTAGTGGAGCAGAAAACCAAAGCAGAGGAGGCATATATAACTGCTGTATTTACTTTAGCAGCACAATCTCCCATCCTGTTATATGTCAAAGTGAATAATGGTAGAAAATCCTTGTCATAAAATCAGTGCTTTCCCTTGCCTGCTTAGACACAGTTGTTTGGTATTTCTGTTTTTTTTACCCTCTCTGTGGACGTCAAGTTATGGGAAGGGCTGTGGGAAATATTCTCCTAAAGAATGATTTGTGTGACTGGACAAATACAGGCTTAAATGGGTATGTGTGTCTGCCCTAAAGGTTGATCATCGAGGATCTGATACAAGGATTGAGTGGATAATGCCAGTTTATACTTGGTTTGTCCTTTGTATGAAACTGCTGGTTGATGTGGACTTCTCCTTTCTTTCCCACCCTCCCCCCACTTTTCCCAGAGTGACAGTAATTGAGATCTATTGCTAGTCATACAAACAGCTTCACTGATGATGATTCCTCTTGCATTGGGTTTAGTCCTGCATAACCGATGGAACACTTTACATTTGCAAGCTTCTTGTTTCAGCCTTTAAAAGAATCCCACAAAACTGGCTTCACACAGGCAGAATGTGCTTCAAAATTGTATTTTTAGTAATCATGATGTGGTTTGTTGAGTTGCTTTTTTGCTTATATGCTGTGCTTCTACTTACAATGTAAAGAACTTGCACAGGAAGAGGGAATAAAAGCTGAATTTTATAACTCCTAATTTGAGCTTTTTGGAGGCCATGTTCAGCACAAAGGTGTAAAATACAGCTTGCAGTGAGTATCTGTTGGTGTATTTCCATCTAAACCTATGGCTAACTGAAATGGAGGTGTTTTTTGAGAGTCAGAAAGCAAATTATACATAAATCTTATTTCTGAGTCTTTGATGCTGAAAATCTGTCTGCACTTTAAGTTGAGGCTGGTTCCTTTGAAGACAACAGACATACTTGCAATAATGACTTTAAACATGCTTGTAGATACTTGCTTGGTTAGCACCTATAATACCTAATATATTATTCTGCTTGGTTTTATCCTTAGATTTTTTCAATGACAGTTACGTTATTCATGTAGGAAAAAAATGGTTTCCAATACCTGTAATTAATTCATTTAGAAAGATTTTTAATGAAACAGAAGCACTTTTAAAACCAACAAGAAAAATTATAATTCAAATACAATAATATATTCAGGATGATTAACATGGTTGATTCAACACCACTATTACTAAAATTAGGTTTCTTTCCTTGTTTAAAAATGCAAATAGAAGTATGCCATATGTCTATGAAGCAATAATGTACTTAAGTCTTAATAAGAGCAAAGCCCCATTCATCACTTTTAATTCTCTGAGGACTATGAAAACTGTGTTCTAATGTGCATCTCCAAGTACAAATAGCGTTGGTACCTTCAGAGGTCTCTCACTGAAGCCGAATTCAGAGGCATTTCTAGAAGCTGTTACCGTGTTAATTTAAGTGCATATTTCAAAGTGATACAGTAGTGGGTACTGACACACTGGAACAAGGCACTCTCATTCCCGAATCAGGACTGGGATTTAGGAGAGAAAGCAGTTGCTTCTGCGGAGCTCTCTGCACTGTACAGCATTCCTGACAGCAGCGTTCGTGGCCAGGCCGTTAGGAAGCTTTGCTAATTGCAGGAAGAGGACTTCATTGTTCTTAAAAGGGATTAGTCCCCAGAGTGCATAACTCCTTTTGTCCCCCTAGTCCCTTCACACGCTCGCAGATTCACCAGGGTCCAAGATGAGGTGTTCAAGTGCCACTTAGTGGCTGTCTGGAGCAAATGTAAGATACTGCGATTGCTGTGACAGTTTACACCTCTGCTGCTGCTGCTTTCCGCCAGCAGGAGAATTGCTCACCTTACCGTGGAGATACTGAAGGCTTAATGTAAAACGGGTTGAAAGTCATTGAAAGATGCTGGTGGACTTTCAATAAAAAAGTTTCAGTACTGGAATTTCCATTTTTCTTTTTTTCCCGAATTATCCTACTGAAGTTCTGTTTGGGTTCTCCTAGTGGGTTTTTGGTGGGTTTTTTGTTTTGGTTTTTTGTTGGATTTTTTTTCAATATTTTTGCAATGCCTCTAAAAGTATTTGAATGAGTTTGTGTTTTACTATGCAACAAGAAACAGCAGTGTGTAAAATCTGTAGAACAGAAATACTGCTGTTTCTGGAGTTTTATTTCACAAAACAAGATGTACTTAACACTGGTTAGTGTTTGACATCAGCCACTGTTCTGGGATGTTTCAGCTCCCCTCAGCAGAATAACTGATAGGTATGAAAACATTATCTCTCAGTCATGTTAGGAGCTTGCTATAATACATCTTTATGTGTGTAAGGACAGAAGTTTATCTTCTAGAAACTTGCAGGACTTCTCAATATTCTTTACATGTACGTTATTAAGTGTGTACTGGACTAGATACATCCGTAAGACGCATAAGGATATAGTACCAGCTTGGCCTGTGATTTTAGTGGGGGCAATTCTCAGATGAATAGTTTTTACGTCTCAGAGTACATGTATTGTGTGTATGCAGGCTTCCTCTTTACTAGGTTTTCAGTGGGCTTTCTGCAGGGAGTTCGTGTACTGCAGAAGGCATGCTTCAAGGTTTTTTTTTTGAACAGAGTTGTCTTTTTTTTCCTTCTGTTTCAGTTTTTGTGTTTAATAGACCATCCATATGCATGCTAGGTTTGTAAAAGGCAGAAGAGTTCCCAGGAACCTGAAACAAACAAACCACGGATTTCCAATTACATTTCTTGTTAGTTACAGAACAGAAACTGTCAAGGTCTCAGGATAAATCCCTTTGCACATGTTGAGACAATGTACTTCCAACAAGCCATATAAAACCTAGATACATGACAAATTTTCCTTAGCCAGATAACCCTCAGTGACCTGACTTTAAGTGCATATGTTTGCACAAGGCATGTCAGCCTGTTCTGGAAATCTTGATGCCAGCTTGAAACATCAGTTGACTTAGACTTTCAGGTTTTTGTCTTAACTGGAGTTGTGAGTGAAATCAAAGGATTTATATAGGGATGATATTCTGGATCTACAATGAGAAGTAATACTTGATTCTTACTAAGTTCTCGTTATTTGACTGTATATTACAGCTTTTTGCATGCTAAGAGAAAAACCTGGGAAAATTGACTAAAGCTGGCCTACATTCTATTCATAAATTATAATTGCAAGCAATGGGACACTTGAGAATTTAATATACCCTGGATGAAATGTCCTGTTTAATATCTTTATCAATGATCTGGAGAAGGGGATTGAGTACACCCTCACTAAATTCACAGGTGACACAAAATTGAGTGGGAATGTTGATCTGCTGGAGGGCAGGAAGGCTCTGCAGAGGGATCTGGACAGGACAGACTGATGGGCCAGGGCCAACTGTATGGCAAAGTACTGGATCCTGCACATGGGTCACAACAAGACCAGGCAGTGCTATAGGCTGGGGCAGAGTGGCTGGAATGCGGCCCAGTAGAAAAGGACCTGGGAGTGCTGGTGAACAGCAGCTGAACATGAGCCAGCTGTGCCCAGGTGGCCAAGAAGGCCAACAGCCCCTGGCCTGTATCAGCAATAGTGTGGCCAGCAGGACCAGGGCAGTGACTGTCCCCCTGTACCCGGCCCTGGTGAGGCCACACCTCAAATCCTGTGTCCAGTTCTGGGCCCCTCAGAACAGGAAAGACATTGAGGGGCTGGGCTGGAGAAGGGCAACAGATCTGGTGAAGGGTCTGGAGCACAAGGCTTATGAGGAGCAGCTGAGGGAGCTGGGAGTGTTTGGCCTGGAGAAGGCTCAGGGGAGACCTTATCGCTCTTTGCAACTACCTGAAAGGAGGTTGTAGTGAGGCGGGGATTGGCCATTTTTCCCACATAACAAGTGACAGGAGGAGAGGAGAGGGCTTCAATTGCACCCGGGAAGGTTTAAATAGGATATTAGGAAAAAATTCCTCAGTAATAGGGTTGTCAGGTATTGGACCAGGCTGCTCAGGGAAGTGGTAAAATCACCATCCAAAAAATGTGTGCATGTGACGCTTGGGGACATGGTTTAGTGGTGAACATGGCGGTGCTGTGTTAGTGGTTGGACTTGATGATCTTACAGGTCTTTTCCAACCTAAATTGATTCTATGTTTCTAAAAGACCTGCTCAGATGACTTCTGAGGTTCACTTATTCATTCTTTGCACCTGTGGACACATTCAAGTATGTGAGTTAAGTCTTGCAAACTATTCAAATACGTGAGCTCAGACTTGCAAGTTGCAGTGGTATCTGAACTTGCCAGATCACTTCAGTGAAGAATTCAGCTGTCCAGCCCATCCATCCAGCTTTGTGCAGGTTTCTCCTGGAATGCCAGAGTTCCCTATTGGTCCTAAGAATACCCAGAAAGGAGGAAATGGCAGAACTGACCTGTGATTATTTATGTATTTCAGTAGTGTACTGCATGTCAAATAATATTTTAGACTTTATTTCTGAAAATACGTACACATTTCCAAATTTTATCAACTCCATGAGTCTTATATGAAATGATGCAGCTATCTCACCTTCTTGGTGGTAAGACATGGTTAACACAACCTGTGGTGAGGGACTGTGTTTGGTCTGTGTGGATCCGTGTTTGTGGATGGCTGACTCAGCACGCAAAGTCTTCCATTGTTGTGGCAGAGGAGCGGAAGCGCAGTCAGCACATGTGGCTGAAATGTGCAGTGGTGACTTACAGTAGTATATCCTGAGCCCTTTGAAGCGATGCAGCTTTATCAAAACAACAAAAGAGCCATAAGGATAAATCCCGTTGCTGTATTTTAAAAGCCTCTCTATTGTGTATTGTATTTCACAAATGTTTTCCAGTGTGTTTTTTAGGAGTTAAAACAGAATTGTCTTAAAATAACTAAATGTGCAATGTTGTTTGTAATGAAACCTGGAACTGCAAATTTCTGAATGGAAAGCCAGCTGAATCATGGGGAAAGTGGTTTTTCAGATTGGTAAAGACAGTGTTTGAATCTTGGTTTTAAAGATGGTTTATTGCCTTTTTGTGGCTTTCACTGTAATTGAAAGACAGTATGACTTAGCCAAAAATACAAAGGCAAGGAGTCCACATCACTGGCAAAGATACACTCAATGGGTTAATAAGCCTGCAGAAGAGGGTAGGAAGGGGAGAGATTAGAAACAGTAAGTTAAAAATGTGTGCAAGGGAACATTGCTGATAAAGTTTTCCACTTGCAACACAGCTGAGAAGGAATATAATCAACAGTACAACATAACAAAATAAAAATCACAGATAATTTAACCAAAAGGTAGATTTATATGCTCCATACAAAATTACTGTACATGCAAATTATTATGCTTGTAGGTTCCAGTGGTATTCTCAACTTCAGATTACACTGGAAATATCTAGGGAAGGACTGTGCTGCAGCTTGCAATCAAATGGAAGGCTGGTGATGAGAAGTGATGCAGAGCAAGGGTTGGGCAGGCAGCTGAGTGCACTTCTTAATCAACTGCAAGGGGCTGCTGTAGTTCTCATCTGGCTGCTGCAGTTCTCCCACCAGGGTTTTGTCCAAGAGCACCGGAGCAGGGAGGCTTATGATATGAGGGCAACATTACAGAAATTAAAATTTCTTCAGCTTGATTCTGGAAAAGAACAGGACAATATGGTATTTTTTTCCTCTTTTTATCTATGCTTGAGATCCATAAGGATATAGTAACAACTTGGTCTGTGATTTTGGTGGGAGCAATTCTCAAATGAATAGCTTTTACACTCAGATTCTCATCATATGTGAACTGCAATATAGTTCCATTGACTGGAGGTAAGTTCTGGACCCTACACCTACTGAGAGATAAGCCTGAACTGATAGCTCTTATTGTTAAGCAATTCCCAGGAAAACCAAGAATATTTTGGTTTGGGGGTAGAATAGTTAACACTTAAAGTTTTATTTTAACTGTTGGAGTTTTTTCAGTTCACTGAAATGGGGGTTGTTTTAGAGTATGTGAACTACAGTATAAGCCCATTAGAATCTGTGCACTGTCTATGGGGATTGCGGCTGAATTGAATGATGAGAAATCAATGCTGTTAGAAATAGATTTAATTAAGTTATTAATTGTGGAGAACTGAGAAGACTGGCTATTTTTCATGGCTCTCCATACTGTGGAACTCAATATACTTCCCTCGTCTCCTACTGTTGCAACTGAAGTTCACAAAATAATATGCCTAGGGCAATGGGACTATTTTTTTGTCTATAGTTAATTATGAATCTATAGTTAATTATGTGAACAAAGAGCTAGGCTATAACTCTGTAAAACAATGCATACAATTGCTTATTTTATATTACTCATCACTAGAGTGTTCTAGTAGGCTACAGTAAATGTGGACTAACTAAACTAACATGAAGTCCCATGTAATGGAAATAGGCATTCATAATATACATGTCTCCCATAGCATATGGGGAATTGATAAAATTAAAATTATGTTTGGGTTTTAACCAGTCAAATGAGACATGTCATGTTCTGTTCATGGTTTTCCTCAATACTTTCTAGACATTTTTTACTCTATAACTTATCTATTATTGGAAGTAGAAGTGCTTAGTAGTTTGGGGGTTTTTTCCCACTGTGAGGTAGTGCTTCTTTGCAAAGGAAATGAGACCTACCTTCAAATGAATTGGGTTTTTTTCCCATCTGACTTGAGTTAATCATATAAGCTTTAAGATCAACAAACACTCTAAGTATAACTTTTAATTAATTGCATTTTGAAAATGTTTTTAAAACTTTAAGAGGTTTTTTTTTTCTCCTGAGACCTGTGAGTGCTTGTCACAAGGAAGCAGCAGGAAGCTGATGGAAAAGGGTGCAAAGTCCTTTCAGGGCCATGTATCTAGTGCCAGGGGACATTAATGGCAATTTGATTTTCACATCTTTTGCATCCCAGTGCTGCATGATTTTTAAAATAAGCACTCTTGCATAATTAGTATTTTATAGTTTATCCAGTTGTGTCTGGGTGTCCATGCAGGTGTGTGTCATCCCTGTGGCATTTGCTGCTCTCTCCCCAGAGCCACCTCAGCATTCTGGAGAGCTCAGCTAAGTTATCCCTCAGTTTGGTGACACTGAGAAGACCAAAAGTTACTGCCCTACACGGAGGAAAAACAGGAGATTTCCAGCTGTTTTAGCTACAGTCAAGACTTAGCTGATGATCTCAAGGGCTTGACCTGTGTATTTGTCATTGCACACTGGGAGCATCCCCATTTACTTTGAGCTCTGTGATTTGCTTCTGCAGTTTCCTAGTTTGCTCTGCCTGTTTTCTGCTTTTCCTGCTAGTTTCACAGCTTCCACAAAACCCTCATTACTAGACAGAATAAATGCATGGAACCTCTGATGTCTCTTTGTGGCAATTCCCTGCTGTGCTTTGAGTTTTCCCTGTTGCACGTTTGCCACATCATCCTTGTGGGTTTTTTGCATCCAACTATCCAGATCAAAGTGATCTCTTCACAAGAAATCTTCATAAGTCTTACTTGGACTTATCTGTAGATTCAGGCTGTGTTTTGTCACTCATTTATAGAGATCTGATCATTTGATTACAATTAGATCGCTCAGCAGTGCACATTTCATCTTGGTCAAATGCAGACATATGATTATGCTTGAGTGGAATTAGTCAGACCCCATGGCAAAGTTCTTGGCAGCTTTAAGCTTTATTTTCTGTCTGTGGGAAGACAAAAAATACTCAATCCAGCATAAAGCTTGCCAATCCAAAGTTTGCTCATCAATGTTTTTTGAAGTGTTTGAAGTGGCACTATGATTTCAGTCCAGACGAGCATTTTGCATCAGATGACCCTAATGTTTATGAATGGACACTAATGGACCCTAAAGCTAGATTGTGTTAACTGTTACGCTGATTTTGTATAGCCTTGGTTACCTTTACAGGATGATGAGTTCCACATGCTGTGAGTAGTATTTTCTCCAGTCCCTTGTTTGACTAAGGATTTCACCAAAACCCTTCCACTCTGAACTTTCTGGAGCAAGTAAATTATCCATTCCATTCAAGATAACTGACTGATCATCCCAGCATCTGCTATCACCTACAACTGCCTTCTAACAGGGCATAAGAAGAGCAAAACCATTTTCTCTAGATACAACTTTTCAAATGAAAAGAAGAACACCTAAATACTTTTTTGTCCAAAACAGACCCATGGGGAAGAATCTGGAGATAATGGTAGCCAACCAGGAAAGCTACTTCAACCTTATAAGGTATTTTATCATCTAATACTCTCATGACCTCTCTCCAGTTGATCTAACCCTGCCTCTAGGATATTACTTGTCCAAGGAGGACTTCAATTCCACTGTCTGCTGAGTGAGCAACGTGGCCCATGTGCTCTTACGCTTCTCTCCTACAGGTGTAGAATCACCTTGCCCTTCACATCTTGCTTTCCCTCAGTCCTCCTGCTGAGGTACAGGATCCCAAATGAGCCTCAGCACATGGTAACCTTTTATGCTCTGACGCTGTTGGATAGCAAAGGGATAGTGGTGGTAGGGAAGAGGACAGATAGCCCATCACCAACACAACTTTTCATTCCTGAACGAGAAATCCTAATATCACTTACATCAAAGCATTTTAGCAATTACAAATTTTGTGGTGGAAAAGACAATTATAAGTAAGCTAAACCTACAGGAGAGGTTGGAAAGGACTCTGCTGCTGAATCAGTGCCCAACACTCTGGTGAGGAACTTTTCTGTCTGCCACACAGGGAGTGAATTGCAAGTTATCTTTGGGCACTGGCCCAATGTCAGCATTTTTCGTGTTTGCTACTGGTTAGCAAATAGCCAGAACATTTCACTCACAGTACTAAGAAGATTATACAAATCATTGTCATTTCTGTTTCCACCGAGTGACTAGAAACCACTAAGAAAGACATCCCAGGTGGTTTGGTGAAAGCTGGATTTCATCTTTAGCATGGCTCCTTATGCACTTCGAATTAAAGGAACAGCCACTGCCAGTCTGTGGTTAGGTGTCAGGTCTTGCTGTTGTCTTTCATCAGGGGGCTGGCACAGATCTGGTTTGGTGAAGTAATTTGGTTTTATGATTAATATTTTATTTTGTATTGAGAAAAATGTTTGCTTATAATTTAGACAAAAGAAGTAACAAAGCTTATTCTTTTCTTCACCACAGTATCTATTCAGAAGCCACTGAGTTAGGCTTGGTTGAGTCTTTGGATAGGAGGAAATGCAGAGGATTCATTATTCTTTTCCTTTGCTGGATTCAGTTGAATAATTTTTTGCATCTTGCATCATATGAAGGTGCCATAAAAGTCTGGTGCTTACTTAGACGTCTCTGTTTTGGTGTGTTTTATTACAGCTGCATCTAAGAACCAAAACATTATTACATTTTGAATTTGCATCACAAACAATACTCTCACAGTAGTTACTTTGTTCCTCTCTTTTTTCTCTGATAAAGTAGAAACCACCACACCTGGAATGAGAAAGGATGAGACAATACTGGGGGAAATTCTGAAGAATGGTGAGAAATAAGTGATAAAGGATAAAAATTGTGGGTGTTTTTAAACAAAGACCAAATATTGGAAAGTGATAATTAAATGGCAGGCATATTTTTTTCTTGCATTTTTTTCACCTGAATTTATCAAGACCTTCTTGTGTACAGGGAGGAAGGAGACAAGTGAAACTTGTAAGTGAATGTGGACAGAGGGGATAATTCATGAGAAGAATAACTGCCAAAACATGTTTAAGTACAATTCAGAAGAAAAAGCTTTAGATGGGAATGGTGTCTGCTTTAAAACCACCACTAGTGTTAACACAAAAGCAACAGGAGAGGCCAGTTCTCAGGTACCACAGTTGTGGCTATACCCTTAATGCAAGTTCTTGTGAGACATAATTCAGTGATGACACACTGTGAAGAGTCACAAAAATATTTATTACATTAATTAATCCTAGAGAAAGCTGAAATCAGAGGACAATGAGTCAGAAATACTCCTCTTTTGAGTGAAAAGGTCAACTGCACCCTCCTTTCTTCCTAATATTTCCTTATGTCTCCTTTCTCTTTTCATCTCTCATTCTCCAAATGGCTTCTTTTAATGGAGAAAACTTTGTTGGAGAAAAAATGATGAGGGTATTTGTGTATGTGTAAATTTATGTAGGAAACATAAATCTGTAAAACAGAAATCTGTAAAACAGAAAGATCACCTTTCTGATGATGTAAGCTTTAAGTTGTGGCTTTGATGTATTGTAATTGTTGTTGTATTAAAAATAGCCACAAATATTTTGCTAATACTTTCCATGATAACATGGAACAGCTTATAGGACTGAGAGGTTTATTTTGATTTTAAGAGATCATACACTTGGATAAGATGGTGTCAAGTGCTACTTACTGTTTATGCAATACAGATATTACTCCCTGGCCCTGAATTTTTCCATTTTCCCAAAATGGGTATGTAGTATTTTTGGAGATACAGTTATCTACACAAGCCAAACTTAAAATACTGAAATACAGAGGTTTTGTTTTTAGAAATTTGAACATCCTGAAAAATTAATGCAGTTATTGTTCCCACTACATTACTAAATGCATCTTTTTTGGAAGGTAAGCAACACAGTGACCTTTTCATTTACACTGAAGAATTTCATGCATTCCTAACTGTTTTTATAGCTGAACACTTAAGCCTCACTTCCAGCTGTTTCCCAAATGCCAAAGTGTGCCCACTCCTCCTTCCTTCAAGGCTGGCATCTGTCATCTTTGTTTAACAGATGAACTAAAGCAGAGAGAGCAGTTATGTAGCATACCTGAAAGTCATGTTAACAGCAGAAGCTAGAATTCATTCATTGTTACTCTCCTAATTCAGAGTCTTCACCACAAGACCACGCTTCTTCCCAATCCTATAGAAGCATGTAGAAGTTTTCAGAGTGCATTTGAAATCATACAAATGTCACTGTAACACCTACATGTAACAGTAGGAAGTTAAGTAGTGTGAAGTTACACACTGGAGATCGCTGTTTGAGCCAGTTGCAGACAGGGCGAGAAGCCAGATATCCTGACTGACATCAGTGTTTAATGTGGACTCAGGGGGAGATGTGTGTATTGTTAGTTTAAAATTGTGTAAAGATGCCAGTCAGGAAGGGGGAGCTGGAAAAACTCCCAAGCTGGCAGCTCCTCAGAGAAAGGGGAAGAAATAATTATTTAGAAGTAATATTGTTCACACTCAGCGTTAGAGAAATGAGACTCTTGAGACTCTTAGGCTACCATCAAATATAGTGGTTATACTGTACAACTATGAGCAGCACATAATGAGGAGCATTCTGCCTTGCTCTTGCCCTCAGTTGCTTTATGAAATAAAAGCAGACCTGGTTCTGTACTTCAGATGATAGTACTTGTCAGGTTCTGAGTTTAAGGCCCTGAGAACAGATGTAATTTTTTCATGTATGTGCTCTGTACATCATAAACAGTAGCAGCAGTGAAAATTTCTCTATCATACCAGTAAAGCCTTTAGAGACTGCTACCAGAATGGGTGTCAGTCAAATTTAGTCACTTATTGGGCTTATGGCTAAGAACATCTGTACAATCAAAATGTCCACGGCCACTATCATAATGACAGAGAGAGCCATTGGCCATCCTTGTGACTTGTCTTTATCCATAGAACTATTAGAAAATTGAACTCTATTGTCCTTTTATGAAGATCTGAAATGTATTTGTTAAGGTTTTAATTTCAGAAACTGTAGCTTAGGTACAGCCTGAGAAGAGCTGCTTTTGTGTTGCCCTCTCATCCCTCTGCGGCCCATTACAGACATACACCAGTGCTAGGGCACTCACCAGCACAGCATTAGGAGGTGATAGAGCTCTCTGGCAGCTCGCTGCCTTGCTTGCTTTGCATGAACCAAACCCAGGGCTGCAGTATCATGCAGTCTAGGGCAAGGGCCAAAACAACCTCTTTTCTGCCTTGGTGACCTGTGAGATTGGCTTTACTTCTCTCCTG
>NW_008240046.1:2636562-2637490 GCF_000691975.1 Corvus brachyrhynchos
TGGAGCAGTGTCAGCTCTAACCCAGAGATCATTCCATTGGCCGTAAGTGTGCAAGTGCAAGCATATGAAGGGCATTATCCCAGTGGAGTAGGCTGTCTTGGTCAGAGTGTCTTTGGGCAAAACGAAGAGCTGAATTTGGCACTTCATCATCTAACTTTGACCAGTTGAATTTTATTGAGAAGTGCAGAACAGACCCCTATGCTTTCCTGTTACAAGTGTGCAAATCTAGTTCTTCATGTTGTTTCTGTGAGGTGGTAGAAAATAAAGGGCTTTTTGTTTAGGACCCAGTGGATTATTTCCTGTGATCTCCAAGCCTTTTTTCTTTTTCTAGTTCTGTGATTTTCCTCCAAACTCAGGAAACTTAGTTGTTTCGGGCAGCCCAACGGCAACTGAGAAGAGGAGGGGGATGTTCACAGCCGGCTCAGCCGGAGCAGCGACAGGAATGAGCAGCATTCCTGGTTGAGTGGCAAGTAACATCCCAGGACCTGCCGGAAACAAGTACACTACTGTCTGGTCTTCTACGACAGTCTGATTTCTGGAAGTTGAGCTGCTAGCGTGTGATGTCAAATGGCATTAGCTAACACGAATGGCAAGACAGACTGGAAATGTAACATTTCACAGTGGTTTCAAACAGATGATTTTCCCTCGATCCTTTAATGTGAGGAATGACTTCGATGCCGGGATGTTCGCAGAAAGTTTTAGTTACGAATCCCGTCGTCAGCGCTGAATTACGTGGCCAGGCAAGAAAGACTGAAAATGTAACATTTCACAGTGGTTTCAAACAGATGATTTTCCCTCGATCCTTTAATGTGAGGAATGACTTCGATGCCGGGATGTTCGCAGAAAGTTTTAGTTACGAATCCCGTCGTCAGCGCTGAATTACGTGGCCGGGCAGCGCTTGGCGGCCGCCAGCGGGTGTCTGCGTTGC
>NW_008240046.1:2651158-2663700 GCF_000691975.1 Corvus brachyrhynchos
GGGCGGGAGAGGCGGAGAGGAGCGACCGGAGCCAGGGATCGCCGCGCCGGAGCCCCTAGGATGTCACCATTGTTCAGCTGGGTGGCCAAGGTAGGCGGCGCGGCGCCCGCCGCCCTCCGCGCTCGGGCAGCAAAGTCCAGCCGTAGGGCTTGCAGATATTCGCGTGTAATTTCAAGGCAAGTCAGTCATCTCTGGGAAGGGAGCAAAGCCCTGCTGTATTGTTCAGCCAGGGAAAAGGAGGAGCACTCCAAGTGACCAGTAAAGGTAACCTGCTGTCAGACGTGGCTTGGGTTTAGGGGCTAAAAGCGAAGCTGGAGGTCTGGCTGACTTGTTCAACGTTGCTGCGGATCTGCAAAAGGGGAGAGCTGTAATTAAAACTGCTCAGAAGGCCTGATCTTAGTGCCTGTTGGAGTCTAACGCTACTTGTGTACTCTGAGGAATGTGTAACAGCGCTCCCACTGTTTGTTTTGGACTCGTTTTTTCCCTGTTTTTTGTCATGCTCTTAATTTATGAAGAACAATAAGTTGGATTTTAGTGGGACACTTACATGTTTCACTGTGGTAAAGCATGTGTTGTGGTGGCTTCTTCGTCTGTGTGTCTAGGGCTTCAGTAGGATTTTCCACTGTAACTGAAATTACATATGGATGCAAAGCAGTAAAGATGGTTAAAGATCTCTAGAATATATTTTTGAGCTGCTGTTTAAAAAAATTCCAATGGAACAGTCATTCTGAATTTAAAATGAGCTGCAAATGATATTCTGTCTCGAGGCACAGTTTAACGTGTAGAAGAGGACAAGTGTGTGAAACAGCTGTATGACAGGCAAGAATTGTAGGTTCCTTGAATGAATTAGCTGGGGAAAAAGACTTTATCTTGAAATTTAACAGACAGCGTAGGCTGCTAGGCAGACCACATAAAACCTGGTTCGCTCTTCTCTGTTGTCAGGTGTAAATGGTCAGTTGCTTAATTACTTCTATTTCCCTGTTCCTGAATATTTAACAGGTGGAATACCAACCCTGGGAAGATGGTAAGAGGGAATTGCTTGATATGTGACTGTTGCCTTTGTTCAAATTCTCAGATAGAAGGATTTGCTCTATTCTGTCTTGAAAGGAGACTGCTGAATTTTAGACACACCCTGAAAAATCGAAATGTATCCTTCTCTCTTTCCACTTGCCTTTTTTTCTCTGGGTGAAGACCTGTTAGGTGGAGCACGTGTAGTTGCCTCTGCTGTCATGTCTCAGGCTCTGTCTCATGCATAACATGAGGCCCGGTTTGCCGTGTTATGTGAGGGAACGATACCGGCTGATGTCCGTGCCGACTCCTGTAAATGTGCCGGTCTCCTATACAGATGGCTGCTCTTAAAGATGAGCGGTGCCGCTGAGTACATACTTCAAGGATGCCCCCAAGGGATGCCCCATTTCCTTCCCTCGTTGTTCACTTGTCAGCTGGGCAAGGCAGCTGGTCGGAGAGGAGTTGGTCTTGGAAGAGGTCAGAACTTGTAGCACACGGAGCTAGCTCACTGTGTTTTTAGAGAAACAAGCTCTTGCACAAACATACTTCTAACTGCTTTTAGGAGTGCTTTCTGGGCTTTCAAAACTAATTATTTCAATGCTGGTTCCTCACAACTACTTAGTTTTATTCTTTTGATGGCCATTAATTGTCAGCACTAATTTGGGAGGGAAAGCAAAGCAGTGTACTTAGACATATCAAATGAGGCTTGTGAATAGAGAAGGCTTTCCTGCCTGCCAAAATCTGATCAGTAAAAATGTAGGAGCTGTTGCTGTGGGATTTCAACACAAATGCAAGCCTTTCCAGTTTTTATAAGATGGTGGCCCATTCCAGAACAGGGAAAGACTGTGGGAGGGAGGGGGGGGGGGCAGGGGAGGCGGGGAGGAGGAAACTGCCCTCCTCGAAGCAAAGCTGTCCCCTTGCATCTATTACTTAAAAATGAGTGACCCCCCCACTTGAGCAACGTAAGTGTTTAGACTCACCATGCAAGTCGCCAGGCCTGCAGATGAAGCAACATGTGAAGGAATTTACTCCCATGTGCTATAAAATCGGTTTTCCTGGTGTTTGTATAAACATTACCTTTTAATATATCTTCTTTACACATTTTACATGCAGCTTTATCCAGCTTGTCTCTTACCTACACACAGGCTCTTCAGGGCTGAGTTTTGCAGTGCTGCCAGGCTCAGCCATAGGGCCCATTCTGGGCTGGAGGATAAAGCTCTACTTGAGTCTCACGTAGATTGATGTTGCCCCCACTGGCCATATGGATGCTGGCTAAACCCCTGAATGATGTCTCTGTGGATAATGAATTCTAAAGTACTGACTTGTTTTGGTCTCCTAAAATTATTTAAATAAAAAAGAATAGTTATACCTGTTTTTCCTGCATGGTTTGGTACAAAGTTAGATAACTGACTTAAGGGAAACCTTTGACTAAGCACCTAAAAGCATAGTCTCTTGAAAGTGTAAACTGTTTGCACTGTTCTGAGTAGAAAATGCAGTTGCTTTTGTAGACACACAAAGACTGTTCATATTCAGTTTAGGTCACTGAAGTAACTGCTATAAAAAGTAATCATTGTGGGGTTGAAAAAAGTCAGAGCTTTCAGTCTCAAAAAAAAAAAAGACATGCAGATTTTTAGTGGTAAACTTGCACATCATTAATTAATTAGTAGGAGATACTAATACAGTGATAAGTGTTAAAAGTGATTTTCTTTCTGTTCCTATATTTAATACAGCTTTAGTTAAAAAAAAAAATTAGTCTTACTTCCTTACAAATTGCTTAATTTTATAATGCAAGTTTCTATTCCGAAGCAGCTTGACAGCAACCAGAATTAGAGAACTGATTGCTGAAGAAATAGAAACAGTTCTTAATGCAAGAAATTGTATAAATAGAGAATTTTGAGCAAATGTGTCCTCAGATTCTCAGCTAGGGAAAGGCCTGTTCCCAGTTCCCTCCTAAGGGGAACTGAGAGCAAGAGTGTGTTGCTGAAGCCTGAGGAACCTCCAACTACGTGCTACCAGCACTGGCAAAAAAGGGTGGGGTTACAGTGTAGCTGTCCCGAGCTGGGTTGGCTAATCTTGGACCTTGAGTTGAGCAGCTGATTGTTTGGATTCCTTCTCCTGTGAAAAATCAGATTTTAGGGTGTATTTACAGTAGATGCTCTGAAATTCCCAATAACAAAACAAGAAATAAGTTTTAGTTTGGCTTGGGTTTTCTTCAAGGATTTCTGAGTCAGAATGGCCTATGAGCTTTCCTCAGTTTGGGAAGCTCTCAAGCCATCAAAGTTTCTATCCTATTCAGTGCAACGAGCCATGGCTACTTGGCATGTGCCATGAAACATTACTGAAGAAGTAATCATAATAATATTGGAAATTTCACTTATATTTCTTGTAATCCTAATTTAGCTTTATATGCTGTGTTAGAATTGATCTTGCTGGTGTTTTGCCATCATTCCTACTATTTTCTATAAACAGTGCCTAGTAGACCTCTGGAGGAGCATGCATGGGAATAATAATATACTTCTTAGTTTAGGTCAGAAGCTACAAATGAAATTAATTTGCCTTCTGCAAAGGAATGAAGAGGAATGAGAGACTGAAAATCAGGATGGCCAAGAAATCCCCTCCTGCTTTTTTTTTCCTTTTTAAGAGTGTTCTGAAAGGATGATCTTGGCTTTTTTGCTGGTCTGTTCTAGGGTATATCACACTCATTTATGAGGTTGTTTTGCTCCAGTTTAACTGACATGCCTCTTTCTTTTATTCCCAACAGCTTCCAGCAAAGTTGAGCACCTTTGGGCATCTTTAATCCCTCAGTGAATGACTTACGTTTTAGTCAAACAAATCAAGTTTTGGTCTCTTCAGGAGCCATCATAACTAGGCATTTTAACACTGTCTAAAGCAAAAAATCTTACACATTTGTTAAACCTGTCTTACTTTTAAGCCCATCTTACTTAGGATTGGGTAGGTGAGTAAGTGGTGGTGGTGGTATTTTATGGAGTGCAACTCTTGTTTGTGCTAGTGCATTTACCCCTCATAACCCTTTTGGTAAATTAATTTGAATACTTGCATACTGTATCAAGAATCAAGTAGTTAATAGAGAACTAGTGCCAGGCAAGAATTGGGAATCACTGAGGAGGGAAGGCTCAAAAGCCATAGTTTTCCTTGTGGAAGAATCTCCTTGAAGCCATTGATGCTGTGGGTAGGGCTGAAAGGACAGACCCTCGCTTGTCTCCCAGGCTGGATGCCAGCAACGTAGCAAAGAGAAAGTGCAGATTTCTGCCAGAGCTGTGTTTTGGTGCCCAAGTTTGCACAATGCCCTTGTCACAGAACACTGTGTTTCCGCTCAGTGTGATTCTCCAGGTCAGTTTATGTTGGGGTAAAATGTTGCTACCAATTGACAGCTTTCAGATAAATGCAGATTATCACAAAATACCAAGCAGTTAAAATGTACTGTTTTCTGTATGCCAGTCACTCCCTGCCTTTCCCTGCAGGGGCCTGGGTGATGACTGAGGAATATGCGCTCAGCATTTGAAATGAAGTCAGTCCGGTGGTGAAACCCCTCAGTTACTCAGCAGTTAAGTTCCCTTTGGAAAGGTTTTCTTTTATTCTTTATCCTTCCATTTCTTTTTCTGCATGCCAAGCTCAAATTGCACCTGCTCTGCTTAGATGTTCCCCGTTTGGTGGGAGAGGGCTGGAATATAGTCACTCATGTGGCTTTTATGTGGCTGCGCAGGTGTAGTAGGGCAGTGTCCTCTGCATTTGTCAGGTACATTAGGGGTGCTTAGTAAGGAGTAGAGCTTTCCACAGAGAAATTCCTGGCCATGTAGATTGCAGTTTAGCAAGGTTTTTCTCTTGAATCATTTATGCCTTTCTGAAATATTTCTCATGAGTATCTTCTTTCAGGTTCATGTTGACCTTCAGATTTAACAAGCCAAGCCCGACAAGGTAGCTGAGCTTGCTCTTTTGTACAAGTTCTGTCCTCTGCAATTCAAAACAGAACTTTTAGCCTCTAGTCAAATGCTGTTTGCTTTTCTTTGCTGAAAAGCACTCTGGAAGTTGGTGCTTGCTGTCTTCATGTGGTTAACACGTTCTGAGCCAACCACTAGCAAAACTGCTAGTAAATTCTGCAGGATCAGGGAAAACCCCAGGTCCTATCAAAGATGCATAATACAACTAAGGGTTTGCTTGGATTTTTTGTCATATATACATATATCTGCAGCACTGCAGTTTAACTTTATTTGCCTTACATTTCATGATTTAAAATACTGTTTCATGTCATAGACTTTTTTGAAAGGCTACTGTAATGAAGCTGTCTTTATGTGTACTAGAGGTGTTTCTGAGAACACCAAAGCAGCAGTTCCACTCTGGATCCCATAAATATCCTTAGAGAAAAGTCAGGTAAAGAACCTCTTTACAGTCTGTAATTTCCCATCATCCTTAATGTAGAAGCAGCAGCATTTCTGAGAAAACCTCTGCTTTAACGGGTTGTTGGAACTTTTTTACTGTACCATCTAATAAAGGCTTTAAGTACTTTAAGAAGTCTTTTGAACCATTTTATTTTGAATTTGAAGGAGCTGAGGTTGTGTGTGGTGTACAGAGGTTGACTAATGACTTAACAAGTAAATCCTCAATGGAATTATACAATTATTATTCAATTAAAGGAATTACATCTTGGCTTTTTTTTTTTTCCCCATTGGAAGCCTTTACAGATCAACTGTTCAAGCTGAAATGCTTATGGATGCCAATGACTGAGAGGAAAAAAATTCTCAGCCTCTGTTTTGGTAGTATTTTATGTATCAGTTAAGATACACAAAATATGTCAAGAGATGCTTACTAATTTCTATGGGGAGGTGAGGCCATAGATCTGGGAAGAGCAGCCAGAACTCAGAGAGCAGAAGGTGAGGCAAGGGAATGACTAGCTACTGTGTATTGGTTTTATCACTGAGTTAACTGTACTGAATTGTATCTGAATTGTTTTCAGTTATTCTTGCTTTTTAACCAAGTTACAATACTTAAGCATGAGATGCATTAATGCATAAATATAGAAATTCAGTAGTAGCATTTTCACAGAATCACAGAATAAGCTGTATTGGAAGGGACCCACAAGGATGAAGTCCAAGTCTCGGCCCTGCACAAGACACCCCAAGAGTCACATTCACGTGCGTTATCCAAACACTTCTGACTGGAAGTCACATGCAGTGAAATTTATCACAAAATGAGGTTTAGTTCTGTTTAAATGAGTGAAAATTTCAGGGCTGAAGAGGTTATCTGGAATTTCTGTGGCTTCTGTCTGTTATTAACTGAAGCAATGTGAAGAGAGCATAAAAGTCTTTGTTGTCTTCCATTCTCAGGACACTGTGTGTGTAAGCACAAGTGTCGATGATCACATTTTAAAACCAAACCAAAAATTATTCATGGCTGGAGTATCTGGAAGTTTCTTCCCAACTCAAAAGTTGCTAGCTTTGGACATGTGAATGTTTCCCTTTATATCCTTGTAGCACCATCACTATAATCAAAAGCATGGGGTTTTTTTTCCAGGGGAAACCTTTGATATGCAGCTACCAAACAGGATTTTCAGGTACAGATATTCTGTGAAATTGCAGGTTTGGGGAAAAGAGGCTGCTTATGCATAGTTGCACAGGCGCACTCCCTGCTTCTGAAAATGCAAAGCTGAGCTAACTAAACAGCTCCTTTCTTTTTCAATCAAACATTTTGGGGGGTTTATGTGATTATTTCAAGGAGCTCTGTAGCCAAATATCTTACTTTTACCCGATCTTAACGGTTGCCTCTCTACATTTACTGAACTATTGGTCTGCTGCTGTAGTACCAATGAGGTGAGCTCACTGAAGCTGTTGTCATGGAAATTTGGATGGTTGGCACTAAATGTTTCATGCTGGTTTTGTTTCTGTGGTACTTTTTATAGCTTCCAATGTCCTCAGATGCAAGTAATGGAAAAGGAAATTTGTAGAAGTGCTTTGGAGTTTTAGACAATTATGCATGTACAAGGGACCTCTCTTTAAAACTGGTGCTATGTACCCAGAACCTGAACCAGTAATATGTGCTGGAATTTCAGATTTGGGTATGTCCCATTGGAATATAACCTACAGAATTTGTCATTCTGTGAGAGCAACATTTCTGCTTGACGTACAGTCATTGAAGGCTGATTTTTTTTTTAGACGAAAGCATATTTTTTATATATGGACAAAGTTCATGCAGCTGATGTGGTTTTGTTTATGAAGCATGGAGTCATATAAAAATTATTTATTGTAGGTTGTTACAATTCAGTCAGCATTTTTTCTTCTGTTTTACAGCAGAGAAAGACGAAAACTGGTGAACTAACTGCTCTTTTAAGTGAAAGTCAGAGTAGTTTTCATGGGATGTTTAGTCATTACTTTCCCATCCTGTTCTCCTGTGAGTTGACCTGAGGCAGATGAAATCTGTTACTATATGACAAAGCAGCAAGTGTGCTCATCCACAAGCAAGTTAGTTCACCAGGATTTTTTACCAGTCAGGCAGAATGGTGGAAAAAGCTGATCAGCTTCTTCACTCTGGTTCCCTTGGGGCCTTTATAAGTTTAATGTTCCAGTAAGATTCTTCTGATTAAAAATATCATCTGTCCCTGTGCCTCCCACCAGCCCTAGGAGGAAGGTCTGTGTGGCTGTCTGTTTCCTCAGGAAGTCTGTCAGCTCTGTTGTCAGAGTAAGAGGGATGGTGTTTCACTCTGCTGCAGATAAAACTTGCACATCACTCAATCAAAAGCATCCATAGGCTGACTTCCCCTCTCTGCCCTCCTCCATGAGACTCTCAAAATAAATTTTGAAGGGAGGGGGATTTTGACATGCATTTGGGTCAGCTATCAAGAAGGTTGTATCAGAAATAACTGTAGTTGTAATAAGGAGACACATCAGCAATGGAGTTTTCCTCCCTTCTTGTTTGGAGTTGGATATTGATAAAAAGGACAGAAGAATTTCAGGCTTTTTTTTTAATTGCAAAGAAATTGTATTCACTTCTGTCTGTTTTGTTAACCCCTATTTTGCCAGTTGTACCATTTTGATAACTGCCAGAAGCCCAAGAGCAAAGGAGACCGGGAGAGAGCCTGTATCCTATTGTACAAATGAAATTTAATCTGATTAATAATTTTTCAAAAAAAAATTTAGTACCTCATTTCCTGTTTAATCGTGTTATTGCCTTTCAGTTATAAAAGACAAATTCTCTCCCTCGCCTCAAAAAAAATCAAAACAGAAAAGAACTCTTGTCCTGAAAGCTTTAAAATGCCGTTGCTCTCTTTTTCCATTTATAGCTATCTAAGAATAGGCTTCCTTCTGTTTCCCACCCCATAGCCTCCAGTAAAGTCCCAGGCCTGTCTCAACCCTGTGAAGGAAGCTGCTTGCAATTCCATCTTGCACCTCTCCCAAAAAAAAAGGATTTAATCTCTGTTGATAATGAATGAGCACAGATATTTCTAGTTATTGCTTACAACAGGTGTTGCCTCGTTGTTCAGTACTCACCTTGTAAAATGTGAGCCAGGAACCCTGTAGGTATGACCAGCAACTACTTTTATGTCTTAAAATGCTGTTTTCTTATGTGAAGTTGTGTGAAAAGATACCTTTGAAACAAAGTATGGAGAAGATAACCCTGTGAAGATGTTAATGCCTTATTTGAAATATCTTTTGACATTGTTCCTTACAAGTTTATGGTACTGAATGGAAGAGCTGATAAAGCAGTACAGAATGAAAAGAAGTGGTTTTAATTTTAAGGACAGAAAGGGCTGGGCAAATATGAATTAGTGAACACCATGTACTAAGCCCACCAGGTATATGGTAGAGTATACTTCTATTCTTCCAGAAGCAGATTTTGTAGGAATGCCCCCTTCAGAGCCAGTCAGGTGCTGTTGTATTTGGAGATAGTCTAAAAGCACATGGAGACTTTCCCAACTGCAGTTTGCTTTTGGGTCATGCATTTTCATGGGGAAGGGTCCAAAAGTAAGAAGCAATCTAGGACATGGCAGTTTATTTATGGAGAGTAGCCAGCTTTTGTTGTATTTCAGGTTTCAAATAAGGTATGTCTTGAACACATGTGTAAGAAAAATCCTTAAAGTGTGTCAGCAACATGATGCATCTCTCTTGGGGAGGAAGCACCACCACAAAACAGAACAGCCCAAATTCACTAGAACACTGAGTACAATTAAATTCTATTTCTGAGCTTGATTACAGTACTCTATGAACAGATTCTGCAAATATTGGTTTGGGGTTTTTTTTTTCCGAAAGGAAAGAAAACCTTTTTGTGCCTCTTTAAATTACATTAAATGCTCTCAAACTCGCATGATTTTGCAAGTGTACTCTTTTCTGTCTGGCTGAGGAATCATGGGGAATGTTCTTGAGCTGAGATTTGTCTGTAATATTAAAAGGAATGTGATACTGTGAAAGTGGCATACAGTACTCATGACATCAGTCTGCAGTACTTCAACAGTCTTCTGGAGGTAGCACTTGATGTGTGTGGGAAGTCTAGTCCCCTTTACAGCTTTCTATGATAATGTATAAACTGTAAGAGTATGTGTTGGCTACATGGAGCTCCACTCTTGGTGCTGTGTCAGAGTCATCTCAGATGATGCTAGTGGCATTCGTCCACTCATCCAGGTCAAACAGAACTAGATTTAAACTGATGACTCTCTTCTGCCCCCCACACAATAGCCTTTGAATTTTAGTGCAGATTCATCAGCTTCTTACATGCATGCCTTCAAAATTTGAGTCTTAGTCTCCTCACCCTCACTTACCGCTTTCTCTGTGTAATGCCAATTCGAACCTTACTGAGCAAACCATGCCCACAAGTAGGCATGTGTATGATTGTTCTTCCTTTCATGGGCCCATGGTGATATTCAGCTGTTGAACTCTCCCTTATTAAGGCTGAAACAGCACCTCTGTCTTGCTTCTGCAGGTTTCACAGCCCTTCCTAAGCAGCACACCTGCAGTGTGGTTAGTCCTGCTGGCTGCTACCCTGGCTACCTCTCCCAGCCCTCTGGTTGTGCTCCAACTTGTTCTCCTTTTCAAAAGACATTCATGAGTTCTCTGGTTAAGTGAGACACCCAGTGCATCTTATGTGCTATAGAGAGAAGTGCTAGACCAGCATGTGTGGCTGGTGAAGCTGCTGAGAGTGGCACAGTTTATAGGTGTTTCATGAGCAGTGAGGATACAGCAGGAAAATTTTGGATCATACACATTGAGGAGTGAAGTCATGGAGTAAAAGTGAATTGTCTCTCTGTGCACCTGCCAGACTGTACTTAGGGAGCTGTTGGTAAGAATGTCCCTTTGGTTCTACCCCTGGTGCATTCACTATGCACAGAAAAACTGACAGGACTGAAAGAGCTGTAACTTTATTGTTCTCTGAATTAAATCTGGTTTTGAAAGTGGCTTTGTGGGAGGAATAAAAATCAACAAATAGCAAATGAAGAAAGGTGGTAATTAAAGTATTCCATAGAACCGTTTATTAAGGGTCAATGGGTAAAAGGTTTTAAAACAAGAATTGAAGTTAATGACTGGAAAAAGTCAGGGAGGTGTAAGAGACTGCAGACTAGTCTCTAAGCAAGACAACAGAAGAAAAAAAGCCCTGTGAAGACACTTGATATAAGACCTGAATACAAAAGGCCTTTCACTGAAATAGAAATCAACTGCAAAAGTGTATAACTCTTGCCTACCTTGAATTTCTGCTAATGCCAGAAAGTAAGGAAATTCTGTCTTAGTATTCCTACTTGGAACTTAGCTGGATGTGACCCCCAGCATCTCATCAAAGTTTGAAGTTTTTGCCTTGCTTTGTGTGGGAGACTGCACTGTCAGAGGTTACTTCCAAATTAAATTATTCTGTGATTTTGAAAGGAGAAATTGTGCAGTACCACAATTTAAAAGAAAAAAGAGTACCTGTGAAAGATATTAATTAAAATGCTTTAGGTATAAAAATGCCAAACTTTAAATCCTATGGGTGGAAAAAAGTGTTCAAGAAGTCAGTTGGCCGCTACTGTGGGTTAAGGAGTGGTAAGGACAGGAAATGCTGATCTGCATTGATTTCTGCACAGCTATTTTGCTACCAGCATGCAGGAAACAGACCAACTGCTTTTTATTACATATCAAACTACTGAACTAAAAACTTTTATGCCGTCTTTTTAAAAAATGCAAGTAAATACTGTGCTGTATTATCTTTTTAAGTGTTGTGTATGTTTAAAAAATTATTTTAATGTCTTCATTCTACTACTCTTACAAAATATTCCATGATTGTAATACCTTCTGGGTGACAAAAATATTGCTATGTGTCCTGATACAACTATATAGCTTCTCCCATGATTAAAAAGCTGGGTACCCTGTCTTTTCTGTAGCAGTACTCTCTACTAAAATAAAGATGGAAAGATACTAACAGCAAACAGTATTAGACTTCTTGACACATTTTATTGAGCTTGCTCTATTGATCAGAAAAAAAAAAAGCAAGTAAAAGCACTTTAAAATAATTCAAATGTCCTCTCACACTTGAGTAAGCTAGCAAAATTCAATCAAAACATCTACTTGTTTCAAGAGATTTGTGAAAGATTTTTGAGGCTTTGTTCTAGCTGG
Source organism: Corvus brachyrhynchos (assembly GCF_000691975.1). NCBI lineage: Eukaryota > Metazoa > Chordata > Aves > Passeriformes > Corvidae > Corvus > Corvus brachyrhynchos. The sequence goes on from NW_008240046.1 coordinate 2,662,753, forward strand.
GGTGGTGTGAGGCCTTCTGAGGTTCAGCCTAAGAATCTGACCCTAGTGTTTTTCAGTCTCCAGAAATTTCTGGACTCTGTTGCATAAGACCAATTCCTGTTAGCACAGGTCTGTCTTGGGTTAAACAAAACTACCTATGTCCTTGAAATCGTTAAGCCAGTCTTGAGCCCTTCACTGACCTGAAGCCTTAATGCAGAGACGGGTAGGTGTAAACTGGTAGATTTATACTGCAGGTATAAACACTACATAACATCTAGAATAATAAATTATTCCACTTTTTTCACCTAGTCCTCCCAGCTGATGTGTTAGCAGTCCTTTTTATGTGGCACATTTTGCTTTCTTATCTACTATGTATAAAAGAGAAGAGGAATATTTTTTTAGTCTGGTCTTACCAAAAGTCAGCTGTTGCATTCAGCTGTTACTGGGCTCTTTTCATTAAAATAGTTCCTAACTCTTTCTTAATACTACTGACAGGATAAAGACCTTGACCTCTTACATGCTTGTATGTAAACTTACAGGGTGACTGCTAGTTTCAAGGGGTAAAAATGCAGCTGCAAATTATGTGAGGGGAAAGAGCTGTTCTTTGCCCTTCAGATGCAGCAAACCCATGCATGCTTAAAAATTACTGCCTTTTGTCATGATTTGGTGCATGGCATCGAAGCTGTAGTTATTTGTCTTGTAAATGAGTAACATGCACTAGGAAGTCCTAGGTGTTGGTTTGTATTTTGCTTGAATACCCATGAGTCAGGCCACAAGAATACTCAGCATTTCAGTTCCCTGCTTTGTCTCTGCAAAGTAAACATTCTCATGATAGCAGAAATAATGTGGTATGCTTCAAAAAAACCCAAAAGTCCAGTGTTATTTTTAATGGTTATAGATACATGATCTTTTCTCTGTATCTAATTCAGACACTCCAAACACAAACCTTTTCCCTAGTACATTTCAGTT
>NW_008240046.1:2663715-2669457 GCF_000691975.1 Corvus brachyrhynchos
GCTTGTTTGGCTTCAAGTAATAAGAAGGTAATGCTCTGTGTTTGGTAAAGTTTCATTGTTGCTTACACTGATGTTCTATACTTAGTTTTGTGGGTTTAGGGAAATAATTTTAGGTCAGCAGTAGTGGTTTTTCTGATTACAGAAACAATCTTTATCCACTAATTACATATTTATATTAAGAAACAAGTCAGAAAACACTTAAGAATAGAAGTATGCTAGAAAAGAGAATTTGCATGGCAGGAAGAAATCATACCTGTGTGCAACAGTCTTCCCCCACTGTCTTAGCAAGTTCAGATCAGTAGGCACAATTACCAATAGGTATGTATAAAAGCAGTTGGTACCTGTATCACCAAGGTGGCACCTCAGGAGGTCGTCTTGTTCAGCCTGCTGCTCAAAGCAGGATCACCTAGAGCAGGCTGCTCAGCCCATGTCCAGTCAGAGTTTCATATCTACAAGGATGGAGACTCTGCAACCTCTCTGGGCAATCCATGCCAGCTTGTGGCCACCTTTGTAATAAAAAAAAGATTTCTTTCTTATGTTCAGAAAGAGCCCACAAGCTTTAAAAGACTCCAAGCAGCATTAACTTATTTCAGGAGCAACTTCATCCTTGCTGCTTTTTGATACAAATTGAAGAGCTATAAAACCTGATTCTGTTTACAACTTAATTAATTTTGGGAAGTTTGCAAGAGATATGGTTACTGATCACCCAGTGGCATGCTGCTTAATCTGGAAATGTTCCAGCTGTGGTTAATAAACTTCTGGCTTCATCTTCATTCTAATAACCTGAAATAATTATAATATATTTATTTATAACTACTGTTTACTTCATTTTTATATACTCAGCATCCAGGTCTGTTTACTTGGAGAGCCAGTGTCAGAGGATACAGAGGGCAAGTGGATTGTTCATTTTCAATACTTGCATAAAAAGTCTGGAGTGGTACAGGTAGATAAAAAGAGCACACATCTTGATCAGGCAAAGAGCAGTTCCAGGGAAATAAGTATTTTGGGTTTTTTTTTCATTCATCATGGATCTTGTCTTTACTAATGAAAATAGATAAATGTTTAACATACGTAAGCATCACAGGAACGTGAGGTGGTGATTTGCTGCTTCTGGTGCTGCATCGTTTGCCTAATCAGAAGTAATAAAATTTTATTAGCAGGCTGCAAATTTTTTTAGGTCTGTAAGGGAGAACAGAAGAGTCAGTGTTTTTCAGTAAGTGTAGCACGGAAGCCAGCTGTTACTTATCAATGACATGATTCAAACCCTAGCATGTGTGAAAATAAATAAATAAATACTCCTCTTGATTTTTCATCAACAGGCCTGCTGGGTCTCCTCAGACACAAGTTTATTAACTACTGCAGAATAAAATGTAGTGTCTCCCCCTAACCACTGCCTGTATATAAAGTATAGCCACTGTTGAATAGCTATTTTGTCAATGTCCAAGGTGTTTGATAACAGAAAACATTGAAGAAGTTAAATTCAGTAACTGCATGTATGTGCTGGATCCCTAATGCCTTGTTAGGGCTTTAGCTCAGATGCAACCCTTGCAGCACCTGCACTACTGGAAACTGTGCTTATAGGCATTGACATGTGTGTTGCTGGGGGAGCTTAACTGTGTTGAGATAGTGGCCCTCTTTGCCTGGGTGAAAGCTGATGTTCCTAGCTTTACCAAAGTAAGCAGAGTTCAGAAAATGTCTCAGTCCTTTGCTGTTGCCTCTGCAGCCTCAGCAAAAGCGGAGTTGGGATTGCTGGTCTCTGCATGTATCCTGGGCAACTCAGTAGTAAAATTGCCTGTGGCTGGTGAGTGCAGACACTCTCACAAGAGTAAAATATGTTTATTAAAAATTGCTAAAGCAGTTGCAGCTTCAAACACGGGTAGAATGAAGTTTTATGTTTTACTGTCATTCTGATATGTTATGCCACTAACAATTGTTTCTTTGAAGGATTATTGGGTAAATAAAACTGAGGTAGACCTTAAGCTCACTGTAGAGCAAATGCATATTGTTTGAGGTACTAAAGATTTGTTAGATCCTTAATGTTCTTCTTGTATACGATTAAGAAGTTAGGCACAAAGCTGCCTGAGCCCAAGGCTTCCCAACTGGTTTGTGACATATCGGAGAATGGACTTATGAATTCCTGACCCTGCTTGTCTTGCCCATTCTTCCCTATTGTCTTTGCTGAATGATTAGCTGATGACTCATGCCTTGCACTGAAGGGTGAAGTAATGCTTCCCGAGTTCCTTGTTTGTTTTGTAATATGTACCTTACTGCTTTAAATCCGCTAGTTATATGTGTGTGCCTATCTATCTATCTATCTATCTACTTATCTACCTACCTATCCATATCTTTATCTTTGTTTCCTTGTCTATAAAAGGAATCCTACTGAGGTCTTTATGAGCACCCAGAATATTAATTCAGTTTTCAGTGGTCAATTTTTTTTCCCTCGAAGTCCTTTGTTGTTTTGTCAGTTGGTTTATGACATTATTGCATTATGATTAAGCAATAGATAACCATAAAAATGTCTGAGAAAAACCAGAGTCCAGGTCTCCAAAATATTGTCTAGGTTTAGGGATGCCTTTTCTCATCAGGGAGATGGTTCATCTGGGCTGCTGTTTTAGTCTGCTGCTCCTGGACTTCATCCTGTACTATATGCAATCAAATACTTGTAAGTAAAGAAAGTTCCAGTTGATGCTTGACAGGGGAAATTTGTTTTGTCAGGGAATTAGCAAACTTTGAATGGATTTTTCTCAAAGTAACCTGGGTAAATAAAACAGCTGGCAGAATTAGCAGTTGTAATCATAGATATAGATGGTGGCCTCACATATTTCGTTACAGCAGGAGCAGCACAGACTGCAGAAGAACCTTAATCTCCTGGCTCAAGCAAAGCAGTGTGATGTAACCAGGCCTTGGCCTCGCAGCAGCTTAGCAGACAGCATATGCATATCACTACCTTCTAACCATATCAGCAACTGAGACCGTTTACTGTCACCACAATTGTGTCACATGGCAGTTTGGGTTCTAATTACAACATCTGTGACCTGTAGCAGATTGCTGTCTCATGGAGATGCCCTGCAAGTCATACTGTATGTGAGGTAGTATTACTTAAGAGTGTCACTTAGGACACTCGTTTAGAATAAAAATGAACATTTAAAATAATGAATATAGTTATTAAAAAATACAGCTATTTACATTTTTTTTAAAAACCCACCAAACTGCCATAACAATGTAATATGCTATTATGAAGGGGAAAGCAAATTTGAAAGAGACTCGTTAACCTACATGACGTGAGTGTTTGAGTAAGAGAAGGAAGTGAAAAATAACAGAGATTAAAAAATAACTTTACCAGTTAATTAGTCCATGGCTTCTCATATGCTTTCTGAAGTACTTCTGTCTTTCATTTTGAGATGGAATTTGTCATGTTATACTGGTTGCTTCAGGGGCAAATGTTTTACTGAAGATGATGAGCGTATCAAGGGACAAAGCTCTTTTGACAAAGTGTTGGTGATGGTGAACTCCTGGCAAGGAGATAAATCAGAAATTCCTCTTAGTATTTAACTGCTATAATGTGTCTCTTGAATAAATACAAGATCACTTCAACTGGTCTTTTATTTTTGAAACTGAATCAAAGTGTCCATTCCAGGAAAATCACAACAAGGGAGCCTCTTAATTTTGCAATTTGTTTGTCATAAAGCACCGGATGCTAATGTGTATTTTTTTCCCCACCTATAGGTGCCTGAGATTATAAGCTCTATTCGACAAGCTGGAAAAATTGCCCGTCAAGAAGAGTTTCAGAGTAATCTCTCAGATGTTGAAGACCCTTTTGCCAAAAAGTTTGAGGTGCTGTTCTGTGGACGGGTAACAGTAGCACATAAAAATGCACCTCCAGCACTCATAGATGAATGCATTGAGAAATTTAATCGTGCAAGTTGTACAAAAAATTCAGATTTCAACTCATCATCCCAGCAACATGAAACTTCCAATAACTTTGGAGGCTTCTCTTTCAGCAGCAAATTTCGGTCGGTATTCCAGCCCTTGGTCAGTGAAGAGGAGGAAAAAAGGCCAATTAGGAAATCTTTTTCTCAGCCTGGACTTCGTTCCTTTGCTTTTAAGAAGGATTTCCAAGAGGGAAGCCTTAGGAGTAACAGCTTTGTCAGGTCTTTTGAAGAAGATGCAATTTCACTGAACCTAAAAAGTCAACTCATCTATGGACACAGTGTTGTGCAGCCAACTGACATTGCAGAAAACCGGACTATGTTGTTTACGGTAAAGCAAGATTTGCAGCTTCTGGTGGCGTTTTCACATCTTGGAGTTTGGAGTGGAAAACACCAAAGCAGATGTTCTGACAGATGGCAGTTACTTCTTTGATAACTTAATTGCAATTACCAAAGCTTAACTGAAACTCGCCTATTTCTCTGGAGAGCATTACTTGTTAGTGCAAATTGGTTTCCATATTCAAAATAAGTTTATATTAAATAGTTTAAAACAGTACTACCTGAAACACTGGGCTTCTAAAGAAAGCTTTTAGAAAGTTACTGCAAGTCAGTAGGTAGTTGTGCAATTGCAGAATGGTATGTATACTTACACTAACTAGTAACAGCAGACAAAAATTTCCAGGTGAATGAATTACCTGTAACTAGAGCAGAAGGACCAAACCATGACAGAGAGCTAGTAGACTTTGCCCCATGATTAACAGTGTAATTGATGAAGGTGCTGCTGCTGCCAACATGTCTGTGTAATGATGGAGTAGTAGCGTAATAGCTTCTTATGCTACTCCACACGTGCCTCCACTCCTGCCCTGCTTTGGTGTGGCTGGCAATGCCTTTGCCTTAATAGGTGAGCAGCAAAACTACTTTCCAAGAACTGAGAAGCAAGTAAGGAATGTGGTATTTGTTCCTCTTGCAATCCTCACAATAGATAAGCTATGTAACAGCTTTTACATAGCTTGTATCTTCTGAGCATAATACAAACCTGGAGCTGATACTGCAAAGGCTGACTCTCCTAAGGTCATCTTGGATATGTCAGCTGCTCTTGGAGTTGGGCATTGCAGTGTGTGCAATTACAGCAGGCTTTTTGAAGCAGGAAAAGAGAATCCTTAAGAAGGATTGCCACTGTGTTATGTCTGTAAAAAATTGCATGCAGTAAATGTTGTAGTTAGCTATACCTGAATTAAAGCTTCTGTTTGGTTGTGGCGGACTGACATCAGACAGAGAGTGGAAAAAGATGGAGAGATGTTTCTTCCCTAGTAAAAAGAAAGCCACCTTCTTCCCCTGAGCATGCATTTCACATAGAAAATATAGGTACCCTTTGTAATAATAATGCCTAATTTTAAATAAATCATGACTCCATTATTAATTCATGGCACATATTTTAGAAATGGAGAAATTATAGTTGGGCTAGGTACATCCAGATCCTCTTACTCCAGTGAGTGCATTTTTAATTTGTATTAAATAGATGTATCAGTTCTCAAAGACACCTGCAGCTTCAGCCTGAATATAACATCAGTCACCTCCTGGCAGGCCCATTTCCAAATTGTGCGGCTTTGCTGATCTGGCTTTGTGTTTTGGGTTGCTTTTTGCCTGGGAAAAATATTGTTTAGTTCAGTATGTACAGCTGTATTCTTTTCCTATTCAGCCAACCTAAATTCAGCTGAATATAAGGAAGTGAAGTAACTCTAGTTTGTGCCTTCGGTGTCCACAAGCAGCAGCTCATGGCAGAGCTGTGTTTGTTGTTTTCCTGTCCCCG
>NW_008240046.1:2669603-2688901 GCF_000691975.1 Corvus brachyrhynchos
GTTCTGAGTAAGGGAATGCGGGCAGCGTGCTCGGATCTCATCAGTTTGTGTCTGGCTACATATGAAACGCTTACAAGTAACTTAATATCCAGAGGGGAAAAAAAATGGTTGGTATGTTCTTAGCTACTTGGATTTCCCCTAGGATTGAAGCAAAGATTGGTTGATGAGGTGTGAAAAATATTCAGATTAGTTATCTACCAGCTCTCCTCACCTGATTCAAACAGTCCTGATTTTCATGCATTTTCCTGAAAAACTGCTTTCCTAGCCAGTTTCTTAGGATCTGGCAGGGAGGAGGAGATATTTTTAGGTTTTTCTTCTAGCTGTATGTTGGGGTGGAGGGGGAAGAGGTTCATTGGTTTGGATTTTTTCCCCTTGTTCAGTTGACTTTGAATGATTGCTACTGCCCAGGGACCAAGTGTGAAAGAATTATGTGGGACTGAGCTATAAAAAGGAGCCTCTTGCTGCAGGGAGGGGAAGGCAGCAGCAATCAGGAGACAGCTGAGTATAGCCCCATGAACACATGCAAAGACAGCCCCAGGGACAATACAAGGAAACCAGCAGGCACCTGGGGAAAACCATTGTGACTGGTTGAAGTGAAAGAAGAGGTGGAAGGTGAACGCACAGGACCATTTTTAGGCATAGAGAGGTGGCACATCTGACTTGATCTGTTCACACACAAGATTTGTCCCTTACCCCTTTCTTAAGAAAGTACACTTACATGGGTGCTGCTCATGTTTTTATATGCATCTTTTGGGAGTTGGTAGTGATTGAAGCAGGTTTCTCTCATTCATGCTCATGAGTGGATACAAATTCCACCTGCCTTCCTAAAATCTGATATGATACTTGTTTTTAGCAGTCTCTGATATGCTAGAAAATATGAGGAATTTAAATTTTTCTGTTACTATCTTACAAAGATGTTGCCAGAAGCTGAAAAAATGAAAACAAGAGTTTCACCTTAAAAATGCCGTTTGCCCATCAATACTTAGCATCATCTTTTGACTGTACAAATGGCCTACAGATTAAATTACATTAGAAAATATGCTCCAGTAAATTCATTTGCGTCGTTTTTGAGTTACAGGCTTTAAATTAAATGTTACATGTGCCTTAAATAAACAAATAAAACTCTAAAAAATGATTAGGTGGAGTACGGGAAGAGGCACACACTTGGATTTAAATTTTAGAACAATCTCATTAAGTAGCTTCTGTGAGTGTGGTACATTCCAAGACTGCAGAAAATAAGAAAAGGGAGTGTGAGTTTATTTCTCTCAGTGCAAAATAGGTTATTTGTGATACAACATTGCTCTCATCTATTTAAACATTATTTTCAGTCTCTTGTCTCGTTAAACCTCAGTGCCATAATGTGCAGAGCTCTCAATGCCAAATCAGTGTTGCTTCAGTATTCTTTCTGGTAGTAATATGCCAATTGGTATAAATATACAGGTAGAAAAGAAATTTGAGGTCTATATTGAGGAAACATTTTTATAGTGGGACAAAAGGAAGTGTAATGTTACTTGTTAGACCTTGCAATTTATTTTGCTCTTTTTAGATTGGCCAGTCTGAAGTTTACCTAATCAGTCCTGACACAAAAAAAGTCGCAATTGAGAAAAGCTTTAAAGAAATATCTTTTTGTTCTCAGGTAAGATTGTAGTGTATTCTTTTTCTCTTCTTTTATTGTTTAAATATTCTCTACTTGTGAATGCTCATGCTCTCAACAACAGTTTCAGTGATTGCTATTGAAAAGTTGCTAATTAATCAGTAATTTTATAAAACCATCATTCTTCTTTCGTGCTTTGCATTGTGATTTCTGAGATAAAGACTCATTTCTCTATGCAGTGGATGAATAATATTAGCTAGAAGGAGCACACTGGTCAGGAATACACTCTTGTTTGAGATTGCAGTGAGCATGATTCACCATTACTCAAATCTTGGGATCTCTGAGCCATATTTTTCAAGAAGTGAGAATGAAAGGAGAAGAATTGTGTGTAAGAGTAATCTGAAAAATACTTTAAAAATACGTTATTTTCAAGTATATAAGTTGCATGCGTTTAAACCAGTACAGTCTTCTGCCGTGTAGAGGTGGTATATGTGATGCACTAAGGCCAAGCATGTTTCAGAGACTCCTCATTCACTATTAATCCATGTTCCTTGTGCCACAGAGTTTGCTTCTGTGTCCTTCTGCCTCTGACTTTTTTTGGATTGTTTTGTGGGTTTTGTTTTGCATAAATTACTTTGGTTTTGTTGACAGTAGCTTTCATCACTAAACATACAGGCACATATTCTGAAAATGTCAGAGTAAAATACATTTTGAATAGAATTTATTAGTCTCTGGGTCTGTTATATGGATCTTTTATACTTCATCCATTAAAAACAAAACAAAAAACCAAACAATGTCTGACTTAATTGAAATTCAGAAGATTCATAATATTCCATGATCAGAGGTAATAGGTTCTATAACAGGACGGAATTTTAATGGCCAGATGTCTTTAATGTAGCTGTAACAGAGATAAACCTATGTGTAATGCTGTTTTGTTCTTTTCTTCCTGAAAGAAATACAGGTACAAAACACTGAAAGTAGATATGACTGCTTCATTGCTGTTTTTTCTTTGTTAGGGAATTAGACATGTGGATCACTTTGGGTTCATCTGCAGAGAGTCTTCAGAAAATGGAGGCTTCCACTTTGTTTGCTATGTGTTTCAGTGTACAGATGAAGCACTGGTAAGTGAAAGAAAAGAATAGCCAAATAGAATATTAGGCACTAAAAGTCTTCTATTGCTCCATGCTCTGTATTTTGCTGAATGTCTTCAAATCCTATTCCACTCAGAAATACAAGCATTTCAAAAATGTAGTTAACATAGCAGTCTGCAAAAGACCTTTTCATTTGTTTTGAGGTTATAAGTTAAAATCCTCTTTAAAATCAAATACATCTTCCTTTCATTTCACAAACTACGTTAGACCTTATGCCTCTTTTTGGGGGAGTGTTTTCTCATAGGGCACCTGCTCTGAAAATCAGGACTACGGTCCCGTGCTCTAGGTAAGACCAGTGCATCGCAACTGCAGTAAGCTTTTATATCATAGACAAAAAAGGGTTTGATAGAGGGTAGGATCTTTTATTAGACCACAGTAATAAAATTGGGTGGCCTGGAAGAGACATGAGTTCATGATGAGTTTTATCTTGCTTGTGTGTTTGTGCACAGAAATGACATGAGACCAGCTTGTCCTTTTAATCATAAGCACATTGCCAGGCAAGGGGCAGTATCATTCTAAAAGACTGTTATGTTTGTGTTAAGGAAAACAGAAGCTCAGTGGAAGAGTGAAATTCTGTTCTTTTGCATGCCATTCTCTTCAGGTTGATGAAATCATGATGACATTGAAACAGGCTTTCACTGTGGCTGCTGTGCAACAAACTTCCAAGGCACAGCCCCAGCTCTGTGAAGGGTGTCCTATGCAAAGTTTGCATAAACTCTGTGAAAAGATAGAAGGTGAGATTTAAAGAACTTTCTGGTTGAATATTTTTTCCAACAGTTTCATTGGAGGACAGTCTTGTATGTAAAGTCCTAAGGAAATTAATGCTTAAAAAGAGCTTGGGACTTGGGGTGGAAAGTTGAAAGCCAGTACTTTTATTTAGAGGACTGTAGTGTCAGGTTTTCCGTAAAGTAATAAGAATTTCCTAACGAGAGTGAAGCTCCTTTGTTGTGTTTTAGTTGAACTTTTGGAAACTATTTGCAAGAATAAACATTAGTGGGTTGCAGCTTGTTTGGCTCTATTAGCCATATAGAATGCAGAACATCGTAGATGAGGAACCTCTGAAGGATAGATGCTGCAATAGCTGTGACCTATTGAATCCACTCAGAAACTGGCATTATGCTATCACTAAGCAGGAACTAAACAGTATGCCAGTTTGTGGTGTTGATCTATGCTCCTTCATGAAAATGCAGAAATTAGAATTGTAGTTGTCACCCAGAACAGAAGTTCAAGACATAAAAAACCTCTTTACCTTCAGCAAATTTTGCAGTTAGATTTTGTTCATTTAAGTGATGTTTGGGGTGAATAAAGGACAACAGCAGCTTGTCAGATCACATGACAGTGGCTTGTTGGAATAAAACCTGTCTAGTATTAATTTGATGAAACTGGAGAACTTCCAAAACTACTTTCACTCTATTTTGGTATTCAGCTAGCTGTGATTTTTGGGAAGTTTCTTAAAGGCAAATGATCCTTAATGCCTTCAATCATGCCATGTGATTAATCGTGTCGTCTGCTTTTGAGGGAGATATTTCATGATCAGAAACTGAAGTGCACAATACTGTTGATGGTTTGCTGGTTTTCTGCAGAAAATAGAGGAAAGGAATTTAATCCAGGATGAGAACAGAAAAAATAACCTGAATGAAAGGGTAGTCTGCTTTAGACTGTTAAAAAATGTTTTCACCAAGAGGCAAAGCAAGAACTTCATTAACATGCAATAAATTTACTCATTTGCAGAAGGGACCACAGCATAGAAACTGGAGAAAGTGAAAGGGAATTATATTTATACCGTAAACAAAATCCAAGCTGCTCTGCATAAAGCATCAATGAAGCAGTCTGCTAAAATGCAGTAGATTGTGGGTTTATTTTATCTTGTGTGATAATGGAATCTTCAGCTAAGAGTATAATCCTGGTCTGTGCTCAGTAAATCTCCTCATTGCAGAGTTCATGTCCCTATGTTTTAAAGACATGAGTTTAGTAGTAGCTTTAAATTAACGTAGAGTACTCTCTAATGCCCTGTTATGAAATCATGGAATGGGTCAGCTCATATAATTGACAAGCTTTGGCTTAAATTGTGGGCATATATATGTGATTGATTAATTCTGAAAAATTTGACCCTGTAATTTGTTCTTTTTTGTTCCTCTTGGTAGGGTTGCACCCTTCTAAGACTAAACTAGAACTACAAAAGCATCTAACCACACTAAATAACCAGGAGCAGGCCTCTGTTTTTGAAGAGGTTCAGGTAAGCTTTGTTTCCTACAAGATTTTAAAGCAATTGGTGGTTTTTGCTAACATCTCTGCGAAGCACAGAAGTTATTTTCATTTTTTGTGAATCATTCATTATTTTTGTTTAATAGACTGTTAACCAGCTTGTGCTTTAATTTCAATAGCATTGTTTTTCTAGAGCTGTTAAAAACTTATCTTTTGATGAAAATGACTTTTATTCATTTTTCTTCCCCTGATACTCCTTGCTTTCCATGAAGATGTTGCCTTCTGACTGAGTAAAACTGAACACATTTTTTGTGGGTGAAGGCAGTAACTTGTACTATGAGGGCATTCAGACTGTTACTTTGACTAAAACAAATTACTGTAACATTCCCAGATCAGAAACTTTCTTGCCTAAAATTTATCCTAGATTTTAATTCTTGTCAAACTAACTAAAGAAGTTAAACTTTCTATCTTCTTGATTAGATCTATTTTAGAACAGAGGAAAGCATAGCTGGATTTTAAACAGATGATGTGCATTGTAGGAAATGTCACTGGGATTGACACATTGTTGAAGACTAAGAAATTTCAGACTTTTTAAAAAGTAATGTTTCCTTCCTCTCTTGAGTCATTTCAGTCTCTTTGTGTGTTTCCATGTGGCAGTTTATCACACAATACCAAATTTGGAAGTTACTGTGTGGGACCAATTCCATGAGCTAAGTGCTTTCTTAGCATACAGCAGCTAGCAGCACTGGTGCCTTTTAGTGTTCTGCACACAATCTAAAGCTTCTAGTAGTCACAGGAAACTGTTAATTGCTTCTGGTGAGGGTCTGCAAACGATTAACTAGCTAAAACCAAGGGTAAAGTACAGATCTCCTGCCCATCTTTCTCAGCAAACTTTCTCAGCTGGACAGCCTGGAATGTTGCATTCTTGCAGATCCATGTATTGTTACCATGATTTGCATTTTTAGGTAACTATCTGCCTGTGGTACTTTTAGTAATCTAATGTGCTACCTTGACATTAACTAATTCATACTGTATCCTCTGCATTATATCAATAGGCTTAAAACAGTGTATGTTTTTCAAAAGTTAGGTTTCTGGGATTAAATTCTGTAATAAATTGTTTTGAAATCTTCTCTCATAATAATTCACATTTAAATAAAATGCAGCACAGACACATATGTTCACCTTTTGCACTAATTTATAAAAGACCTATGTCATTTCCTAAAAACTAGATGTCCAGTATGAAGGATTTCTAGAAGTGTTGTGAATCCTATCTCCAGGACAGTACTCCGTGTGTGCTACAAACTCAGAACTACAGTGGTTCAGTTTTCTTTATATCAAAAGAAAATTGGCAAAAATATTTTTAAAGCTTTTATTTGCTTGTGGCAGTTTGACAGCTGTACTGTTGTCCTTCGTCTTTCTTGTAAATTCTGTCATGTATGAAGTGAGGTCGAGTGTTTCTCTGTCTGTATTGGTGCTTTGCCTGGGACAGTGGTGTCCTCTGGTGGACTGGAGTAGTAGCATTAACAAACTAAACTTGTTCCTACATTGATGATTTATTACAGTGACAAATGAAAGGAGTAAATATTTGCTAACTGTTACACAAATGTCTAGTTATTGTGCTTGTGGTGCTTTCAATGACAGAAATTAAGACCAAGAAATGAACAAAAGGAGAATGAGCTGGTTATCTCTGTTTTGAGAAACATGTATGAAGAAAAACAGAAGGACCATGTTCATGTTGGAGAAGCAAAACAGGTAAGTAATCATTCAGTTTTAGTTCATGTAAGGAGAAGCCAGGAAAAAATTTTCCTTTTGATTTTTTTATCTTTCCAAAGGCAAATTTCCATCACTGGCAATTTGAAACTTCAGTGTGTAAGTAATAGTAAATACTGTGTTTTTTTATGATTCATAGACTATTGTCATGCACCAAAACAGATATCTCAGATTTTGAGGTCCCTGGTACAGTCTGATTTCAGGCCTAGGAGACAGAGGTGCAAACAAGGCAGACTACTAATTTGTTTATTTGTTCTCACTGCAATGAAAATTCAATACATGTGAGAGAATGTATAATGAATTTGTGATTGCTCTCAGCTGATCTGTGGCATTCGTCATCCCACTGTCAGTGTTGAGTCAGTGTAATGACAACACATTGGATTTGATCATTGATAAAGCCTGTTCCGTTTACTCAAGACTGAAAGTTACTTCTTACATGCAAACGACCATTTGAAGTGGCCTTAAGATGAGGAAGATTGCTGCAGAAACAGCAGCAGAGACTCTCATTCATGTCCAAAGAGATGAGCTACCTTTTATTCTCCATCAGATTCCATCAGTGCTGTTTAACTGGCTATTTATACAGCACAGTTAAGGTTTTTCCAAAGGGATTAGTGATTTTGGATGCCTTCGTTTGTGAGTAGCTACCTTGAGACAAGTCAAGGAGGTTAGTATTTAAAAAAGGATTCCATCCATTCTCTGGAAACTTTCAGTTCCAATTATTTAGACCCTTTAAAAGTCTTTACTGTCCCTCTACTCTTGGTTGGTAATTCCGTTGTGATGACTGCTGTCAGCTGTTTGTGATATAAACTAGCAAATGAATATATGGAGGGTAATTAGACCCATGAAGAAATAAGGAAAGTAGCAGCAAATCTTCATTTACTGTATTTTCACTTTGTTAATCTCTTCTCCTTTTATGGCTTAGTAGCTAATTATTGACTTCCCTGAGTGAACAGAAAGAAAATTGCATATTTCATTCTCTGATTTATTGTCTTGGGCATCCCACCAGAAATATGCTTTTAAGAAAAAAGCATTTCTGTTCTGGCATAAGAAGAAGAAACATTGCCTGAGGTCGTCTATAATTATACCTGAAATATTTTTATTTGGTGTAATGCTAGCTGATGATCAAATAGTTGTCAGTCACAAATAGCTTGGAAATAGGGATATACAAAGCAAGATAAGATCTTAGTATGTCTTCAGTGATTTGAAAATTTATAAGGCCTGCTGCAATCTGTTTGCTCAGTTCCTGAAACCAAATTGGTTAATCTGACACTTGCAAAGATGCCAGTGTTCTAAGAAGAGAGCTGACTTCCCCTCAGTCTATCATTTGTCTCAGCATAACATTTTATATTTACTCTGATAATTTATCTCCAGACCTGTGTAATAGCAGATACCTTTGAACACATACTCTGTTATTTGTCTCAGCAGTCATTAAGCAGTGGCACCCTGATGTCCCTGTTCCCTTCCGTTCCGCATATTCACTTTCATGCTTTTCAAACCCTTTTTTTTTAATATATTTAAATCAGGGGAGAAAAAAAGATGAAATGTGATACTAGTACATGGATCTTGTTTAACAAAAACACTTCAAAATAAGTGTCTTTTCATAAGAATGTAATAGCAAGCAGTATCTGATTTACACTTGGAGAATGAGGGAGGGTGTCGGGGTTTAGGAATAGTAGTCCCCATGTAGTGTCCCCACCAAGACTCTCCAATCCAGACACCTGCTTTGGTGGGATGGAGAGGGCAATTGGAGGCACAAAAGGCAAAGATCACATGTTGAGATAAGAACAATTTACTGGAAATAGCAATGAGGTAAGAAAATGACCAGTAACAGCAACAATACTAGTCACAGAGGGTACAAGCAAAGAAATTATTCACACGGAATCCACCCCCCCAATAACAGACAGTACTGGAAGGCTCCCTCCTGAAACATTTTTCTGACTGGAAGGGGCCCATTCTCCCTGGAAGAGGGACCTTTTCCCCCTACCTCCAGCAATGACAGATGGTATAAAATACCCTTCAGGTCCTGGCCATGCCCCCTCCCAGCTACTGCAAAAATTAACCTTGTCCTGGCATAACCATGACAGAAAGCAAAAAGCAAATACATGAGCCTGTAACTTTGGCATACTGGAAATAGGATGCTTTAAAATTATACCTAGACAGGACAATTTGGTGGTGGTTATAATATGCCATTCAGCTGCCCATGTGCTAATAATTGCACAGATCAATCATTCAGATCTCTGAATTTAGGGACAAGTAGAGAGGGCTACGGTGCCTGTCAGCTTCAAGATGAAACCCCCAAAATAGCACTGAAAACTGGGCTCTGGTTTCTACTGCAGGTGTTGGGCTTGGATGGTAATATTTGCATCATAATATAATTTTCCTGTTTGCTACATTAATCTTCACCAGCACTAAAAATGGACTGAAATATTTATTTAAGAAGCAAAATTCTCAATTAACTGTTAGCTTTAAGGTGGAAATGTTTCTACTGGTGAAATATATAGAAGAGTTAGATTGTTACACATTTTCCTGGCCCTTAGAATGACCCATTTTACTACAATGGAGAAAGTTGGGAGTTCCTGTTAATGATGAGATTTTGATTAATTTCTTAGTTGAAGAGAAGGAAATCCATCAGAAATCTCTAATCTGCTACACTTAAACATTTAGAATTTGTACAATTCTACGTTGGCATTAAAGAAAATTTGTCAACAGAGCCATAAATCCCTATCAAAATGGCAATTCTTCTGAAGAATGCTAGTTCACTCAACACATTTCTTTTAAGAGATTTCCTGTTCTTATTTTAGGATAGTTTGTTAAACTTCAGTACCGGTATCACTAGAGAAAAAGGCATGAATAGCAGAGGACACCAGGAAAAGTACTGATTCAGGTTACAGAAGTCTTCAGACTGTTCACTGAGATTTCTCCATGCTGTTGAGTATTTTGCATTTCTGTTTTTAAAAACTTGCAGGCTTCACAACCTCTGGCTGAGAATGCTGTAAATGAAGTGTCCAGCAGTGCTCCGAGATTCAGATTAGATATGTTAAAGAACAAAGCAAAAAGATCTCTTACGGAATCTTTTGAGAGTATTTTATCACGTGTAAGTATCTTCATGTTTATTGTCTTTGAACATAATGTCATTGCTTTGTTTATTTGAGTGATAGAAAAGTCTTAATTGTTATCATTCCAGGCTGTAGCCCAAAGGTTATTAAAGTCACAGTGACAAAAACATTTGAGTGTACATTTTAGAAGACAAAAAAAGCAGGGCTTTGGTAGAGAGAATACCAAGTCCTGGATGAAGTGAACTGATTCCTAGATGAAAAAAGTGTGTATGTGTAGGCATTTCAAAAAATTAATATGAAATTGAACATGAGGACTTACGAAAAGCAACAATTGTTTGATTTCTCTTTTGGATTTAGAAAACTAAAACAGTAATTAAAATTGTTCACTCCTCTTTACGTAGGAGGAAAGTATGGAGGAACTGACTAAGCATTTCTAATGAGATGTGTTTATTAGTGGCATAGAACTGATGAATAGTGAGATATTTGAACTTTTAAATGCTGTAGATTATTTGAAGGTGAAGAATGTAAAAAATGGCACTAAGAACATGAAGGCATTTATGCAATATTACATCTGGTAAAATTCTCTGTAGACAGTGTCTGGAAATACTGATTAGTGGAAAAAACTTGAGCTTCTATGGGAGTGGTTCTTTTCCAACCTAGTTAATTCTGTGATTCTGTGAAAATGTTTATCATGAACAGATTGCTGAAATTAGCTGTTTAAAGTAAACAGCAGCAGTTCGTAATTAAATCAGATGTCAAGTTTAATCACAGTTTAAACCTATGGAGTGTCTTCTCATTCAAATATACTTCATTTTGCACCTCATGAGAAAAGTCTGAGGAAAGTAGTAGAAGGCTTGGAAAGACTTCTGCTTGACAAAGGATTAAAAAATCAGACCTTCTCCCTTAAAACAAAAGGGTTGTGACAGAATGCCAAATAAAAAATATTTAGGAACAGAAATTGGACATTGTCATTTGTAGTCAGCAAAAAGTTACATTGACACAATACCTAGGACAATTTATCAGTTCATGGAGAAGCAACTTGTAGTGACAAAACTAGGTTTTCAAAGCTTGTTTCAGACATCATATCTAACCCATTTTCTTAAGACAAATAATAGCAAAAACATGGTTTTCCTGTTACAATTTTACATATAGAGATAATTTTTAGTTTCATATCTCCCCTCGTTACTTCCCAGACAGCATTTCTAGAATTCACCCCTATAAAATCCTGCTGCGGCTGTGCTCGGGATATGAAACACGATGTCAGTGTTGTTACATTAAATGTAGGACTGTACTGATTTGTTCCAGTTTGTCCTGACTGGTATAAGATGCCATCACATAAGCCCAGCTGTATATTGGTTGCATTTTCACTGTCATTGCTGTTTTGATGGAAATTCTTAATTTCGATCAGATCTGAAGCCAGAAGTTTTGGCTGAACTTCAAAGAGAGATAGTCACTGTTGTGAATAATGACAACATTTTATATTTTACCTGGAATAAAACTTCAAAGAGAACATGAGCTTTAACTTCAGAACATTAAGAAATGATACCATTTAAGGTTAGGAAGATACAAGTTCCATAATTGTGTTAGCACATAAGAATTCATCATTAGGTTTTGTGGTATTTTTCTTGTTTACACAGCAGCATTACTCAAACAAATGATACAAAAATATTGTTGACAGATTATACAGAAATATTTATGCTTTCTGATTTGTAGGCACTAAAATAATAATACAAGAAATTATGGTTTGCTGCATATTAAATTTATACGGGGTTAGTCCTTTGTAATAGACATCCTTTTCATTTCTCTGTATCTTTGTAAGTACCTAATACAGAAGGTACTTTAACAGTTACAGTACATGTGAAATATGTAATTATGTACCTATCATGGAAAGCACATCATTGCCCATGAGAATTCCTTAATTCTACAGGATCCTTCAAGTTGTCAGAGACTATGTGAATGAAGCTCCTGTTTCCCTTTGAGGAAAAGGGTATTTTTAATCATTTCATGAAATTAAATTTGATGCTGTCTGTGAAAATCACAGATCCCAACTGTGCTGCCCAAATCTCTTTGGTGTGCCCCATATATCATCATCTTAACTGCTGGTGTGCTTTATCTCTACAGGGCAGTAAAGCCAGAAGTCCACTGGACAGTTCTGGTTCTGTGGATTTGGACAGCTCTGTGTCCAGTACCTTAAGCAGCACAAATAAAGTAAGTAAAGCCTGGGATAATTGTACATATTTAGGCACTTCAAAAAATATTCCCTGAAACAACTAATCAAGTATGAAATATGGTCAGATGTGAAATGTTTCAAGTTACTTTCAAGCTTTTCATTCTGTTCCCTGTGTTGTAAACCAGAGAAGTGCTATTGAATTAGAAGTGCCTTGTACTGTATATAACATACATTTTGTATGAATATGCGAGTATATGTGAAATAAAATATTATATAACATCATCTGAATTTTACAACAGTGTGCCGCAAAACAAATGCTATAATGACCCTGCTGCCAATCCTAATCCGACTGGTTTTAGCCCTGAAAGTTCATACCATGACTGTATTCATAAGAAACATAAAACTAAAACAAGAAGTACAGTAACTTTCCTGTTTGTCTGGTTAGAAAGCTTTTAGTCTGTATAAAACACTACAAATGGACAGCATAGAGGAAGCCAGTCTTCTTCCCTGGAGGCAGCATAACACTCTGCAGGCTTGGATATACAGCTATTGATTCTGCTGTAATGCCTGCTCGCCTGCAGACTCCTGACTTCATGTAAACAAGGGTCTGCTCTTTCTGCTTATGTTTTTGAAAGAATGACTGATTCTTCAGGAAACACACAAGGTGAGGAATAAAAAAATGCATGGCTTGGGATTGAAACAGGCATCTAGTCATAGGTTCTTTGTGTGAATCTGAAGGTAGACAAGAGTAATATGATGTGGCTAGATGGGGTGCTAAAGATACAGTACTCAGCAATGCCACCCTTTTCACTGTTAGCCAAACTCACCCTTTTGTTCTGACCCTATTTCTTCTGTGTTGTTTTCAACATACTATCAAATACAATTACTCTCAAAATTACTCACAATTTTCTCTGCAAAATGAAGGCTCTGCTTTGTTGGCCTAAGTGATGAGTAACAAAGACATAGAGCATCAAACATCTTTCTTTGAGCTAGCTTGATAAAAATGTGCATGTTTGAATGGGTCTCTGTGGGATGTGAACAATGACATGGTACTACAATCTCAAAGATGGATTCTAAGCCCACATATTGATAAAACCTTATTTCTTGCACTGCTAGGAACCACCACTGTGTGAAAAGGAGAAAGACAGACTTCCTACGCTTCCTGCAGAAAATGCTGTCAAGACCAGTGGATCAGTGAGTGATCTCTGCAGTGACTCAGAGGATTCCTCTCTTGAGCAGTCTGTTACGTTGCCTCAGCAGAGCTTTCGGAGGCGAGCAAACACACTCAGTCATTTACCGACAGAGAGCCAGGAATCTCTGGGACCTGCCGAAACATCGCCGTCTGTTTCTCAGAGGAAACTTATGAGGTATCACTCAGTGAGCACAGAGACTCCTCACAAAAGAAAGTAAGCCTTATTAAAAGCAGGCTATGATTTTGTTTGTTGAGGGCATATTTGGGGATGATAATTACATACCAGGTATGTCCTCTTAACAGATAAGAGATGTGTCGCAGCAGTGTGTCACTCCTTGGAGGTTTGTAGGTATTCTCTTTAAAAACACCTTTAGCTCTGTGTGCTTCAGAGGGGAGAGAAGACGTGAAATGTGTAGTTCCACAGTACACGGCACAAAACTACTTGATTCGGTTGTATTTGTCCAAGCAATCAGTTTTGTTATTTTGATCTGTGAGCAGTATAAGTAAATGCTACTTCTTGTTTTCTATTTACAGAGAAAAATCCAATAGCTTCTGTGATCTGAAAACCTTACTAGTTGGTGAATTCATATGTAACTTTGAAATAGCCCACAAAAGTGACATAAAGTGCCTAGTTATTGGTAGATGTGGGGCTCCTGTCTAGCTTTTCAATGAGCCTATCTAGATTTTACTCACAAAAACAAACTACTACTTGCCTTAATATGAATATTCTTCAAGCTGTCCTGCTTCAAAGGCCAGCCTCTGCATCTCTAGTCCCCTCTTAACTTTATGGCAGTTTTCTCCCATCCTTCTATCTGGCTTTTTCCAATTACTGTTGAAACACTTCTGTCCATAGGCTTCTGTTTTACTGCCTAAACTGCTCGTTTACACAAATTATTAGGAAATCTCTATGTGTTCCAGGTCACTTTTTCCTGCAGGAGGCAGGGCAGTAAACGAACATGCCTGAAATGGATGGTGACAGTGAATAGAAAGAGAATTGTAATATTCGAAAGGAAACATAACCTGGATTACCTTTTTGTCCCTTTTTAGAACCTTTTTAATTCTAAAGTGTTAGAATGTTTTTGTAGTGCAATTTAGGACTTGTTGATGGTCTGTTATCGTCACAAGAGCTGACCTGGAGCTTGTAGCTTCTTGTTCAGTCAGTTGTTATCTTACTATAGGTATGCAGCTAGAAATTAAGTATATTTTTTATTTCCTTGGTTGTATCTGTTTGGGTTTAGTTATGTAATTTTTAGTAAGGCCTGAATGTGCCTGTTCCCTGACATAACTCAAACCCAAAAGAAATCCCTATTGCTTCCATTTCATAGCAAATGTACAGAAACAGAGGAAATTGAAAACTTACGAGACAAGTATACTTAAATTCCCAAAAATCACGGGAATTATAGATTTTTAACAATTTCTGTTTTATGGGTATTTTTGAGTAGTTTACCTCAATTCAAAAATTGTTTTCAAAGTAGAACTAAATTCAGTTCATCCTGTAGCATTTCACTTGTCATTCATTGGAACTCTTGATCATATGCCTGACTTTATCATAGAAATCAAGGGGAAACACATATAAGGAAAAAGAAATTGGGGTGTTAGTGCCATTTTTTGGTAAGTTTTAATTTAGTCTGAAATGTCTTGCTGAAGCCTGTAAATGTGTATTTGGGACTCTGCTGATTGGGTTAAAAAAATGTGCACATTCTTACAGTTACAGCATTAACTGTGAAAAACATAGGAAATGTCTCGTTTACATATGCCAGCTCCCTTTCAAAGAGAAGGGATTTCATTTTTTTTTCCCTCCTTTCCTTTCTTACTGTTTTGTTCTCTGTGCTACCTCAACTCCATCGCTCTGGTTGGAATCCCCACTATATGGTTTGAACGAATCTGTCGGCGAATCTAAAAGTTCTTCTGGTCAACTCGCTCGTTCTCCTACTCTAGCTCGTCTTAATCCCTCGGCTTCTTCACCCAACTTTTTTAAATATCTAAGGCATAATTCAAGTGGAGAACAAAGTGGGCATTTTGCACAAAAAAGGTGAGCTGGCACCTGCAAATAGTTTGGGGTAGGGTTTGTTCTCCTATGTCATTAATATGAATCTCTATAGTGTAAATAATTAAAATAATTTAATATAGACCAAAGGTGGTAGATTTTTACGGGAGAGGGAGCTCTTTAATTGCTCCACTACTGAATGTAGAGCTAGTACTTACATAATTTATTGTTTTAATCAATAAAATTCTTTCAGACACTGGCTCTTTCTTTAGAGCCAGTTGTTCCAAAGCAATTTGTTGTTATGCAGCAGACAGCAGCACTCCTTAAATTGTGTGAGGGATGAGTTGCCAAGAACACGTGAGCTCACTCTGTCCTTCCTGAAGCATTTGGTTCTGTCCTTTGTTGATGGTAACACAAAAGCATATTACTATTCTTTTGTGCCTGACATTAAAGACTCAGTTAACTAAATGGGGCAAGAAGGTAGCAGGAGGACGGAGATCCGATAGGAAAAAAACCCACCACGTACAACCCCACCACCATCCCCACTCCTCATAAAACAAAAACCCAAGAACAAATAAACAAAGACCCCAACCCATCAACCCATCATTTGTCTTGGTGGCTTGCAGCAGTATCAGATTATACTTTTCCATGCCTGCCTTCTTAGAATTAAAATACAGAGAGAGAGCATTGAGAAAAGGACATTAACACTTTGTTTCCCTGAGAACCTGAAACTAAGTAGCTCCCTAAAAATTATGAACTGTGAAAGCCTTTTTTAACCCCTTGCACTAAAACTGCTTATTTTAGCTCAAAAGGCTAATGAGACCAAATGTCCTCGGAAGCACTGTCAACAGTCACTGGCCATTTTTATTGCTGTTGCTGTTTATTGTTCATTTTTGTTCTCTCATGTGAACATTTCCTGTTTCCCCAAGGTGCTGATTTTTCTAAACCTAAGAAAATACTCAACTAAGGGTGCTGTTTCACCAGTTTCTTCAGTTGTATTTGCTGAGTACTATCTAGCATCTCTTAATTCAGCTTTACCTCAGAAGTATGATATAGCTCAGGGCAGGAAATGTGAGTCTGCAGTATCCTCTTCACTCTTCAATTTAATAAGACTTACTTGAATTCTGAAGGTTAAATTCTCAAAGCAGATTTTTCCAAGTAGATTTGGTAATGATTCTGTACACACAGTTGCAACTTCTCCCTTCCTTTCCCTGTCTCTTAAGGATATACCATATTGAACATCTAAGCAACAAGACTGAAAATGGAAATTGATAGGGATGTCAAATGGGTTAATGAGTTTAAATCAATACAGTCAAGCTTCCCAATTCTGTAAGTGGAATTACCATGTAATTGTAATTGATTTACAATGTGATTGTAAGTGAACCCTGTTTGCAGGGCACACCATGCTACAGCCTTATCTTCTTTATCTCAATACCAGCAACTGAAGAACCTGCTTCACTCCATGCTAGTGATCATCCCAGAGTATTCTGCCCCCCCTCCCATTCCATTCGCATTTTCGGGAAACCGTGCTAAATGCCATCCAGATATATCATTATGGTTTATCAGAAACAATTGTTTCTTAAACTTACTTTTTCAGGAGTTAATTCTCCTACTCATGAGGTTTTGTGTACTCATCTGAGAGAAGGTATTCTAGTATCGTCAGCCAAGTAGTTTTCTATATTTTCATTCCATGCAAAACCTTTTCATTATCTGAGTTGTTCTTACTTCCTTCTATTAACCTTCCTCTGAGTATGTTTCAGACTTGTTATTTTAAAAGACAAGCAGAATTATGTTGGCCAGAAGAATGTTGATGAAATTTCATTAGTGCTCCTGTCTGTTGCATAAATAGAGCCACAATCCTGGGTGATCAGTCAGAAGGCTTAGCTTTTAAGTTAAAAGTTCCAAGTTTGTCTGAATAAAACCCTGTTAATGCTTTACAAAATGGTTTTTGCCAAAGTCTTATTTTTCATTTGCCAGCACAATGATTATCAGTGTCAGCTGTTCCTGATCTTTTCCCCCAGACTTAGTCAGTCATTGAAACTGCTATTTAAGAAAATGTGATAAAGTTGGAATTGGTTCTTACTAGATTAAAGGAATTTATTTGAAATATGCACTAAAAATCTTGGGATATAGCAAAGAATAATAACTTTACTGGAAGTACATTTATATACATTGGAACATTTTACTTTGCCCAAACAAATACATATCTCACAGTAGGACTTTGTTAGCAGTTTTAGTTTTGACTTTGATTTCCTTGATATTCAGACCTTCAGGATTTAGCTGCCTTTTGTTTGAAGCTTAGGAATGTGTATTATTTTTATTCTGTGGATTTATACTTCTTTGTTCTAAACTATACTTTTCCCAACTGCACTCTCAGCATCTCCTACCGTACTGCCTTAAGGAAAAAGCTTCATTCTTCCTCCTCTGTGCCAAATTTCTTAAAATTTCTGGCTCCTGTAGATGAAAATAACACCTCTGACTTTAGGAGCACAACAAGGTAGGGTTCTCTCTTAAAGCCTGGAGGTAAAACTGTGTTTTCAAAGATTTCTTTGTCTGAAGTACTTCAAATGCTTCTTGCACTTGCAAAACCTGATTTGTGCAATGGTTCACTTGTGTGTATTCTGCATGTAATTGCTGTCAAAAGGATGAAGCTATCCCAGACTACTCTCCCGTTAAGGTTGCAGATCTTAGGCATTTTTGATGTTGTAATGTTCATGCAGCTTCCATCTATGTACTTCTGTGATTATTCCTGACAAAGGGGAGTTTTCAGTTAAGAGAATATATGATTCATCCTAAGCAATGTCAGTGTCCTCAAATTGGAAGGAAAGGATGACCTGTAAAATGCTCCCCCCTGTTGCTGCCAGAGCTATCTGGATTTCATTTATCCCTTTCAGCTTCTACAAACACTCATGTAACCATTTAGCTAATGGCTAGAATAAAGCAATGAATAGTTTAGAGTTCTAACAGATGAAAGTTATTAGTGGGATTTTTAATGCGAAAACAGTATTGTTCTTCACTATTTCATTTTGTATTCTGAATAAAAACCTCTGTATGGTATGTGTGGATGACATCAAAGGAGTAATATCCAAGGTTCTTGGATGCCGTTCCTTGCGTATTTCAGAGGTAGACTTGCTAACACAAAAGTCAAAAGTTTTTCTCCCAGTCTGTGTTGGGAGTGAATATATTGCATACTCAGTGCACAGAAGGTTGAAAGTTTAGTTGGTGTTTACAAAGCTCCTTGATGTGTACTGATAAAAGGCATCAGCAAGTCTTTGTGTCTCCTATGAATAATTGCTAGATTTTGTGGATGGCGTGTAAATAGTGTAATGGTAAAACTACATTATTGTGTATGTATCTTTAATGTGTTCTGATTAATATACTGCTGCAAAGAGAACTGAAAATTAATTAAAACTGGAAAGAGTAGACTGTACAGAGCTGTCAGGCCCTGTTTGTGAACCTCAGTGCTGTTTGTAGCCATGTATAAGCCTCTGCCACAAAGCAGGTTTCACCTTCCTAACACTGAGAGCTTGCCCCAGCATGTGCACAGCACACTGCACTCCCAAGACAGTGGCTCATGTGTTCACTGAAGGCTGTGTCACTGTTCCTGGCAGATCCAGGTGACCTACTCGCAAACTGTTCTGTGTTCTGCCCTTTTAGCGACTACGAATCCAAGCACGGCCAGCAGGCCCTTGATGCGGACAGCCCTGTACGGACTCGAAGGCATTCATGGAGGCAGCAGATATTCCTGCGAGTGGCCACCCCTCAGAAAGCGTGTGATTCTCCCAGCCGATACGATGGTAAAGCCTGGGTTTGTTTGCTTCCATGAGCTTACTCGTGCATGTTGTGTGTGAAGTGTGAATCATTGTGTCTGCCTAGGGGACGTGTTTGCCTGGTGTTCTGTTTGTGTTGTCATTGCAGTTTACCACCTACTTTTTGGTAATACCCAGCTCATTAGCTGTTGAGTTTTTACTTTTCAGCTTCATATGTAACATTGTTGCTGCTGTCTCATGTTAACTAGCCAGAGAAGAAATTATTTTTATGTGTACTATTTTAATGAGTCCTGGGGAAAAAAATGCATCACCACGTATTGCACTGAAGAAAAGGTGACGCTTCTATTTCATCTTTCCTTGTTGGAGTACAGAACTACAGAAAAGAAAACTCCAGGTGTACCAG
>NW_008240046.1:2689308-2729697 GCF_000691975.1 Corvus brachyrhynchos
AGGAATTACATTTCTTTTATGATCTCAGTTGAATTCTGTAGTGCATACTTTGTCCTCATGTATGCTGCTCCAGTGTGTGACATTTGCCACTTGAGTCATAATTATCCACTGTTGCCATAATTATTTTGTGAAATTCTGTAGAGCTGAAGAACCACAGACTAGAAGAAAATCACTGCACATAAGCATGCAGGTGCATCATTTTGTGCATTCACTTTATGTAAGCCAGATTGTACAGAACATGCTGGGGCCAAGAATGCCTGAGAAAATCCTCTGGCTCACTAAAGTTTGAATTTCACAGCATGAGCTTTGTAAGCTATAACTTCTGACTTACCTCTAAGGCCATTGTATCAGAAATAAGAGAAAGTGTAAGGAAACAGAAAGGAACAGTACCTTATAGTAAATGTAGTAAAAAGCAACCATCCTAGTGTCACTGAGATACTTTTCTTTCATCTTGAAGTGAGACCTTGGTTAACTGGAGTAGGCACGTAACAGAAGTGTTTCTGTCATTAATGTACTGCTTGCAATGCAATTTGACTGACAGTGAGGTAAGCTGCATATGGGCACAGATGCCTCTCAAATTTAGTGTACTTCAAAGTGAAGTGATCTCAGGAGCATGTTGTGTAAACATACATGTGAAATGCTCTCTTGTACTTAAAGGCATGTGAAGGGCTGTTCTATGAAACTACTGTTTTTACAGGTTTGATGCATCTCTCTGTGACTGGAAATGGTCTTACTTGTTTTTGAAAGCCACAAAACCTTCCCATACTAAAATCCACCTAAATGAAATCCACCTAAATTGCCTACCCAAGCATTTCCTCTGAGACATAATAGCTGCAAGATACAATCTTAACAACCTACAGCTGGGTAAGCAGAATAGTCAGAGAAACAAGAGTGGCCAAAATGGAAAACAGGATGTGCTATTAATAGGAGCAGCAATTTAAAATATTTGGCCTTTTTCTTCATTAATTTTCTTTTTTTGTATTTGTTTCACTGTACATAATTTATGAACAGAAGAAAACTCAGAGTCAGCACGGTTTTTTTAAATACTTAAAGCAAATACTGGGTTATTCTGTTTGGACTTCTATGCATCTCCTGGAACATTTCTGGCAGTGAAGGATACTCACTTGTTATCCAGTCTCTGTAGCCTTAAAGAGAGCTACTGTACAGCTGGTCTTACACTGGACTCACCACCACAGTTAATTAAGTAACCCCTCTAGTTCCAAATTAATTGTGATAATAGTAAATACCTATCATTCATCATCTTGTTTTTCTGTCATGATCTGTGTTTTTTTAAGTCTTTTTCACTCTTTTTAGACTGATTTCCTCTAATTTGTACAAACAGCTGATGTATCACCAAAAGATCAATTTCAGCCAAATTGGACAGAGGGCAAAGAAGGTTTTAAAGATAACATGGTTTGTCGTGTTCTGCAAAAGTAAGCATGAAGGGAGGGAAATAAGGGAACTTCTGTGATTTATTGGATTCCCTTTATAGACGCAGACTCCACTGACCAATTTCTCCCTTCAGGTGTTGTGACCAATGCCCTACTCCAGGGTACTCTGCAGGAGAGGAGTAAGGAAAAAGCTGGGGAAGGGGTGTGTTTAAAAGCTAGTAAGTCAGTCAGCCAAGAGACCCAGATCTCTGTGACTTAGAGATGATACAGTTTTTTAAGTTTAGCCTAGGCTGCTTTACTAAACTTTGTATTAAAGGTAAAATCCACCAGGGTGCCTGAACTGTGCATTGTTTTGACCACATGTGGGCAGGCATTGTCAACAAAATGGAACTGCTCTGTGGCTGTAATTTCTCTTGTGTTGTAATGAGTAAATTGCACAGAAGAATGTACAAGCTATCACAAGAACCAGAGACAACTGTAAGCTTTATATTCACAGAAAAACCTAGGCTCTGACATTTGTGATTACATTTGTATAGGCAGGTGGTGAGCTGAATCTCAAGATTAATCATGTTCATTGCTTCTCTGTGTGGTTAACACAGCAGGATATGAAGGCATATTTACTGAAAGTTTTAAAAAAATAAAGAAACTCCAGAAAACTGGTACATAGCTTTTGCAGAAATTTTGATCTTACTCTTTTGAGGTAATGAGCTTCATAAAAGTCTATTATCCTGAGCTTCCGCATGAAGCTTGAGCAGCTTGAACAGCACTGAAGTCCCACTGTCTTGCACTTCTGAATCCTTTAATTCTTTAGGACGTGCTCATAAATAGCTTGAGTTAAACTTCATTTTCTGTAACTCGAGTGGAGCAAAATGCGTGCTGGCTCTGCCTTGGGAGTTGCATCATGAATTACCAGGCAGAGAGCAGTTTGTTTTGCAGACACTATTATTTAAAAGCAATGATTTATTATACATGAAGGAGGGTGTTCAGTCCTAAATCAGTAGAAGAAAAATACTGCAAATAGATATGCTGGAAAGCCATTTTTTCTTGCCAGTTGAGATTCTTGTCTTGCCTGATGATTGGACTAATGTAGCCATGCTCAGCAAGGCAAGCATGCTGAGACAACACGAAGCCTTGTAGAGAAACCATTACTTTTGGTTGTTGTGGAAGCAATGTCCCACATACACGCCCTTTTCCAGCCACCTCCTCCTGCTTGTTGGTCCTGCCACTTTCCCTTTCCCACACTGTTTTCCTCTGCTTCTGTACATAACTTTACCATGAAGCACATCAGAGATCTATTACGCAGTTTGCTGCCCGGCAGGAGAGCCAGGTGATCCCTGGTGAGCCTGAAAATGAGGCTGATCTCCAGTTTGTAGTTCTAGAAAGGATTTTCTGCATACCCATGCAGAAATGATCTGTAGAGACTTTTAATACTTTACAGCTGGTAGCTGGAGGATGGAGTGTTGAATTATGCTAGTTCCACTGTAGCAAGCTACGGTTCAAATTATCCAATTAGCCCCAACTCCTGCTGTCAGCAGCTTCCCCTGGAATGGTTGTGATGCTGCAAGTGGTGTGGAGCACCAGGGGGCAGCGTTTCTCTCACTGGCACCTTCAGACACAGTGTCTCATCCTCGGATATTTTTTCTGTTTATTTGTGGGAGTGTAATGAGTGTTGAATCCTGCAAAGTGGAGAGATGGAAAAAGGGAAGCAGAATCTCCTAACAAAATGGATCACACTTTGATCTGTTACAATACAATATTTTTTTGAAAGATGGTTTTCATTATTCTTTTTCTAAAGTTCTCTCTCCTACTCACTGTCTTAAACATTCTAAGTAATAAATGTGTTTCCTCAGCTATTTGATTTTTACCTTTATAACTCCCCACCCTACTTGCAGGCAGATATTCCTACTTCTGTAGCATCACTCAAGAGCCACTTTTTTTTTGCTGTGTAAATGGTTTAGGACTCTTTAGTTCTCTCTTCACTGGTAAAAAGGTGAAGAGAACATCAACTCAGTGATAATTTTAAACCAGTTGAAGTATGAACACACTCAAAGGCCTTAAATTTCAGTTGGATCAGTTTTCTAGTCCCACTCACAGTATTACACGAGCAGTAGAGCAGGCAGAGGCGAGTGTCTGGAAGGTGAGGGTTGGTGCCCTTAACCTGCTCAGAAGCAGAAAGTCCTTGACTCAGTGTAGACTGATCATGAAAGTTCACCTTGCACTGCAGTGCAACAAGATATTCACGTACATGTATTCAGCATCAATAAATCTCTGTGCAGTGGACAATTTTCATACAGTTTTCACATATTGACTGTTCAGAATTGGTCATAGTAGGAGAGCTGTTTTGCAGATTGTCAGAAACTCCCAGCACAGTCAAGTCAATTGCTGCATTTAAGGGGGATGTGGATAGTTTTTGAAGGAAGTAATGGGAAAATAGTGGTGCTTGTTGGAGCTTTCTTGGTGAGGGAGGTGTGTTGGAAGTAGACAACAAGATTTTTGTGAAAGCTGTGTCAGTTTTAGGTTGGAGAATGGGTGATTTGTTTTAAGGTGGGCAATTTGTGATGAAGTAACCTGTTGAGCAGTGAAAGAAATTGAAATTCAGAGGAGTGAAATGCTTGGTATCACTTAGAAGTACTCAGAAAATAAATCCAAATTTAAAAATCAACTACATTTTATTTTATAGCTTGACTTGCAGAAAAAAAAATGGTTTAGAAAGTACAAATATCTGTACAGGAAAATGAACTTGATTCATTAATTGAAATTATTTGGGTCTCTGTCTGAGGCAAACTGTTCAATCCTAAGTGCTAAAGAAAAGTTTGAAGAGCTGTTCTTCTTAAAATCAGCTGTAGTTAACACCTACCCATCTCTTTATGTTTTGTGGTGTGGACTATATCTCTTGATTATTTAAGCAAATTTTTTAAAAAATCATTTTGTAGTAGCGTTGCAAATACTATAAACTGTTGCTTTAGCATTCTGTGCTTAGAATGGTTATGGGGTAAATTATTTGTAATGTGTTTGCCAATACTGTGTTAGCGACAAAATTATTATTAATTAAAGCCAGTTGGTTATAATTGATTACTCAGTTCTGCCCCTTTCAGAGCAAATATGTGCTCTCAGTCTTGATTTCTGGCACAGGAGTTTGGCTAGTAAGTAACCAGTAAGTACACGATTAATGTTTGATGGCTTCTGTGCCCATTGAAATATCAGGGCATTCCTTTCTCGGGGATTGATAATATTAGGAAATGAGGTTAATTTGGTGGTAGTAAGTGCTTTCTAAGAAGTTCTTGGCTTTACAAGAAAAGCAAAGTCCAAAGCATCTTTCAGAGCTGATTGTAATCAACAGTGTTGAAATACACAATTTTTCAAGAATTCCTTATTCAGCCATTGCTTTAAGTTGTATGTCAGATTAGAACTTGTTCCTTCTTGTGATTCTGTATCTGAAGCTTTCTGATTACAGAAGGCTTCTGGTCATTTTACCACATCTGGTTTTGAAGTTAAATATTCCAGGCAGCTATGTAAAATAATAGGAATATTATATCTTTGGTTATAGAAGTTTGCATTCGTCTTTATTTCTGTGTGAAAGAAGGTGTTGCACTACCCAAATGGAAAATCTGAAGAGAACTAAGGATGTTGTTGATGTCTTTTCTTTTGGCAATTGAATCTTAAGTGACTGCGAAATTCTCTTGTTTGTTTACCAAGCTGAATTTTGTAAAGTTTAAATTGCAACAAAGAAAAATAACATAATGCAGTAAATAAAAGGCTTAATGGATTTTCTGTCCACATTCTTACCATATCTTGTCTGACTTTTTAACCCCAGAGCATGGATGCGACTGGTAAACACTGCATGTAGAGAGCCATGTGTAAACAATTCCTTAGTGCGGATGGTGTTAATGCGTTATTATTGAGCCTCCTCCCTACCAGCCCTTCCTTTCTACTTGAAGTGTTGGAGTTTCTAGTCAAAGATGAATCTTCTTGTCTTGGTTTTGATAGTTGAGGTTGGTTAGACTAAGTGCTTCTGAAAGAATGTTTTTTAAATTTATGCTTTTAGGTTGGTTCGTCATTTAAACCTTGTTTAATACTGAGGTGGATTGATTAGGAAAATATTTGATAAACTAATTTTTTCCTAGTCATTTACAAATGAAATATTCCTGTTTGTATCACTTCCGGTCAGATATTGTCTGTTTTAATTACTACTGCGGTCATTCACCAGCTTTCCACGTACAAACTTTCTTTAGTGTGGTCCCTGGTAGTAATATATCATGATACTTCCTTCCTAATCTTTTGTACTTTGTTTTTTGTGTCATCTTTCCACATAAGAGTTTTGTGTAATTCATTTGTTGATCCTTTTGGAGTGTAGGGATACTCTGCACCTTAAGGTTGAAGCTCGCCATGTAAAGCCAACAGTGAGTATAAAAGAACAAATCAGCTGTACAAATTCCATCTCAGCCCATTGTTCCTACTGGCCTTGTCCTTTGTTGGGTATTATAAGTGGTGGAAGCATAAGAGGAGTGCTTTTGAGGTACATATGGATGCACTAGAATATTTGAGCAACATTTCCATCTGGTTCATGAGCAGTGTCATCTACAGTTCAGTACTTTGCAAAAGTTCTCACAAGCCCAGGAAAGATGGTGGTTTTCCCAGTGAAGTGCAGTTTCTCAGAGAATGCTTGGATTTGACTCACAGACTTGTAAAATTTCATTGTGCAGAAGAATAGTTCTGAAGTGTAGTCCAAGAATGAACCTCAAATGGAAAACTACCATAAAATTACCATTGATCAAATATATTAATATTTATCGAGTCAACTTGCCAAATCCTGAACCTTAGAGAACAGAAGTGCGGTAGGCTTCTATGAGTAGCATGTATGGAGGGTAGAATTCTATATGGAAGCTGCCGGAAAGGAAGCAATATATCTGAAAGGAGTTGGGGTCAGGTCAAACGTGGAATAGGAGTCAACAAAAGCTGACTAAGTTGGCAGGTGAACAGGGAAGCAGTATTTCAGTGTGTGCTGAAGCATTCAGATCCTGTTTAAGTGCACTTACTAATCTCATAAAAGTTCTGAAGGCTGCACATTGTTCGTACTTTAACACATGGCAGTTTGGTTCAGTGGAATGGGAGCTCCCAGTTACATGCAGTTGAATTGCTCTTTCTCTGCTATCCTCCAGATCCCTGGTGCATAACAATGGAATACTCAGTTCCTTGTTACAGTATTTTTGCTCTTGTCTGTTCTGGATCTGGAAGCTGGGTGGCATGTCTCTTCATCACCTTGTATGTTCATGGACAGGGGTTAGTGCTGACTTACCAAATGTCTGAGTTTTTTATTTTGCTTTGAGGGATTGCCTTCACATTCCACCTTCCTCCCTCCCTTACCAGCCAAACAACTGATGCAACTCTGCAGACTTCCGACAGGCCACCTGAGCAGTTAAACAGGTTCGGTTTGCATTCTGCAAATCCTGCCTCATGCCAGTGTGCAGACAGGAAGGAAGGCAGCTTGTCAATGTGTTGCACTTTATCAGAGTGGACTTTAGACTTTCTGTTAAATGTCCACAAATGATAAGAAGCAGAAGAAAAAATAGAAAAGGAGCTGCCATTTGGAAGGCAAAATCAATCCTAGGACTCTTCACAGAAGCATTAGAGGTAGGGTTGATAATCATAATTGTTCAGCTTATATAATTTTGTAACCTTTCAGTTTTCTTTTATAGCCTTAAGCATGATTTCTTTTAATGAATACTGATTTTATCAGATTAATCAGCCACAGATGGGAAATTTTCAGCCTAAATGGAAGCAGGACCATGGTCTTCAGTAGTTAATGCTTTGCAGCAGTTCAGGTGTTGCCACAGTTTGATCACTGGAGGACGACAAGTGAGTAATGTCTCTGATAAACTTGTGAATTTGGTACTTGAAGACCAATCCCTAAAATTTGTCCTGAGGAAGCAGGATGTGTACACTAAAGACAGGAAGATTCTAGATGTTGAATGTGTTCATTCTTGCTTTAGGAATGCAACATGTTTAATCCATTTCCTTGCATGTGTTCTGCCAGCCTGGGGTTTTTTTGGCTTTAGGGCTTTTTTTGCAAGTAGGTAGCCATAAACTGTATCTGGACATAGTCTATTATTTTCTAACACACTAGTGCACATATACATACATAAAATCAGAATACACATCTGACTCTAAAAGAGATACATAAACCACTGGGAGGATGTAGAGAAGAGACTTGTTTGCCCCAAGATGTGCCTGCATTCTGTAGTGGATGCTGTGAGAATGGAACGTGAATGTAAGATGTGAATAGACCACAGACAGCGTACAGTAGATAAGGGGTTTCCTATCTGGATCACTTTTACTTTTTTGCATTGGTGTATGGTGACCATTTCTGTTGATTCCTCTTTCTTATGGTGTCAGTATTGTGTGCAGCCTTAGAGGAAATTAACAACTTCCCTTGAATATTCTCTTTTTATTTCTTTATTATTTTATTCAATCAAATGGAGTGAATTCTACCAGCATTATCCTTAACAGCATTTCCCTTTAAATATTTCTTAATATGCACTAAGGAAAATTGTGATAAAAGCTACTATATTTAGAAATTCTACACAAAAATGTACAGAACATTGTTGACAATATAGCATGTGCATCCAAACCAACAATTGCATCAAAACCAGCAATCAAAAATAATTTTCCTTTCATGGTCAGTACACGTTGAGAATTATTGACTGGGTGTGCCTTCTCTGCCTGCTGTCATTTGCCTGTATCTCTTTTATAATTGCAGATCTTAGCCCATTGAAGTCTTTCAGTTTACCTGTAAAGAAAAAAAATTAATGTTTCCCAGTTTCTTTTAATGAATACAATACAGTCTCTTCGTTGTATTGATACTTTTCATAACCAGCTGTATTTCTGAGTGCATCTGTTGGTTTTTTTACTTTCTTTACAACAAATGGTGATTGCCATTAAAGTGTCAAATATTTGACCATTGCTTAATTCTCATTCCCATGATGTTCATTGTTTTTTCAAATGCTGTAGATACCAGAAGTATGGGTATCCACACCTATATCCAGAGTGCAAGGTTGTAAAGGTTTAAATTGTTCTGCTAGCTGAATATGTTACATTTATTTTTATATGTATATTTTAGCCTTAGACTTTAACTGTGGTGGCAAGCAAATAAATGTATAAGGAAGCGGGTGGTATTTGGACCCACTCTACTTCTCTCTGACTCTTTGAGAGGAGAAGATTGACAGTGGCAAGACTTAGAAAAGCAGAAGTGAACAGCTGTGAACATTTCCATTCTTAGTCATCTGAGCTCAGTTGTGCGAGTGCCTTCGAACAAACAAGAAAAGAATAGCTGCGTACGAACTGCGTGAGTCGAAGTATAGTGACAGTCTGAGCAGAACTTGAAGGGGTGAAAACCTTCCTATTTTGTTAGTTTTGACAAGATGACATGATTTGTGTGTGTTTAATTAAAAATCTTTACCACCATGCTAGGCAATGATAAAGAAGGGGACCCCTGAGCTGCCATCAGAATAATTGCTTCAGGAATGCTCCTTCTGCAGGAGCTGTTTGAAATAGCACACACAGATGTACTTGTCCTTGGCTGGCGAGATTGCGAATGGATTTCATTGCACTAACTTTAGAGCGTTGTCTTGCATGTATAGGTCAGGGAGCCATTTCATAGCCATTCCAGTTGGGTGAAGAAGTGCTGTTGCGATGGCCTTCTGTGTGGGATTTGGTAGGAAGAGATTGGTTGTTTTGACCATTTTTTAAAGTTGGTGAATTGAGTAACTTTTCTTCTAGATACAGGTTATGTCAAAGACTACTGAGCCTCCAGAGAAGCTGTATAAAACAATAAAATTAAGTGATACTACAGCAGGTACTAAGAAAACAAAGTATAAGAGCTTGTGCTTCTTACATTGATTGCTTGTTTTAAAGTGATGTTATACACCCTTCCCTAAAAATAAATGATTTTTCAATTTGCCTGAGATTTATTTAATGTTCACTTTCTTTTGTAATGTTTTCAGTCTTAGAATTACCTTGCATGCTTGACAAAATGATATATTTTGTGGTAGGCCAGCTGAAGCCAAAAGAAAAAGTTCAGAAGGTTATGATATGGTTAAAAATGAGAAGTGAAAACAAACATGTCTTAAGTGCCTCTCTCTCTTTCCACCTATTTACTTTAAGAAATGGTAATCATCCCATTGTATGGCCTTAGGTGGTGGTTTGTTTGTGCAGCTAAGGGTGTGTATTCTCTTTGTTAAACACACTTTAGAGATTACTCTTCAAATTATGTGGGTGCTATATTTGATTTTATCTGCTACTTGAGTCATGCCACATTTCAGCTGTAGGTTATGTTTTTGTAATTTCTCAGACTTGCCTTTTCCTTTCAACTCTCTACATGTCAAGTTGTAATTAGCAAGATGTGGTCTTGGTGTGTGGTACAATGTTTTTACCAGGTTATAGAAAAAATTATTCTAGGCTTTAGCATGTATGATTATTATTGTGAAGCAGCTTGTAAGTCCGCTTGAAGCTGTCACTTAGGAAACCTTGCTTGGTATTGCTACTTCTTATCTATCTATCTATCTGTGTATCTAGATACAGATAGATATATGAGTTAGTGTATATATGCAGATGTGTGTGTGTTTGTATATATGTGCAGTCTTTCAGATTGTGTCCCTTCATTCACCTGTTCATGATATCCAAGTAGTTAACAACAGTCTCTCTTTTTTAAAGATTACTGTGAACTGGGAGATCTTCCACCCAGATCCCCATTGGAGCCAGTGTGTGAAGATGGCCCCTTTGGGCCAGTGAAAGAAGAAAGGAAACGGTCACCCCATGAGCTTCGTGAGCTGTGGAAGAAAGCCATTATTCAGCAGAT
This sequence comes from Corvus brachyrhynchos, assembly GCF_000691975.1. Lineage (NCBI taxonomy): Eukaryota > Metazoa > Chordata > Aves > Passeriformes > Corvidae > Corvus > Corvus brachyrhynchos. The sequence continues at coordinate 2,699,554 of NW_008240046.1, forward strand.
ACTGCTCCTCAGAATGGAGAAAGAAAACCAGAAGTTACAAGGTTGGTGGAGTTCTTGGGTACTACACCCTACTGCAGTACAAGTTCACCTTTTGGTTTTCTCTGTGGCTTTGGCAGTGGACTGCACCAAGCCTTAATGAAATGTTTTAGGAACGTACAGGTAAATCAAATTCGCAACATCTCCCTCAGCACTCATTAGTGTAGGTGACAATGGATGATAGTTTTTTCATTACTTCACCTTATTATTTGTTTACTTGATCTGAAGTGACACTCTTAGGTTTACCATGGCTGAGGTTTATGAGGCTTGTGCCAAGAAGCTCTTGCAAGGAATTCATCATGATCAGTATCGTGAACTGAATTCTTTTCTACATTCACATCCGCAGGTCCTTGTCTAAGTGTTGGTCGTTACAACGTTGTGTTTAGCCAGTCTTGAGGCTCAAAGGAAGTTCTGAAAGAGGTGGTTGTGGACTTGGAACTATGGGTGCCTGCAGTAGTACCCACACTGTGCAGGCAAGGTTTCTGTAGAGAAGTAATGACTTAGATCAGTCCAAAGGGTGATGAGAAGGAACTCGAGAAATTGTAATTTGCAATTATTCTCAACCACAATTTTTCTGTGAATGACTGAGCTGTGACAAATCCATTTTGGTGGCAATTTTTACATATAAAGAACAGCTGTTATGCAGAATCACAAGTGATTGCCTTTGAGAGCTGCTCCTTTGAAGATATGAATGATGAGGACAGAAATGTTTATCTGGGTGATTTTAGGTGTTCAGGAAGGGAGTAGGCACCTGAACCCTCAAAAGGGGAGGTACCTGGCATGAAAATGGCAATTCTTCATTTTCTTGTGTAAACTTGATGAAGGACTGACTTCCAAGAAGTGTGTAGAGAGAGGGCCCAGCTGTGTGAAAAGGTCAGTACACCAAACTTGAAATCCTTCTTTAAACTCAGGCTAAGACACGCGGCTGGAAAGACAAAACACCTCTTGAATATTGGATATGGCCTGCAAAAGCACTTGGCCCACCTGTAGGCTGTTTGCACCTGGCAGTATAGCTCTTCTGTTTCAACCCTATCTGAAGAACACCTGACACCCGAGTTTCCTAAGAACCCCACAGGTGACAAGCATGTTCCCAGCAATGTACTAGCTAATCCAGTAAAATAAAATATGGCTATGGATACCAAATATACAGAGTCCTTGGCCAGAGGCTGAGACCATCTGGAGAAGAGGTACTGAGAGAAATTATTTATACAATCTCTTCAAGCTTAGAACAGTGCTGTTATAAATGAGCTTCTGTAACGTTTTAATGGCATTTAGAAATAAATTTTCTCTGTATTGTGTATTTATACTCCTGATATTTTTTAAATTTCTCTTGTATTCAAATTATCTGAATCTACAGCCTGCAGTCAAATTTTGGCAAGTGCAGGTCATTAATATCCATACACATTTTAGTAAGTTTACCTAGGTGCTCCAATTTTGTCTCCCCAAAAGAAAAAATTGCAAAACCATCACAGATACATTAAGATGAGCATATCTAAAAAGCCAGTTAGTGAATGAATGAGGTGGGTGTTGGCAGAACTGAAGGCCCAGCTGTGCTGTACGCCCTGAAGGGTGAGGAAGTTGTCCTAGGTAGCTGCTGCATGAAGAGCTCAGATGGTGAGACAATACTTGAAAACAACAGATGACTGTGCTGCAGCGAGCACAGCATCTTTACTAGTTGCGCTTATGTGTGATATTGGGAATTATTTAGAATTATGTAGATACTGACACTGGGTAGTGTCAGTATCTAAATAAGCTTGTTGATAAAGGCATATTCTCACCTCAGTCTTCACACGTCACATTTTTGCACATAGCATACGAAGACTGAATATAAAGCAGAAAAGTCTGAGAAGTTGCCAAGCACCAGAAAACATTTGTTTGCGGAAGATGAAACATTGAAAGATTTCTCTGAGTTCGTTTTCAATTAGGCTGAAATTTAAATGCCCTTTTTTTAAGTTATATTCATACAATACCACCTGTGTTTTGCGGGTTTTTAATACTCTGATTTATAAATATGTTGGTTTTGACCTGACAAAGATGTGAGAGGTTGAAAAATAGTTTAGATGGACTGAATCACTTTCAGTGTGGATAGGCAGCTATAATTGTATTTCATGGATCTGTAGTTAATCACTGAATTAAAAATTAAATACTCTGAGATCCGAATCTTGCAAACACTTAGGTAATCTCATAACTCACATGAATAACCTCATTGAATAAAGTCATTCACATATGAAAGCAACTACAGGATGAGGAGGTGTACTTCCCAGATATAAACAGTTCTTTTCTTTCTCAGTTTCTAAAATCTAGAAGCTTGTGTAGTCAGTGGGAGTACAGGACAAGATAACCCTTTGTGACTCCCAGAATTCAATAATCTAAAAAACCTTAATTGCAGATACAGCTCTCAGAACAAGTTGAGTTTAGTGTCTTGATAGTGTCATTATGAAATGTAAATTTCAGGCAGTCTTTAACTGTTTAGTAAATTTATATAAAGGAGTTGAAAATACAAATAATAGAGAGTTAAACTATCAAAAGATAATATAATAACATTTTAACATAGATTGTCTCAAGACTGAAATGGATAGGAGTGATTCTGTGAATTCATAAGTGAAATCCTCCAAAGTAGCAGCAGGCTTATGATATATGGCAGAATGTCCTCAAAATATGAGTATCTTGTTACCATTACAGTAATGCATCATCACAACAAAGAAGTACTGACATCATGGCAAATTAATTAATAAACATGATCACTTTATGATACACTATTTCAAAAATTGCGTTATTTGTAGGAGAATTATTTTTTAATTTTTGTTTAATACTGTAGAACCTTTCCAGACTTCTACATATTTTGAACTTTTGCTCTGCTCATTTTTTGCAAGTAGAGAGCTGCTCTTGTCCTGGAACTAGGTGCATTGAGTACTCAGCCACATTACAGCCTAGTTAAAAAATTGAAACCTATTTTGTTAATTTCTCCATAAATTTCCCACTGTTTATGTCTCTCCTTAGTGCTCTCTTTTTAGCTTAGTCTTGGATTCCTTATAGCATTTTCTTTCATCATTTCATCCTTGTAGGAATAAATGACTGACATATTTGTGTCTCATCTGAACTACACCTCTTTTTCTCCTCTTCTACTTTTTCAGTCTTGTTACCTGCACAAATCCATCTACTGGCACAAAACATGCTTTATTATTTAGTTTACATGATTACCATTAATAAATCCTGTTTTCCAGGCACATTATAGTACTAAAATGCCCCCACAGAAAAAAAAAATTTAAAAGCTTTACCAAGACTCCCTTTGAAGTTCTCACTCCACTTCTAAACTTTGGAATTACACTCAGCTGCAGAATTGTTTTCATTTCTGCCATGGTTTTTTGATGCTTTCCCAGCTATTGTTTAAAATTTTTTTTAATCCCTTATAGATAACACATGAAGATACAGTGCAATATTCTCATAAATTGTAATGTGGGAAAACCACCAGTACAACAGTGAATCTCTGCTCCAGGAGCTGTGATGATCTAAACTGTCATATTTAAGACTGAGTTATGCATTGACCTTAGTTCCTATTTATTCATTGGGGACTTCAGGAGAGTCGCACACAAATGTAGTGCTTATAGCCCTATTTGCGTCCAGGGCTCTGGAATTTTCTATACTTGAGCTTTCCTTTTTATGTAATCTGTAAATCTGTGAATGATCACCTTTAAAGTAATTTTTTTACTTTGTCATTACTATTATGGAAATGTATGCATAACAGATGACTAAATTGGGTTTGTGTTTTTATTTGCTGAAGGTCTTCTGCACTGAAGAGCTGGGAAAATGAAAATTCCTGTTATGAAAATCTTATGTTTATTTCATTAGTCATCATCTCTCATGTTTCTTCATATTTAGGAGTTGACTAGCAGTAGGGAATTTAATTTACCTGGCCAAACATAATTAATATTGCATGTAATATCTTTAAAAACCAAACAAACCAATCCAACCCCACAATCACTAATGTTTAAATACATAATGTTTCAGGTGGATTGGATGATGAAGTTGTAAGTTAAATTAATCCATTTTACAAATAGTAAACAATATTAACTGCTACATTCATATCACTTTTTAGCATCTGAAAACAATTTGCAGAACAGACGTCTGAAACTTGACTACGAAGAAATCACACCATGCTTAAAAGATGTAACTTTGATTTGGGAAAAAATGTTGAGTACACCTGGAAGGTCAAAGATTAAATTTGATGTGGAAAAAATACACTCTGCTGTTGGGCAAGGTAAACACGGTTTGGTTTTTTGAGTTGTCGAAATGCATGTAAATAGTATCAGAAAAGGAATAGTGTGGCCACTTAATCACTCCTTATAACCAGATTCTCTCTAGTGCTGTTCTCAGGCTGCTGACCAAACAAGTAACAACTTTTGGTACCATCATGGTCATGCAAATGCAAGTACCAGTCCCTTTCAGTGGTAGCTGCAGTTGTATACTGGAGCTATAACATACATTTTTGAGTAACATCTGCCCTTACAGGAGAGTTGTATGCTACCTCAGTGTATTACAATTGTTGCAATCTGATTTTATAAATTAAAAGTTACAATTAAAGAAAAAAAGCTTGGATAATGCAAATAAATGACTGTGTGAATAACTGAAGAAGCCCTGCATTGTTTTCTGGAAATTCTCTGTTCCAGCCTGTGTATTGTGTCTGTGCACAAACAGTAGGCATGGGTATCTCTGCAGAACTGCCTTTTCTCTGAGTTCAAGAACACTTTATCGCTGCAAACACCACTTACAGTCTTCCTCGCAACTGCAGGGCTGAGCAACCATCCCTATCTCCACTGCACCAAAAGTAATATAACCTAAGGATGTTTATTAAATATTCTAAGAAATGGGGCTATTACTCAATATTACATTTGCCATGATTGGACCCAAAGGCCTTAGGCTGAGCGCTGTATGGAGCCGATGGTGAAGATGGCTACTCCAAGGAGCTTTTTATAGTTCTATAAAAAGCTTTCCAACATGTAAAGAAAGTGCCAAGATTTAACCACTGTCAGAAGTTCAATATTTAAATATTGCACCAGACTATGTGCAATTATACCAGCAAGTTAAACCAAAGTGCCCATTTAAAATGACTGGATAAGTCTAGATTTCTAACAATATCAAATCCTAATATGTTTTGTTATCTTTCCTTGTAAGTTGTATGCTTGAGCAAGTCTTGATTTCTCCTGTGGTTATTGTCCTCCATATGTTACGTGTATACCAAAAGAAAAAAAACAGTCCTAAAAACGTCAAGCTGTGAGTTACTTCAAACTGTAATATCTGGTTCCAGTGCACTATGGATTAGACAGAATACTTTCCCAAGTGAAAGTGCATTGATTTCTTGTGGAGAGGATTTAATAGTGAGTGAGAGCCTTGTGCTGAATTAATTATACTCTCAGAGCTTTACATACAGTTTAAAAATGAAGGCTATCATTACTTATGTGAAATAGTTAAGTAGCATCCTCCCTCTTTACAGAGAAATAAATTCAAGTTTTAAAACATTTTAATGTGTACCAGTCATTAAGCAAGCTGATAGCAAAACTAGAAATACAATACTTGCCCGCTGATTATCTGCTTTGTGTTGTAGTCTCTATATCACATCTCATTTGTACTTATTTATATTTTTGGTACGTGTGCATCCCACCTTCCTAAAACATACTCGTAACAACAAAGTCCATGCTATGTTGAAACTGTCAATTAGTTCTATTGCAGTGCTTTATTGTGTACTTTGCATGGAAAAATGGGAGATAAACATACAACTTTTCAGAGACAAGTATTGCAATTCTTGATGCCTGTTCTAGTGCTTCTCAGACTAGATGTAAGCATTAATCTTAGGCAGCTCATGGTGTTTCTTTCTGCCTTAAATCTCTCCTGTTATGGTGCTGATGTCTTTTATTGGTTGAGGAAGTAAAAGCCTTGTAGTTTATCTACTTCTGTGGTCCACTGGAGGTAACCAATAGGGATCTGCCTGCCTGTGTAGCAGATAGGGATCTTCAGTTCCTCAGTCCTGTTAGCTCAACTATAGCAGAACCCTCAGTAGGAGTACAAATTACTGGTTTAATTGCTTTCTCTACTCAGGAGTACCACGTCACCACCGTGGGGAGATATGGAAGTTTCTAGCAGAGCAATACCATCTGAAACATCAGTTTCCAAGTAAACAACAACCAAAGGACACACCTTATAAAGAACTCCTAAAACAACTAACTTCCCAACAGCATGCAATTCTTATTGACCTAGGTAAGTACAGTAGTGGTCTGAAATTAAAACAAGGGGTTTATGATCTCTGTAAGATACCTAAAGAAGGTAACACACAAAAAGCCTTTCACTGTTTAATAGTAGGTTGTTGGTAAGAACTGCTTTTAATCTGGTGTGAGAAACCAGGAGCTGATGCTTTTCCAAGAGGATCACAGCTCTTGTGTGTGGGATAATCCCACACTGAACTCAGTATTCATTATGTTCTTTCCTAATAAAGGCAAAGAATCAATGTCTTCCAGAGCACAGCACTGGCAGTTTGGTTCTGAGGAGCTGTGTGGGGCAATTTAAGAAGTGCATTATCACTACATTTGATTAAAAGAATTTGCAATGAAAAACTCCATCAAAGGAAATTATGCACTGCAAGTAACCAAATGTCATATGAAGGAATGCTAAAAATTTATGGAAAAAGTTGTACTTGGTCTGATCTGAATGATTATTACCCTTTGCGTTATTTTCTCTTACATCTTTTCTGTAAAGCAGTAGTACAGAATTATCCCATCATAATTCTGCTCTTTATAACTACTCAAACAGTATTTAAGCATTTTTCACTGCTAATGAATGTACCCCCTTTCTTACCTGATGAGGAAGGATTACCTATACCCAGGGCTGTCTGGGAGCACACATTTATTATTTTATTAAAGACTCAACATGCTGACTGTCTTCAGTGGGTACTAAACTGTGAGAAGATTTGCTGAGTTTAGATGGTGACTTAAGCTTTAGATGACAAAGAGGGTATTTTCTCTGTTTCTGCAACACTTAGTAAAGTGAGTCAAAATACCAGAGCAGTGCATAGAAAATACATAGGAATGAGAAGGAACAGGTGTGTTCCTGCAGAAAGTGGCATGACCGCAGGTGGGAAAGGGTGGTGGTGGATGTCACCTTCACTTTCCCCTACTTGGCAGACCTGCCTGCTTTCAGCTTGGCACTGGGAAAGTAACAGGCCAAGGAGCCTTAATGCCAGCTGGGAATAGGCAGTGGATGTGTGCAAATTGTTTCCCTTCACACTTTTCACACCAGATCTAGGAACTCCCCATGACTGAGCAGTGCCAGACAACAATCTTTTGTGTTTGAGAGAGACATTTACATGCAGCCAGAGATCATTTGCTAGCAAATACCTATTGTTCCACCACAGCTGGTATTGGTAGCCCTGGCAGTGAAGGGTGGGACGCTGAAGTGGTTCAGTAAGAGGCAAACAGTTTTGTGCTGGGTCAATTAATTGAGCACCTTCAGCAGAGGGATGGTGCTGGGATGACTCCTGGACAGTAGGGAGCACTATCAGTCTGAGCTTGGTTGTCTCACATAGCAGACTGGGGCTTACTGGCTTGGCAAGCTGTTTATGTTTTCTGCCTGGTTCTGCGCACAAATACTTTCTCATCTTAGCCACGTGTTCTTCTCGTAGAAACAAATGACTGCATGTGTTGGCAAATTGGTAACTTCGTGGTGGTTTTCAAGCAAGGTGTTGTTTTTGCCAGGGTGCTATTTGCCAGCCCATTAGCTGAGGGAGGGATTGGGTCCTGTCATAACCATAAGATGAATTAGGAAGCTGAAGACTTCCTAGTGATTCACATTGAAATAGAGCTGTGCTGCACGGTAACCGACAGCATAACTGGATAGGCAGCTAGAAGGAATTTGCATGTTCTGCCTTGCATTCCTTCAGGCTATCAGAAGCATTTTCTTAAAAATCTTTAAGAATCCTTCTGAAAGCATGCACTTATACCTTGAAAGAAAAAAACTATGTTCTTGCAACATGTGGTTGTAATACCTAAAAACCTTTCCCAAATTAGGCTAAATAGGTCTTGTTGATACAGTATGAGCCAAAGCTGTAATAGCATTGCTTGCACTTAGTTGAATTGATGCATCCTCAGATGTAAATAGTGCTTCCTGAGATTGACGCCAGCAGTGTGCATGTGGATGCAGGGCTAAGGTATAGCAGCTGCTTTGCTGGCCCAGTTTACATGTCACAGTGCTATCAGTGTAGGAAACCATCCATCACTGGGTGTTTGCTGAACATGGTATAAAATTATGTTTCGTTTTATTGCATCTAAAAAAATTAAGTAGTAGGTACTTACTCTCACGTTCTGGGCCTCTAGAGGTATCACAGTTCATTTAGAGTCTCTTTTCAGCAGGGCCAGAGACCTTTGCTCCAAAATAAAGGCTAAAATTCTTAGTTAACTCAGAGCACCCAGAAACACATCAGCTTGTGAGTTTAGCAGTTCTTCTCCTCCTCCATTTACTGCTTTTTAGAACTTCTTCGCATTTTTATTCTTGCTGAGTTTGTAACTCTTTTTCATGACTTACGTGAAATGAGCTTTGCTGGCTGAGTGAGGCAGTGCAGGTCTGCCTTTAGACTGTGCTGTAGAAGCTTGTCCTTCAAGCAAAGGAATGCAAGCTTCTTCTCATTTGAAAGCTAGAAATACTTCTTCTGTAACATTCAACTCTGACACCCTGGCCAGGGAGACCTACTCAGGACTGAGTGCCATGTCCCATGTGACAGGCTACAGCAGCTACCAGATGGCGGAAGGACTCTACCCCGGGCTTTGTCTTGAAACAGGAGTTCTGATATTATCTGGCAGCACAGCAGCATTCCAGAAGCTAAAGGGTGGGGTGGTATTTAACAAGTGGGCAACCAGAAAACAAGCTCCACTTAATACTAGAACAAAAGAGGTATTCAAATTTCAAAATACCTCTGTTGAGGTATTTCAGAGGAAGTTTGATAGGGGGAGGGTTTTTTCCTAAAAGTGAAAAATTTGCCTTTGGAAGATTTTTTTTTTAAAAATCTGTAAAGGTTAAAGGTTAAGTCTTTAATGTCTTTGTTCACAGAATCAGAGTGGTTGAGATTGGAAAGGAGCTCTTGAGATCATCTAGTCCAAATACCCCTTGCTCAAAGCAAGATCTGCCCAGGCTGCCTAGGATCATGTTTGCTCAGATTTTGAGTATGTCCATAGATGGAGACTTCACAACCTCTTTGGGCAGCCTGTGCCAATGTCTATCCACCTTTATAATTTAAAAAAAAAAAAAAAAGGTGGAATTTACTGTTTTTCAATTTGTGCCCACTGCCTCTTGTTGTCAGGGAGCACTACTGGGAAGAGCCTAGTTCCTTCTTCTTCATTCCCTTCCACTGGGTATTTGTGCATCCCCCTGAGCCTTTCCTTCTCCAGGCTGAACAGTCCCAGTTCTCTCAACCTCTCTTCATAGAAGGGATGCTCCAGTCCCTCCATTATCCTAGTGGCCCTTTGCTGGACTCTCTCCAGTATGGGCATATCACTTTTGTAGTGGGAACAGAGAACTGGACACAGCAGTCCAGATGTGGCCTCACCAGTGCCGAGTAGAGGGGAAGGATCACCTGCCTCCAAATGCTGGCAGCACTCCCAATGCAGCCCAGGATACCATCAGCCTTCTTTTCTACAAGGGCAAATTGCTGGCCCGTGTTCAACCTGCTGACCACCAGGACCCTTGGGTCCTTTTCTGCAAAGCTGCTTTCTGGATGGGTGGCAAATGCTGGTGCATGCATTTGTTCCCTCCAGGTGCAGGATTTTTGCACTTAACTTTGTTGAACTTCATGAAGTTCCTGGCAGCTCATTTCACCAGCCTGTTGAAGTCCCTCTGAATGGTAGCAAGTGTATCTCTTAACTACTCCCAGTTTTCTATCATCTTCAAACTTGCTGAGGGTGTGCTCTGCCCCATTGCCCAGGTCAATTAGTGACCCTCCCTAATAAGGGATCAGCTGGAACAAAGGCTCCAGGCACCCTGTCATCAAGGGCAACTGACAAAGGTTGGTTAGCATCAGCCTTACCAGCACCAGCCTTACCAGCCAGCAGCAGTACCCTCACATTTGCAGGAGTCCCCTGCTGATCCTGGACAAAGTCTCCATATGCTCATAGCTCTAGGAAACAAAGCCCAGAAATGGCTGCACAAAGGGCTGTGTCTGTTGGCTGCCTCCATGAGCTGTGCTCTCACATAATATGTATATAGCATATATCGTAGCTTATATATAGCTACACAATTCTTGGTATGGTACAGGCTGCAGAAAAAAAAAAAAAAGGCAAACTGAGTTTTTACTCACTGAGTAAATGTTGTGGGTCAAACTGATTGTGTAAGTTACCTGGTTGGTTTGGTTTGTTTTTAGGACACCAAGTGCTGTATGAAAATTTACAGATAAGCCAGTCTGGGGTGAAAGCCATCATCTTGTTCTAGAACTGGAGGACTAGAAATGGCTCTGTTGTGCTCTTACAGCTCTACAATTAGTATAGTTTACCTTAGGCTGGGATTTATAGAGACATGAGGAATAGAGACAAAGCCCATTGCTAGCAAGAGAAAATTTTGCTCTGACATCTGAGTCCCACTCTCCAAGCACTTGTCATTTGTGTTGGTGTTCATGGGCAGAACAACCAACCCCATGTAAAAGGGGATTTTTCTATCATGTTGGTGAAATGGATCAGCGCATGCAAAAGTCTGAGCTTCATGGTGCAGGAAAGGAGGAAGGACCCATAAGACTTCTAGGGACCAAGGCAAGGAGAGATGTGACAAGAGACACACTTACATGAAAAAGACAAAAAGAAAAAGTAAAGGGAAGGGGGCTCAACCCAAGTAGATCAGATGTTCTAAGTCTGTGCCTGGATCCTAATAGTTGTTTAAAAGCTAACACTTTTTAATCAAGAAAGAACTGGGTGACTCATCAAGCCACTGAATCAAGTCTGTCACTATTACAGACGACCAGGTCCTACAAGCGCTTTAATAAACTGGTCAGGGACCAGTCTTAAGAACCAGGTATTCAGCTGTTCCAAACAACAGGTCTTCCCCACCCCCTGACAGTTTCTAAATTAACTTCACAATGACTGTAACAACACAGTGGTAGAGTGGAAGAGTCAATTGCTTTGTATCATTAACTTTCTTATGGTCTTCCTGTGGGTTGGCTCAAAATCTACTTCTCAAAAGAATCCACATTCTTGAAAGACTCTTTAATTTGACAGTGTGACAAGGGTTGGAGAGTTTTGTTGTTTATTTTTTACTTTAGGTCACTAACTTCAGCTGTTTTCACAGGGCGCACATTTCCGACACATCCATACTTCTCAGCACAGCTGGGAGCTGGGCAGCTGTCACTCTACAATATTTTGAAAGCCTATTCACTTCTGGACCAGGAAGTAGGATATTGCCAGGGCCTTAGTTTTGTAGCAGGAGTTCTACTACTTCACATGAGTGAAGAAGATGCTTTTAAAATGCTGAAGTTTCTCATGTTTGACATGGGCCTGAGAAAACAGTATCGTCCTGACATGACAATTTTACAGGTATGATTTCATTTTTTTTAAGTAAAGGATGCTGCTGCTAAATAATAATAATGCAATACAGCTAGCATTGTCAAAACCTAAACTTAAATTGAGTTCTCAAAAATAGGGAAGAATAATCTAGGAAAAGAATACATCATCTTAAATGCACTATTTTCAAATCAAAATACTTCTGGGGAAACTACAGAAACCATAAATAGGAAGACTTCTGTTGTGTTCAAATGAGGTTCAAATGATCCTGCAAATGAGCCTGTTGTAGGCTCACAGGTGACCCATCCTGTGTCTTTTAGGTGGCTTCCGAGTATTTCTTGTTTTCACACAATTTTATCCCAACATCAATTGACAAATATCTTTCTCTGTTTCTGATAAGTATGAAGCATGGACTTTGCTATTATGAATGTCAAAACATGTTGATCTTTAGTCTCTTGCTCTTATTCCATGCAGATCCAGATGTACCAATTGTCTCGACTTCTTCATGACTACCATCGAGATCTCTATAACCACCTGGAGGAACATGAGATTGGCCCCAGCCTCTATGCTGCTCCCTGGTTTCTCACCATGTTTGCCTCCCAGTTTCCCCTTGGATTTGTATCCAGAGTGTTTGGTAATTCTTCATAAAACTTGTCTCTGTTCTTTCTGAAGTCTTATATTTGGAATCTTGTTATTAGGAACAGCATTACTATCCAATCTGTTTCAGACACCCAGGAGAAGTATTTTGCTTACTGTGAGCAGAAGAAAAACAACAGATATCATCCTATGGAGTGTGCAGTATTTCAGTAAAACTGGAAGAGAGAGGAGAAAAGTAAACAACAGTCCCTAATGTCTTTTCATCCTTATTGTTACCCCACCTTGTAACCACTTTTAGAGAGGATGTAAAATTTGATGCCATGAAGGCAGGCATTGTGTTATAACAATGACACTCCAACACCAACAATTAATTACTTTCAAGCTGAAAAGAGATGTAACAAAGGCATCATCTGAGAAATATATCCATTTACTCCACTGTCATAATTTCCAGCAGTCATTATCATCATTTCTAGCAGTGTCAGCAGAAAATTAGCTTGAGGGGTATGTTTTAAAGCACACACAGAGATGGCCTTTGCAGTGTAAATGCAAATTGCAGAAATATAAGATGTTTAAACTAGTGTTTCTTATCCTGACAATTTTAGTTCCAAAAATGTTTGGAATCATTGGGGATTTCGTTTCTAAAGTCACTTCTGTTGCCTATTTTTAAAATCTCCAGAAGCTCTCTTTTTAAATTAAATTCCAGTTAAGAATTTACCTTGATGCTATCTTCTGGATGTATATTTCATAGATTGTTTGGTGTTTGAGAAGATGCTTTGTTTCCTTTTCAGTTGTTTGTTTTTCAACTTCATTATGTGGTACTGGATTGTCCATAATGAGCGGGGTGGACTGGAGCTTTCTCCCCAGTTCTTCTCTTCTAATGAGAAGCCAGTTTCATTTTCTTTAGTCAGTCTCATTTAAGAGATGCAATGAAGAAATTATTTATTAGCACATTAATATTGACACTTTCCTGACTTAAAAACAATATGGTCCTGTCTACCACAAATAGGAATATAGAGCTCAAGAAGAACCAACAAGAATCCTGGCTGGTTTCTGTTTAAGGGCATGCTAAAAGTAATGCTAGAAAAATTCCCAGTGAAAAGGATGGTGTGTAGAGTAGAACTATATGTCCCATGATTAACATCCAAACTCTAGGGAAAACAGCATGCTTTTTTCCTGGAAGGTTAATGTACATCAGCAAGTATGTAGCTGACAGTAATAATCTGTAGGAATCAAATGAAGTGCTGTATACAAGTGTCATATTCTGAGTTTATAATCAGTTCATCTTTTTGTTATTCTTAATCTTTCATAGTATTGTACATGGTAAGAAGTGTCTTTGAATGGGACAATTGACTGCAGTGAGGTTATAAAAGTGCCTTGTGTATTCAGTATGTTTGGATTTCTGCCTTAATAGACAGATTAGTACTTTATCTGTCATTGGAGGATTGTAGGGCTTTAGAAAACAAAGGCTTTGCATTAGAATAGAAGGTACAGATACGTGGTCTTCACACGTCTGATTTTACATCAAGAAGAGAAAAGCATGTGTGAAAGAAGCTGTTGCCTCTTAAAAACCTCTGATGTTTTTTAGGGAGAAAGTTCAACGTGACCAACACTTGCAGTTTTTAATGTTTCAAAGTATTTAGTAATTTCCTTAAAACAGTATTTACTGGAGCTATGTAGGATGAGAACACTGGACATTTATTTACATTAGAAAGTAAAATCTCATCCTCACCCATACTAAAGACTCTGAAACACAACTTTGAACAAAAAATATTTGAGCTGTCACTCTGCCGTTGGCTGTCATTAGCAGCATGGCAAGTTAGGATCCAGTAATTTTTGACCTATGTCTTCACACACTTTTGCAGAATATACATATATAGGTTTTCCTTGCTCACTTATAAGAACCCTTGGGAGGAAAGAACGTTGATGCTGAAGTAAGTGATGTATAGGTTACTAACAGTCTGAGATTGCACTGCCATTTTCTAATACTATCTCTCAACCCTTGGTGTTTGAAACTAGCCCACTCCTATTTAATGATACAATTGTTACAGACCATTCCTTTGGATTTCCATAGAGTGTGCTTTTTGCAGGCGTCTGACAGGCAATATGTAAAAGAAGTGGGTTAGACTGTTTTATGAATCAAGTAACAAAACTCCTTTTAAGTTTTTATTTATCTGTCCAAACTTTCAACACTTCTCCTGAGCAGGAACTGATGAAAGTACGGGGTTAAGAAAGATGTGTTCTTTAGTACCCCTGCTTACTTATTAATAGAGGAGAATTGATAGAATAGTGTTTATTTTGTTTCAAGATTGTAGATAAAGCTTAATTTTTTTTAATCCTATAGGCTGCCAGTCATGATGACATTAATTTGGGTACCTTCACTGTATTGTTGTTGGCTGGCATCCCACTTAACATGAAGCATGGGGAGTGGATAACAAACAGGTCTTTGTTAAGTACTTGCTGTTTTACATGAGAGGGGTTTCAGCCATGTTTTAGTAGCTCAGTCATACAGACATTCATTCACAACTTTTAGGTCACCTTGAGTTAATCTGCATGTCATTAAGGGGCAGGTGCTGAATCATAAAAACTCTTTCTTTTTAGCTCTGCTTTTTTCACTTTGTTTCCTAGCTGATCTTCAGTATTTCCTGTCCTAATATAGAGCTTTCCCTATGAATCATTTTCCCATAGTTTTGAGTTTCAATAGAGAATTGAGGCAGATGCCTGCTCTGTTACCACTTTTTAATCATTTCTGCCATTGGAGTTCACATTCAGCTCAACACAGAGCTGAAAAATGTTACACCTCTTTTGGGACAAACGGTGACAAAGTGTGAGGTTTATGGTTAGTTTTTACTTGTGCTTTTCTTTCTTGGAGAGAGTGAAATGAGTTATGGCTTCAACATTGCAAGCTAGAGTGTTCAAGAGGGGAATTTCATTATGATACAAATTTGGAAATAAGAGTTTGGTTTTACTAAGAAAGGCTGTTAACAACTGTTTTCATAGGTTCTTCACTATATCAGAGTTACCTGCAGTTTTGCTAGCAGTTGTTTCCCATACAACGTTTGGTTTTTTCTATCTCTTTTCTTCACTCTTCTTTTTTTTTTTCTTTTTTTTTTTTAATATCAAGACATACTTTTTTTTTTTGGTGTCACTGTGCTACTTTATGTGTGATTGATTGTTTTTGTGGCTGCATTCACAATCCAAAGCAGGGAAAGAACAAGAGAGAAGCCCTTTCAATGTAAATTTATATTTAGGAAATATGATAAAACCCCACAGTATCTTCTATTCCTTTTTCACCTCCATCAGTATTGTTTCATTTGTTAGATGTTTCTGTCTGTAGCACCGTGAGTCCCTCAGTGAAACCAGGAGCAGATTCTGAGTTTTAGTAGAAGAAAAGTCAAATGCAGGGCAATGCTGTTTATACAGATTGGGTTTCTTGTCTGACGCCTTTATTGCAGACTTATATTTCTTTACTCTATAAATACATAGGCACTTTGTAAAGGAAAAGAAAGAAAGGGCATTACATTGAAAGGTCACTATATACTGTAGTTTCAGTGTGCTTGGCATGCCAGGTGCTGTCATTGCAGGGCCACCTGCAATATTTACACTTAAGCCCTATGACTAAGATTTCAGGGTACTTATTAATATAGTTATTAGCATATTAACAGAAGTGGTTGAGACACATACTAAAAATAAACACATGCACCTGAAACTTGAGGCTACTGGAAAGCGTGCATTTAGCTTCATGTGCTCAGTGTTGTATTGTGGTTTTGTGGCTTTCTCCACCAGATGAGAGAAGAACAGAATTTCAGATCTTCAGTTGTGTCTTCAGGTGTAGGTTTTTCTCCCTGTAGTATTATGATTTTTATAGGGCATTGGGGTTAGATTTCTATTCAAATTTATATTCCTATGAACATCAAAACAGCCCACTAAACTATTACATGCTCAAAAAGTGGCAACACTTATAAACTTGACCACCTAGTTCATTGGAGACTTAGCTTAAACTTGGATTGCTTTTTTTTTTTTGTGAAAACTCACTAAACAAATTGGTAAGCGATTGTGTTAGTCAAGTGTGCTATTCAGAGTAATAATCTTGATCCTATAAAACTTTTAAAGCCATAGCCAAAAGCACATGTCCGGTGCAGTGTATCTAGCCTCTGGGTCACTCCTATGAGAAGTTGTTGTCCTTGGACAATTTATTGTTTTAATATTCTTGTCAAAAGATGTGTTTGCCTGATATAATCTGTTTGTTCCTTGTTTTCACAGATATGCTCTTTCTTCAAGGATCAGAAGCTATATTTAAAGTGGCTTTAAGCCTTTTGGGAAGCCACAAGCCCTTGATTCTGCAGCATGAGAATCTAGAAACTATTGTTGATTTTATTAAAAGCACTCTCCCCAACTTGGGTTTGGTACAGATGGAAAAGACCATTAGTCAGGTATGAAATAAACCGAACACATGAGAGGTGTGCAAAGGAATGCTCTTATTAACACGTTCTCGACAGAAAAACCAGAACAGCTACTTCAAGCTGAGAACTCTCTTGTAGTTTGGAAGATGTTGAAAACTTTTGGAAGCAGATGACTTATAAGCTGACATAGTAGCTTTGTATGGTATTGTAACCATTGGTTATTGTCACTTTATGAAGCCTTTAGTGAAAATTACTTTAATTTTTTTTTCACCAAAGAATCTTGCCCTCCAAGTCTCATTTCAGAAGCAAGAATTGACTTACAAGAGCCTCACAGATGTTAACCTTACTTAATGAAATTAGAAGCCTGCCTACATTGACTCTGTCTCTACTGGCTTTTATGGTGCTGGCCCAGTATGTAACAGCACCTTACATTCTGTCAGGAGTACATGGGGCAGTGTAGACTCTTGCAGTGAGTGGTGAGTCTAGACAGCAAAACCTGGAACCCTTGATACAATTTTTTTAAACAGCAGACAAGGAAAATGGTGCAATGTTGCTAAGTTAGCAGAATAGTCCAGATGATACCTATGGAATTTGAAAAAATCACAAATTATTTCAATTAAGGCTTGCCTGTTTAAAAACCCTAGATGTTGTTACACTTGACATCTAAACTGCAGCAGGCAAATAGAAGATGGGCTTTAGCCAGTTTTTCTGAAGGCCCTTTGTGGTCCAGAACATAGGGGCTGTACTGTGCAGAACTGCAGATGCTGACACCCCCCCAAGGGCTGCTGGAGATCCAAGCCCATGGCTTGATGAAGAAAGCAGCAGCACATGCTCGGCAGAGGGCTGGCGAGGGGCTCCCTCTGAGCCCTGGCAGCAAAGCTTTCAGGGACACACGCTCACATTAGGGCCAGAAAAATTGCTCCTAGTGCTTACTGTCAAAGGAAGGGGATGAGAACCTGAAAGTCTGTGCAAGGGGAAGGAAAGCAAGGAATTTCCAGGGGGTGAAGTGGGTTGTATGTTACCTGCCAGGCTGAAAGACTTGCAGTGCTTAGGTGACCTGCAGAAAACCATGTGCTTTGAGTGGAGGGAGGGAGGGATGCTCTGTTTAGGCAGCTCTGAATGCTCTAAATTTAAAGTGGGTAGGTAGAAGTGAGTTGAAGGAAGAGCAGTTCCCCCACTTTGATCAGGGCTGACTTTGAAGAGAGCAGCTGTTTGACCAGCCCACAGTCCATACAGAGCTCCTGGGTTAGTCCCCATGCTCCTCATCCTTCTGCAGCATGGCCTTTGGTTGCCTTAACATGCCTTCAGTTCTCTAGGTTTCTAGTCAAAATTTTATTTGCCTCATGTTTCCCTCCTTTCAGTTTTGATAGTCTGGTTATGACAGCAGGGATTTCCCTCCCTCCTCGGGAGTACAGAGCCTAGAAGTGGTAGAAGTCATGAGAGGAACTAACATTCTGCCCTGCTGAATTGCACTGCTTGTCTTATTGAAATTTCAACAGGGTATCTTCTCCAGAGATGCTCAGATTCACAGAAAATTTAAATTCCCTATGTGTAATCAAACTCGAATTAAAATTGTATTTTGGCCTTCTGTGCTTAGATGCTCAGTATATATGTTTCTGCTGCTATTTATGAGATAATTTTTTATTGCACATGTGACATGTGACAGAAACATTTCATAAACTGATGTTTTCTTTAACCAACAGTTAAAGTTTTGTAGACAGAGCAGATAAATAAAATAGGCAATCATTCCTGTTACTTTTAACAGGTATTTAAGGTGGGATTTGGCATTTTACTCATTTTCAAAATTAATAAAGTACAAGAGGTTTAAAAATTAAGAATAACACTGGAACTTTCTTGTTGGGCTATTTTTCAAATACATTTAAAAATCAACTTCTATTTCTTCTATGTTCTGTGATTGGCACACTTGTCCTTTTATATACTGCCTTCTTCAATGCGTTTAGAGGAGATTGGAGTCATAGTTATGAATAATTTGAAGGCAGATGCTTGCCAGAACCTAGAAAAAAGAAAAGAAAATAGTTTTTTTCCTTTGGGTCACTCTGCACATCAATTTATTTCTCTGCTTTTAAAATAAAAGGTTTTCTTAATGTTCATGTGTAAGACTGAACGTTCATTTCAGTGATTTGTGGTTAACTAGAATAGAAATCTAGTCTGATGTTACATAACGTTTTTGTTAAGCGTGTTAGTGTAAGTATAGATAATTTCATTTTCTTTCAGCCTGTAAAAATACTATAGAATCATAAATAAAGATAGCAAAGTCTACTGTTTTTCATTTAAAGCTTTTATTTTACTTAGCCTTACACTTGTACATGTGGCAGGTGGGTTTGGACCACACTTTTTCTGAAGTGACAGGTAATTCTGGGTATGTCTAGAAGGGTTTACGTTAAACTGAGATGTATTCAGTTTGAAAAGGGGAATACCCTATGAAGTCCATACCCTTGGAACCTTTAGTATAAGTAGTTTTTGCTGAAGTCAGGCAGCAAATCAGTAGCAAAGTAGATCCAATGCCAATGTATTGCACTTTACTGCCTCAGTCTTGCCATTTCCACAATAGGAAATGTGAATGCCAAAAACTAAGTCCTTTTTTTGTATGCATTGATTAAATATCTAAGTCTAGATCTAGATCAATAGGTTTTAAATCATTGAAAGAGCAATGTTTTTGATCTGCACAGCACCTAATAATTTTTTTTATATACAACAGGTGTTTGAAATGGATATTGCCAAACAGTTGCAAGCTTATGAAGTTGAATATCATGTGCTTCAGGATGAGCTTATAGATTCATCTTTAAATGACAATCAGAGACTGGATAAATTAGAAAAGGCAAACAGTAGCTTGCGCAAACAAAACTTTGATCTCCTGGAAGAGTTGCAGGTACAATTTATATTTCATATATGATTAACATTCTAATTTTCTAATTTATACACCTTTTCAGAAGAGTCCTACACCACGTCACAGGAGGGATTGGTGCTTGGTCTAGTGAATTTAAAATGTAGCCACTTAAAAGTTTTATTTAGTTTAGCCCTCAAAGTTTATATGCAGAAGAAATTCTGAGAGTGGAATGGTTAGAGCAAAAATATCTCCCAACTGACCCATACAGAAGCTTGTATTAACCTGCAGTTCTTTGGTATAAAATTTGCAGATTTGGTAGCCTTCTAATTTCATTACTTTGCATTATATTCTGAGTTTAATTTTCCATAATTTCTAAAGTATTTTATATGTATTCATGTATCTCAAAAAATAATTTAAAGATGGTTTCAGTCATTAATGAATTTACCTTTTTTTCCCTTCCCATCCTTTCTCCCCTCCTTTTTACTTTGATAGGTGGCTAATGGAAAAATCCAAAACCTTGAAGCTACAGTAGAGCTTTTATTGACTAATGAAGGCAAACTGAAGCAGTCCATTCTCACTCTCGAGCAGGAGCGAGCAACTCTGCTGAAAGCTATGGAAGAGATGCAAAAAAAGCTGGGTGATACAGATGGGAAGCCGCTACTTTCTAGACAAGAACACATGGATGGTGACTGACGTGTACAGCTGTAACAGAGCAGAGAAGCTGAGCAAGAAACAAAGGGAAGAACTGAGTCATTTTGTCATGATCCATGGGGATTTGACATTGTTATGTTCATTGTACATGCCTTACTGTAGCAAAGCAAGATACGGGCATGGTGGCTTTCCATATCAGAGAAGCTGGTTCCTTGGGGAAAAGACTTCTTAGTGTGTAGAAATACTATGAAGAGTAAGATGCCACATAAGAAATAGTAAACAGGAGAAACTTACTAGAGCGTGCAGTCATACACAATACACTGTAAATATGGTATGGATTCCTCAATAAGTGCTTCTAAACCTAAGTGCTTTGGGTTTGTCATATTTTTTTTTTTTTGTTTGGATCACCACCATGTTAAGTAGCACATCCTTTAGAAGGTCTTTTGAAGAAATACGTCAGTGTAAAACCTTTGAATGGATGACTGCCCCATTGCAGCTATGCAGTGGTAACATTTACAGGGTGATTTGTGATTGGACTTGAGATTTTTGACAGTGTATTTCCCCTACAACTTGGCTGGGTTCTGTTAATTATGTTGTTGACGCTTCAGAAAACTGCTTCCTGATGCTTGAAGCTGTCAATCCATTGGACTCCAGGGAGCTGGACATTATCATATGGAGCTATGCATAACTGGGGGATTGCCTTCCTTTTTTTTAAATATGTTGGTTTAGTATATTTCTTGTTTGACAACCATTAATCTAGTGTATTGTTAGTTGGCATTATCTGATAAACATACTGTATATAGTAACTACATTATTCTTAACAAAATATACTGACATTAATTTGGTGAAGCCTGTGACTCTTGCAGCATCATTCAAGGATTTATATTCAGACTCCTCAAATTTCATCTTATTTATTTCTGATCTGCTGTGTGATATAAAACATCTTCTTGCTGAGAAACTAATGTCTACCATCATTTTTTTTCCCTTTATTTGCTACTCTGTGCCCACCCATCCTCTGAGAAATGTTAAGACTTTTTCTGAAGAAGTAGAGTCATTTCAAGAGCTTCATGGTGTGCCAGATATGCTTAAACTGTTTCATAAAGGGTATGGAATTTCTAATTAGGACACCATTCTTTTTGCAATGCATATTTCAAATAAGATTACGTAAATAAAAAAATAAGTCTCACTTTTCTTAATGCAAAAGTAGTTTGCAAGCCAGTCAAAGCAACACTGTGCAATAATACTCATGGATAAGCTGTTGTTCAGGTTTGCTTCAGAATTAGGAATATTGCCATATTTTTGTTCAGTTCCCAAGCACAGAGTTAGTAGACACTGGTGTTTTGTTATAGTGGAGAGTCATCCAGGATGTGATTTTTATATCTTTCGTTCTTGCAAGTCCACTTTGTATTCATTTAGTATTGAAATTCCACATACATCAGTTATTATTAATCCATTTACCTCTTAAGCTTGTTGTTTTTAATTTGGAAATCCATAGTGGAGCTTATGCTTCATGTTTAAAATCTTGTCATAATGGACTTCATACTGTTAGAGCACTCAGTAATGTTGCATTTTTACATCATAGTGTCATAGTTCAAACACTGACTTTTTAACAGGAGCAATAAAAATAATAATAATAATCTATGCCTACATCTATGTTGTTACATTTTTTGACATTGAAAAACAGAACCACAGTTGGTGGGGTGCCATTTCAGAACTGTGTGAGACTTCCCCTAAAAGTACAGTACCATCTACAGTGGTTGTTAATTTCCGTCCAACTCCCTGGTACAATAAAACAGTTGCCTCTATATAGTTAGAAAAGCGTAAAGATGCTTGTTATCTATTTACCAGTCATGCTTTCTGAGAACAGTGACTCTAGTTCTCATCTGAGTGCACTTAGTAATGGACTTACACAAATTCTCAGTAAAAGGCTTTGGACTAGAAGCTGGAGGGAAGTAATACCACTTAACAAGTTCCCAAGTTCGTAAAAGCTCAGGGCTTTTCCTTCCAGAAGTATGAGAAAGAAGTAATAGAGCCCAGAGTATGCTGTAGCTGAGCATCCTTAAGAATGTGTAAAATTAGATCTCCTGTTTTCTGAGTACCAGAAATTGTCATCATATACTGTCTTCCATATGAAGAGTAATTTCTGATTCAGAGAATATTTTTTTAAAAAGCCACCTGCAAATCCATACATTGAATCCCTCAGCAGAAATAGCAAATGAACCACTCCTGTAAAATCGAAGTTGAAACAATCAACATTTTCTCCATATCGCTTCTACAGATAAAAATCCCCAGCAGTGATGCTTAATCTTTGAAGAAAAGAAAAAACAGTGAAGGAAGAAGGAAGGAGTTCATCGGTATGTGCAACTTAGGTTTCCAAAGGTGCATGACAAAGGCAGTAAGGGGTACAGTGTAAGCGTGCTAGTGAATTACATGGATGCAGTAGTCCAGAGAGAGGTTAGCCTGAAATGTGGAAAAACTAATGTTGGCATGTGCAGCAAGAAAAAGGCAGGATCTCTGAAACCTTTGCACTGAACAGTGCTGCATGGGTGGAGGACCAGCTGTGGTGTGTTGTGGTCACCCAGTTCTGGTCTGGTATTCCTCCAACTAGTGCAAGTGATAGTTTGTGGTAGGTACCTGGGACTCCCTGAGCTTCTGGCTGTTCGATGTACTTCTATATTTTGCCCTGTTGTCTATTTCCAGAAATCATTATTTAATACAGAATCTGAGAAATGATACAGTGCCTATCGTGGGAAGACCAAAGCACTTTCATAAAGGCACAAATTCCCTTATTCAGAGTGAGAATTGAGTCACAAAAAAGTGCAATGATTTGCACCAGATATTTCAGTTTCTCACTGGTTGCTGACATCCAGTGCAATCCAGATGTTCTAAGTCGTGCCAAACTGTCTTACAGGTTTTCTGAAAGACTGTTCCAAAAGGTCTGTAATGTGTACTTGGTATGTCAGGCAATGCTCTGCAAAAACAATGTGAAATGGGAAAGACAGCCACTGGCACCTTGTCCTTTACTGGAAGCTATTCCTCCCTCCCAACAGTAACTCTCTCAGTCCCACCAAAACATGTTGTGTCCTTACCAGGTACCTCCTCTGCAGGTACCCAGCACCCGCCAGCTCTTGCTTGACACATGCTGGAATGGAAGCACTGCCAGCAATCCTCAGCAGCAAGGACTGTAGTATAGCAGTCAATTACTATTCTTGGGATTTTTTCAAACATAATAATCTGATAAGAATTGCATTATTTAGGACTGAGTTACAAAACTGCAGCTAGTAGGACTCTGAATGAAGGACAATAGTCTACGCATGGCAAAGAAGACAACATAGCCGGTGCTTTTTCTCCTTTGGGATCTTACTCCACCATTCAGTGGAGCAAGGAGATGAGTCCATTTTTTTTTTACTTCAAGCCCACTACAATAGGTGCTGCAATTCCACTGTAATAAAACAGCCCGGTATGTCAAGAGAGCAGAGCATACCACTTCTTAGCCAAGTCAGATGGGATACTGCCAGTGCCCTCAATACATTCCCCTCTCTCCTGAAGCTGTGGCTGCTTAATAAGATAATGCAGACATCTGGCTTAGAGGTACTTCAGGCCTCCAGCAGCTCTGGGCCTCAATGCCTGCTGGCCTTGCAACCCTTCAACAGAAAGCTGGAAGAAGCCAGGTGCTTCCCACCCTGCCACCATCTTTTAGGAGATGCATTTAAACTGAGTCTCTTGTGCTTGGTCCTCACCTGAGCTATGTTGCAGCTACACCTGCATCTGGCTACATACCCTTGTTGATCCTGACCTATGGGCTTGGCTTTCCTGCTTGAGCTAAGCCTTGTCTGGTCACCTGAACTGTTGACCTGCCTTGCTTGTGTTTTGGGGGTATTGTGGGACATGCCTCTTGTCAGTAAGTTGTCCCCTTTGCCTGCCTGTCACCCTCAGCTCCTGGCTCACTGTCCCCTTCAGAGCAGCCCTGCCCTGGCTGCTCCCCAACACACAGATCAGGTTTCATGTCTACACTGCTGCTGGTTCCGGGGAGGAGCTGGTCAGGGCTTGTTTAGGTGTCTGTGCATGCCACTGCTCTTCCCTGAACAAGCCAGCCTGTTCTCTTAGAGCCTGCTTAGGCACCTCCAGCACAATGGTTGCTCTGTGTAACACGGTCCTTACTAGTCTTCCATGTGTTTCAAAATTCTACATTCACATTCTTTTCCACATCAAACAGTGCACCATATTTGCAAACACAATTTGATGACACCAGAAAAAGTGCCTGAAATGAAAAGAATACATTTTGACTACAGCTGGATGAATGCCAGGGCTGCTTGAGGCACCTTAGATCATTGCACAGCATTTATATGGTGTCACGCCCCGTGATGTGAAGTAATTTTTCTTCAACAGAACTTTACTAGAACAGGTGCGTGGGCGGGAGAAGAGCGCTGGCAGCCAGACCATCATTGGGAGTGCAATCCAGGCATTGCCTTCGGAAGGCACATGTGTGGCTTACACCCACTAAGTTTTACGTGACCTAAATTCAGGTGGATCACTAGGTACTCATTTGCTCATGCAGCTTCCAGAAATGTTCCTTTCATCTAGACAAACCTGAGGCTGCAAGAATTCCGTGCCTCAAAGTAGACCTTTTCAGCATAACCCAAAGCAAATCAGTAAGGACTTCATTATGTACAAGACTCCAGTTATTCTTTTGTATAAATGCCATTTTCCTTCTGTCTAATTGTATCATATATTTATTTGCATGGTGCTGGAAAAGCATTGGAGCTATAGATGCTGAAAGATGATGAAACTCCTCTTGCAGAGAGAACAGAATTGATTGAAACAGGGGCTCTGGAGAAGCTTGTACTAGCTCCCCATCCCTGACTTTTCTCATGCATCATTTCAGAACCAAAGAGATTTTAGGAAAATTTCATTACATTTCTTTTTTTATTAGGAAAAACTGACAAAAATGTTCTGACAACAGCCATTGATCCTAGGTTCAACCAGATGCCTATTTCTTTCTGTTGGTCTCTAGCACTTTTCTGTAGTGCCTTTCCTTTTGTTAACTTTTCACACTATTTGTCTGCAAAGGAGGTAGAAATACATTTTTCATTTTCTAGCTAAAAGCAGAATATGATCGTTATCTTTTGTATGGGTCCGCTCCTCTGTTAGTAGTGAGGCAGCGAGCTTCCATTTCTCAGTAGTTATTTGCAAGTCATTCTAATCAAGATGGTCCTCAGGAAGAAAAGTCTTCCTACAGTTTGGTCCATCCTATTGTCCTATTTCTTTTGGAAGCGGGGGAGGGAGAAGGAGGGGCAGGGGTTGACTGTTTAAGCAGCATTAAGAAGTTTCAAGTTCAGTTTTCTTAGGTTTTTTTTTCATAAGCTTCTACAGGATGAGTGAATACTAATAACACTGCTATATACAGTCTCTTTTTTCCATCTTTCCAGAATTTGATGCATAGGATATAGTTGGCTCTGTAGATATGACATTTCTTGTAATGTTGAAGATTTGATATTGCCAAGGCAATGGATGACTTAACGAACATTTGTTCCATGTACTAGTTAAAATGAGCTGAGTAGCTTCAAGAGTCAGCTGCTGGCTGGGACTTTAAGCTCATTAAGCCATGGATTCTTGGTGGGGAATAGTGGTACATGTATGTCTTCACAGCTCATTATTTGCAGTTTTCTCTTAGGGCATATCACAAAAAATCTGATAGCAAAACAAACAAAACCTGAAATGCGGTTGTTGTTTAGTGTTTAATGGCCTGATACACCAATTGTCTCTGGTATTTTTTGGTAAGGGATCTTAAGTGGTGGTTTCAGTGGTTAGAGACTGAGGTAACAGTCAGATACAGAGGAGCAGTAAATCTCACAAATGGCAAAATAGCAGTGTAATTAGTATGTAAATATGGAATAATTCTACAGCCTTTGAAGCACATTCTGTACGGTAAACCTGTCCTGTTGTTAATACACATTATGCTCATTTTGAGAGAAGAAAAAACCAAGATGTTTACTAAAAATGGAAAGAGATGGACTGTTAAGAATGGCATGTAGGGCCAGACAGGATACAGCCATGACATTTTCAAGACCTGCAGTAGGATGTCTGACATACCATAAGGAGGTGTGAGTGCAAATATCCATTGAACTGAGAGGCAATACAAATCTGAGCACAGTGAAATAGTTGGGGTAAGCCTCAGAAAACCTTCAGGTTTTTAGAAGTTCCTGATAGAGCTCATAAAGGCAGGCTTCAGTGTCAGCAGGGTTTCTCTGATGAAGAAAATGTGCTGTTCTTTTCAAGCAGTGGAGGAAGTCAAGTAACACCTGATTACGTAACACAGTCACCTGGTCAGAAAAGTTTGCTTCCTGCTAGAATGGAAAAGAAAGGAAAACTTGTTAACACAAAAATATCTTCCATATCTTCCAAGAGTTTCTGGCATATCTCTGGGATGCACTGACATCTTCATCATGCTGAGAACAAGCTTCCATAGTACCTAGAAACATCAATCAAATAACAGTTTAAGTAGCAAGTTCAGCCACAGACACTTAGAATATGTCACTTTGCTGGAGCTTACACAAAGGCAGTCCATGATGCTGGTCTATTATCATACGGCCCCTGCTGGAACTGTTTTTTGGTGCTACCTGCCACCTTACCTTACATTTAACAAGAAAGGTACTGCTGACAAATTTGGGGTTTATTTTTTGACTGTCGTGTTTCTGACCTTAACTTCATTGTTTGGCATTAAATTGCTAACTACATCAACGGAGTAGAAATATTTCTTTAATGCACTGACTTTGCAGAAAAACAAGAAAAAGGATGGTGAGACAGAACATATGTAGGTGTTTTACTGTGCTTGAACAGAAATTGTAGCTGCAGAAACTCCAGGTGGCTCAGTAAGCTCCTACAGGATTTCACGGGACAGAGTGACAGAGTCATACATAACTGCTGACTTCAGTGTTACTGCATGCTGGTTTAGATATGCTGGCTGGCATGAAAGGTGCCAGAGCAAGCCATTACCCATACTCTGGTAGCTGCCAAGTTCCATATAGGGTAGGAAAAATAAGTTAGTTTTAGCCTAAATCAAGCAGGCATAAACAACATCTTCTATCCTTAGAACATTTTAAGGCATCCAAAATTATTAGCATTTGTCTACAAGAAAAAAAGAAAGCCAGCATTTCAGATTCTCTCATAATCTGTTCCAGCATCTCAATTCCAGAAAGCAATACCATTTTAACTGGGGCCAATGTTTAAAAGATATGACTAAATAGGTACAAATTAAGGCAACAGTTGCTTAAAATTGTGGACAAATTAAGGAATATATATTTGGACATTTGAGTGGATATGTGCTAATTATTATGTGCTGAGTTTGTGTTGCAAGTACAGTAAATTCTTGTTTCCCCTTTTAAAAAACTTCATGCCTTAACAAAAGATAAAAACTTCTATTGTCAGCTTTTGCTTAAAAAAGAAGTAGGAAGTTCTATCATTAAAGGAACAGAAGTGTATGTGAGAGAAGGAGGAAATGAGAGTGTCAGAAGTAAAGAGCTGACAGCACGGATTTACCCAAACCCTTTGTATGACCTCCAGAGAGATCCCAGCAAAAAACATGCAACAGCTCACTGCTGTGGGCTATAAATTTCAGGAATTTTCAGTTACTGCAGTGACTAAAAATTCTCCCAGAGAGAAGGTTATGGTACACTTTCCCTCTTCTGTATTCCCCTCCCACCAGCTACTCTATCTTGCAACATAAAGGTGGGACATGCACACAACACAGACAAAAGCCAAACATCTGCAAGCTCTGTTGTCTGTCACTTGAATGCCCTGTCCTGATGAGCCAAACAGTCAAGAGGAAAAACATCACTGGGGACTAAGGTACTTTCTTCTTGGAGCTGTGAGGTCCACGAGAGTCACCTTCTCTGTACAGACTCCAATCCTGTGCATTTTGGTGAAGCATCTATTCTGGAAAACCAGCAGCATATGAGCCATCAAGTGTCAAGAGATGATGACTCTTCCACTTTCCATGACAGTTGGATCTAGAAGAGGCCAAACAAGAACAAAACATTGAAGACCCTTCAGAGCCAAAAAAGATTTTTTCTCCCAGATTTCCTTCATTACCAAGCATAGTTTCTGCCCAGAAGTTGTTGGCACTGCCAACACTCTTCACTAAGGAAATTAAGGGCATGGGCACTCTGGAAGCTTTTATGCATATTAAGATCTTGTTTTTTCAGTCAGGAAAGAAGGATGTAAGTTAGGCCATGTACCATTCCCGATTAATAGTTCCAAATTCAACTCCTCCCTTCCATTCCTGATTCTTGGCTATTTTTCAAGGCATGTCTCCACAATTCCCAAGAAGCAGATTTACAAAAAGCTGGCTGTGATCTGAGATATACTAAGCCTTCCAAAAGAGGTAGGTCATTTAACCCAGAACCCACACCTTATTGCTCCGCTTCCTGGCCAAGTGTGTTAGTTTGAGCTCAGTGCAGGCCCAAACTCAGGCAGTCACATGATTCCCAGTTGGGAGTTAGCCTGTGCCCAGCAAGCTTGGAGTATAGAAAGAGCTCGCTCATGTCAGCCTACACCATTCCATGTTGACATATTTTGAGTGTTTTCAGGTCAACTTCAAGACTTCTCCTCACTAAAGTACAAGTATGCAGGCAATATGAAGCATTTTATCAGTCCCTGACAATTTATGTTGTAGGTTTCTGTTCCACCTTCCATTTTTCATAATTATTGGAAGACAGGCACAGAAATTGTATGTGATGGTCCATTGGTGGTCTTCTGCATGCCCATGGTTAGTCCTTCATTTCCATGTTTGTAGATAACATTTTTGTTCCAGCACCCACTGAGAACTCATGTTAAATTTGCTGGCAATGGCCATGGCTCCTAAGGCCTTTTCAGTCATTTTTCATCATCCCAAGATTTATTCTGTACCTATGGCATAGATTATTCATTCCCAATTACATAACTTCCACTGCATTAAGGCATTTTGTTTCCATAGGACACAACACCATTATAAGAATCAAGATCAGTCAGAAACCTTCCTAAGCTTGTGTCTTCTGAAACATCATCTATGCAGGAAAAGACAGCTGGTGAGGCCTAATGAAGTTTCCAGAACAAGCCTCGTGGCTGAGTCTGCCTCAAGATTTCTGTTTACACCAACCTGAAAGATGAGAGTTCGGGTTTGATTTATATTGATTGAATTCAGGCTCTAATTTTACATAATTTATAGAGAGAGAGTAATTGCATTTTGTTATCTCTTTTCCAGATATAGATTTAGCTGCTTTGTCAGAATGAATATCAAAGTGTCCTTCTGAAAATCTTATGGAACTAAAACTAATCCAGAGATTCTTATACTGATTTCCTGTATTTTTAGTATTACTGACCTGCAGTATGACTCAAAGACTCTTTTATTCCTCTGTTAAACCAGTCACATAACTTCAAGCATTGATTTTCAAAATTAATATCTAATTGACCTCCTTATTCAGCATTTGTGAAACAGTCACATAATGTATATATTTCTGCATTAAGGAATTCACATCAGTGCTGGATCATATTCTCCACTAGATGGTAATGTTGTTTCAAACAGTTTGTGTTTAAAGGAGCTTCCTTACCAACAACTCCAAAAGAAAGCGGAAGCCATGAGATTTGTCCAAGAAATTATCTTTGGATGATTTGGAGAAGAAAAAAGTCTCTGTTTATTATAAATAATTTTTGTTTTGAAAAGGTTTTGATGAAAACTTTGTGTGTACTGTAATTACTAGGATCATGGAAGTCTTAGTTCATGAAACAAGTTTGAAAAAGTCTGAAAGCAATGAATCAATTGACAGAGAATGCACAAGACAAGCGGAGTGATCTTTGCTTTATGCTATCTGATACCCATCGTTGTTACTGAGTGACTCAAAATCCTTCATTTGTTTTTAGCCACAGTTTTTCTGAGGAGTAGAAAAGTGCTCTTCTCCTTTTATGGCAATGGAGACAGAAGAGTAAAAAACCCCTTCTGCAATGCTACTAGAAAACCTCCCTGGCTCCATCGGGATGTAGGGCGAAACAGCAGCTGTGCCGCTCTTCACCTTCTCCCTGGGGCTGGGTTTGGCCAGGCTGGCACAGCCAGCCC